>NC_137273.1:30393406-30885145 GCF_053477335.1 Acartia tonsa
TTGTAAAATCTTGTTAGTAGCGAAGCAACATTATAACTTTCTGTATGTAATACTTTACATTACGTTACTCTCCCATTAAGATACACCTTCAACCTGTACATTTTGATTTAGTAGAGAAGCTACTCTTTTAATTGTCTTTGTATTTGTTAGTAACGTTCACTATTTAATCATCTTATCAGTCTAAATTAACTGTCAACCATAACACTTCATGTGTGGTGCATAATTCTCCCTATATTTTACTTTCCCTTTATATGTCTTCCTTTCTGTATTTATATTTCTCTATCTCACCCTCTCTTTCTCTCTCATCCGTTATACCTTTCTTTCTCTCTTTCTAATTTTACTGTATTGTCTTTATTTTCAGGAGGTATTTGGTGTACAGACAGCTGCTCAGATCGACATTGACAGAACAAAACTTGTCGACAGAGATAATCCTCTTTCAAGGTATGCTCAGTGTCAACATATAGTTGTTCAATTCTATTGGTTTCGCCCCTACATTCAAGGATATCTACCGCCATTCATTATTTGGTCACCTTGATTGAATTTTTGTTGGTTGGCTTCAAGTTTTAATCTACGGAAGGGGATGTACTGTTGTACATCAATGTATTGACTTATCCCTTTAGATCCCTGAATGTAATTGATAATGTATTTTCTACTAGGCGAGTAACTGGAATCATTGCAAGTATCAGCGATAACAGACCAAGATCAATGAAACTGACCATTGTCAGACAGAGGGACAAGCTGGAGATTGTATTTAAGGTAACAAATACATTTATTACCCTGGCCTAGATGGTCAATTAAGAAACAATAATCCGAACTTTAGAAAGGGGGTCATTTTTTCACGTATTTTCCGTAAAGTTGGATGTAAACTTTTAGTCAAATGTTCATATTAAGACAAACTGTTCTGAATTATGACCAATAACACACAACTTTACAGAAAATACGCGAAAAAATTACCTCTATATAGCAAATATAAAGAAATGCTTTCGATAATTTCAAAATGTAAATTATACTGGTACCATCTTATTCGTTGGCTTAAAAACTAGGGGGCTTGTATAAAATCCTGATTGGTTGGTATAATTTAGTCCAAACTTTCCATTAACTTTTTTGATAATTTTGCTGATTGTATTTGGGGTAGGATATAAATTTATTAAACGTTGTTTAATCTTTAACTTTTCCTGAGAATGTCATGAAGATGATTTTTTTTATCTTATCAAGGCGGTTTTAGTCTGTTTTGTATGAGTTTAATCCCTTGAAAACATTCATTTAAGTTACCTACTTAATTTATTTAAGATTTTCTTATTTTCAGCACTTTTTGTGTGAGGATAGATCCGTGGCCAGTGACAACAGTTTCTCCTACGTGGATTTCCTCTGCCACATGCATAAAGAAATTCGCGCCATTTTATCCTAAATCAGCTGATGACAGAGCAGTTGGCGCCAATTTTTAAATTTGGCGCATTTTCTACCTAACAATTTATATCTACGCGAAAACATTTAGTAAGTGAACGTGAATTATAGGTTATATAATACAAATTATTCTAATAGTTGAATTTATTTAATAATCCTTATTTATGTAACTTTTACTGATATTTAAAACCAGTGTAACTCTAAAAGTTAAATTTCCTTGTAATTTATTTTATTGATAATCGTATAAAAATTAAACATTCACATTAACGGTTAATTTAGATGCACTATGGTGTAATTTTGCAGTAGATTTTATACATTTTATAGGATCACGAAAAACTTTATTTAAAATCTTAAAGGTCATAAGTAGCAAAGCTACTTTATTACGAAACAAATTTTTGCTAAGTTAGGCCTGTAAGGCCTTAGTTTACATTAAACAATTCGCTTAGCATTTTACTCATTTTTTAAAATCAAGCATGTCCTATCAAGGTTTTATTTTGATTAACTTTTTAATAGTTATTTTTATTCATCGTATTATAATTTCACTAAAGTTACAGATTCCTCGGATATAAAAATGAAAATTATAAGATTAAAACCAATACTGTTATTAGCCCTGTGACGCGAAAGCCTTGGCAACAAAACTTTAATTTTTTATTTTAATATCTGCGGATAGTTGTCTGTATTACGATGCTATACACGATTTTTCAGTATGACTGATAGCCGGTTCTTATTCAGCGGATATTAATCGGTTTCGAAGCCATACTGGATAAAATATGGTTCCTAAGTTTTAAAATGAAGCATGTGAATTTAGTATTTGGTTTTGATAAATTTTGAATAATGTACATAACTGCTTTTTATTTATTTATTGAAATTTTATTAGTTTTATAGCTAGATTATGGTTTTCTTTACTTTAATAACCTTACAGTATGAGTAATTGCTATTTTTATTTCAGTTTTTCTATTTTTTATTTAAAATAAGTTTTGATGATTTACAATTATTAGGCTTTCAATAATTCATTTAAATTAAAGTAAAAAAATCATAAATCTAGTTATTACATTGCTTTTATTATTTTGTCAGTCAAATTGATCATTTTTATGAGGGCTCGCCAGCCGGAGATAAGCCGCCAAAAACTGCCGAGCCCTGGTTTTCTTAAACATCAGTTGAATGTGATGAAATAATTTAAATTCTTTATGTTTTTATTTATGGAGACTAAATATATTTTATCTGTATAATTTTGTCTTTTTAAAAGCGTAGTTTTTCCATGATTGCGTTCAGTTAGTCCGTTCGTAAAGGATAGCTCTTTTCGTTAGTTTAGGCATGATAGAAATATCCAAATCATTTGGTTTTTGGACTATGGATTCCTATTACATAAATGTACTATGATATAAGCGATGCATCTCTATAATAAAGTCCTAAAAATAATATTATATCCTTTAACACTAACAGTATCCTGTAATTAAGCAGTATTGTAACAAATTTACTTAGAATCTTGTTAAGAATTATACTTTTATTTTCTGCTTATTCGGTTCTGCTGACACTCTACAGTGAAGTTTAAATGTTCATTTGTCCTATCATTTCTGATACGTCATTTTTGATAGGTTTCGGAAGTACAGCTTTAAATTCATTTTTTGACTACATCCGGCCAAGGATCTTATGGGATAAGACAATGAACCATCAAATCATGTACATCTCCAGTAATTACAGGAATTACATCACAGAATTACTCAATCTATAAATTGAAGTTAATGGTTGAAAAGTTTGGATATTAGTCTGGAACCAATTAATCAAAAATTTGAAAAAAGCATTCAACGTTTTGAGCAACCCAATGAGATGACGTGGTTACAAAACTTTGGGTACCAGTGTAATTTACAGCCAAGTGTCTCCTAATTCCACACATCTGCAGTGAAAAGGGAATGTGATTCTGACAAACAATTCTAAAGGAAAATTTCCACACAACTTAACTCCCTTCCCCCCCCTTCAATTACTTGGAAAAAAAATACTTCCACCTTACTTTAAAAGGTTTCGTGATTTTTTGTAGAATTGATTGTTAGAATAGCTACCCCGGCCCTGCACATCTGTAAAGTCAACTCTAATTAAATACAGCTACGCTTACAGTGGCTGTGCCTTTAAATAGTTGGAACAATAAATATAGAATATATGTAGGTATTATGAATTTATGACGGAAAACTTTTTTCATGTAGGTTGCTAACATGGACATCGTTTATTGGTCAGTGCGTTCATCCAGTAGGAGAGGAAGTGTAAAGGGGATTGATGGGGGAAATCGATAATTTAGCCAGCAACAAGTTTCACTTTTTTGATTAAAGAACATGATATTCTAGTGTAAGATCCAAGTAATAAAAAATCCGCTAGTTAAAACCCTAATTTTATTTATGACCCTCAAATTATTATTTAATCTACAAAATGGGTTATTTTGTTTATCTTCCTTGCAGGAAATTTATGTCAATTTATCGTCCATTGTCTTATCCCTTAATATCCCTGCCTAAGAAATTGAAATCCAAGTACCCAGGGGGTAGCTTTTCTAACAGAAAATTCTACAAAAAAAAATCACGAAACCTTTTAAAGTATTTCATTTAACTCAAGAGGGGTGGGTAAGAAGGGGAAGGGGGTTGATGGGAAATTTTCCATTAGAATTGTTTGTCAGAATATCATTCCCTTGTCCCTGTAAGTACCTAAAAACTTCTTTTTCGAAGAATAGGAAAGAAATTTTCATGAATTATTCTTTATGACAAAATTATACAATTTCAATGAACATAAAGCAGGGAAATCAAGGGATAAGACAATGAACAATAAATTAATTTACATACCCAATAAAAAAAGTCAGAATAGTTATTTCTCGCATCGTATTATAAACGGCTTTCCGCGGATATAGAATGTACAATTATGAGATTAAAACTAGTTTTTTTTAGCCCCGAGGTGACGAAGTCACCGGCTAAAAAAACTAGTTTTTATCTTATGATTGTACATTTCTATATTCGTAGAAAGCTGGATATAATACGATGCTAGACATAGTTTTTTCGTATGGATGAGAACCGGTTCCTATCCACCGGATTCGAATGAATACGAGAAATTAATATATATGTTTCTTTAGTTTGAAACTGGATACTTATCATCTACCAGAAGGAATATGTAAGACTCAGCAAGCCGTAACTTCACATACGCTAGGCTAAGTAATTTTCTCGTATTCATTCGAATCCGGTGGATAAGAACCGGTTCTCATCCATACGAAAAAACTATTGTCTAGCATTGTCCAGCTTTCTACAAATATAAAAATGTAGAACTATATCCGCGGAAAGCCGTTTATAATACGATGCGAGAAATAACTATTATGGGATTTGGCAAGTTATTTTAAAAAGCGAGAAGCTTTTCTATAATTTGGGTTAGCCCGTACTTTCGTCTGTAACAGTTAGCTTTTTTCGTGGAACGGTTAGCTATTTATTGATTTAGACTCATTAGAGTTATTCTGTCGATTTCAACTTTGAATGTTGATTCCTATAACAGTTAGATACGATTGAGTAAGCGTGGCAACTCCAGAAAGTCCGTACATCCATTGAAATCATGATTATTACAACAAGGTACAAAAGCGAAGCATCTCTTTAAACAAGTCCTACTAATGTAGCTATGTACTTAAATAGTTAACTGCTTAAACAGTATCCTGTATTTAAGCAGTTTTGCAACAAATTTCATTAAAATATTGTCTCGACTTATAAATATATATTCTGCTTATTCAGTTCTGACACTCTACAAGTGTCAATGTTTGGTTTTTAGAGCTTCGCTTTAATGGATGTTGTAATCCTTGTTATATATTTCTAATGTCAGTGTTCTCAAATTCTTTGAAAAGATAATAAAGAGTAATAAAATTTGTATTATTATCCCATAATAATTTTACACTTTCTATATAGCGACATTCTCTAACAAGGATGACAACATTTAAAAGCGAAGCACTGAAACAGTAGGACAAACGGACATTAACACTTTTATAGTGTCAGAACTGAATAATCAGAATATAAATGTATAAGAGACGAAGCAAAATTATAAGTAAATTTGTTGAAAAACTTCTGGATACAGGATAATGTTTACGGACATACTTACATTTTTAGGGCATAATGTTCCTTTGCTTATAATATTGTACTTTGTTGTCCCAGGAATCAATATACCAGAGATCAAAACAATCGGATAATTAGATCACTTAAAAATTTGTTGTTAAAAAAGTACAAAAAATCAACATGTTTAAAATGGACGTACGGACATTCTGGTAACGATTATAGAGTTGCTACGCTTTCTAAATCGTACTTAACTACTACAGGAATCACCATGCCAAGTTTGAAATCGATAGGACAATTCTAACATGCCTAAATTAACGAAAAAAGCTATCCGTGCCAGATGCACGGACTGACGGACCGACAATAATTATAGAAAATCTTCGCTTTTAAAAATACACAGAAAATAATATAATTGTTATGTATCGCATAGTATTATAGACAGACAGCTTTCTGTGAATAGTATAATAATAAATTGTAAGATTAATTCCAGTTTTGTTATCCCAAAGGGGCCAAAGGCTTGGTCTAACAAAACTGGTATAAATATTGTAAAATTTCCATTCATAAAGAAATAACAAACAAGGATGACAATGTCCATAAAAGCGAAGCTCTGAAATGAAAGGACAGATAAACATTAAACCTGTAGAGTGTCAGAACCGAATAAACTTAATATAAAGTCTATACAAAATTGTAAGTAAATTTGTTGCACAATAATACACAATACTGTTTAAGGACATACTGACGCTTTTAGGACTTGTTAAAAGAGATGCTCCGCTTATAACATTGTACCTTGTTGTAATAGGAATCAGTATTTAAAAAATCAGATGAATAGGATAATTGGATCATGGAAAGAAAACAAAGTCATTCCTAATTAGGACAGAAGTCACTGGAAATTGATCTAAGGAAGGCTACTTATGTCCTTCATCTAACAAAATCTAACTTAAGGGAGGTGACTTATGTCCTTTGTCTGACAAATTCTTACATTAGGAAGGCTGCTTCATCTTGCAAAACATAGCAAATTCTTGCAAAACATAGCACATTCTTGCAAAATATAGCAAATTCTTGGAAAACTTAGCTTTTCTGTCCTTCACATACCTAATTCTTGCAAAACATAGCAAATTCTTACAAAACATAGCAAATTCTTGCAAAACATAGCAAATTCTTGCAAAACATAGCAAATTCTTACAAAACATAGCAAATTCTTGGAAAACTTAGCTTTTCTGTCCTTCATATAGCTAATTCTTGCAAAACATAGCAAATTCTTACAAAACATAGCAAATTCTAGCAAAACATTGCAAATTCTTACAAAACATAGCAAATTCTTGGAAAACTTAGCAAATTCTTACAAAACATAGCAAATTCTTGCAAAACATAGCAAATTCTTACAAAACATAGCAAATTCTTGCAAAACATTGCAAATTCTTACAAAACATAGCAAATCCTTGCAAAACATAGCAAATTCTTACAAAACATAGCAAATTCTTGCAAAACATAGCAAATTCTTACAAAACATAGCAAATTCTTGGAAAACTTAGCTTTTCTGTCCTTCACATAGCTAATTCTTGCAAAACATAGCAAATTCTTACAAAACATAGCAAATTTTGCAAGAATTAGCTATGTGAAGGACATAAAAGCTAATTTTTCCAAGAATTTGCTATGTGTTGTAAGAATTTGCTATGTTTTGCAAGAATTTGCTATGTTTTGTAAGAATTTGCTATGTTTTGCAAGAATTTGCTATGTTTTGTAAGAATTTGCAATGTTTTGCAAGAATTTGCTATTTTTTTAAGAATTTGCTATGTTTTGCAAGAATTAGCTATGTGAAGGACAGAAAAGCTAAGTTTTCCAAGAATTTGCTATGTTTTGTAAGAATTTGCTATGTTTTGCAAGAATTTGCTATGTTTTGTAAAAATTTGCTATGTTTTGCAAGGATTTGCTATGTTTTGTAAGAATTTGCTATGTTTTGCAAGAATTTGCTATGTTTTGTAAGAATTTGCTATGTTTTGCAAGAATTTGTGATGTTTTGTTAGAATTTGCTATGTTTTGCAAGAATTTGCTATGTTTTGTAAGAATTTGCTATGTTTTGCAAGAATTAGCTATGTGAAGGACAGAAAAGCTAAGTTTTCCAAGAATTTGCTATGTTTTGCAAGAATTTGCTATGTTTTGCAAGAATTTGCTATGTTTTGCAAGAATTTGCTATGTTTTGCAAGAATTTGCTATGTTTTGCAAGAATTTGCTATGTTTTGCAAGAATTTGCTATGTTTTGCAAGAATTTGCTATGTTTTGCAAGAATTTGCTATGTTTTGCAAGAATTTGCTATGTTTTGCAAGAATTTGCTATGTGAAGGACAGAAAAGCTAAGTTTTCTAAGAATTTGCTATGTTTTGCAAGAATTTGCTATGTTTTGCAAGAATTTGCTATGTTTTGCAAGAATTTGCTATGTTTTGCAAGAATTTGCTATGTTTTGCAAGAATTTGCTATGTTTTGCAAGAATTTGCTATGTTTTGCATGAATTTGCTATGTGAAGGACAGAAAAGCTAAGTTTTCTAAGAATTTGCTATGTTTTGCAAGAATTTGCTATGTTTTGCAAGAATTTGCTATGTTTTGTAAGAATTTGCTATGTTTTGCAAGAATTTGCTATGTTTTGTAAGAATTTGCTATGTTTTGCAAGAATTTGCTATGTTTTGCAAGAATTAGCTATGTGAAGGACAGAAAAGCTAAGTTTTCCAATATTTTGCTATGTGATGGACCAAAAACCAATTTTATGCAAGATTTTGCTATGTGAAGGATCAAAAAGCTAGGTTTTGTGAGGTGAAGGGAGGCTACTTATGTCCTCAATCCTGCAAAATCTTTGTTTAGGGAGGCATGTTATGCACTTCATCTAACAAATTCTCACTTAAGGAAGGCTACTTATGTCCTTCCTAGGAAGGTGACTTCTGTCCTAATTTAGGAATGACTTTGTTTTCTTTCCATGATCCGGATAATTTAAACATACAAAAATTTGTTGTCAAAAAAGTAAAAAAAATGTGCTTGTTTTAAATGGACGTACAGACTTATATTATACGGACCCAAATTATAGAAAAGCTTCGCTTTTAAAAATTTACAGGGTGGGGCAAATAAGACCGGACAAACTTTAAACGGCCATAGCGCCAAAAATACTTGACCAATCAGGACGTTTGACCACACTATAAAAAGCTTAGGTAATGACCTTTTAGCACAAAAAAAAATTGGACGAAAATTAATATAACAATGTGATTATAATAGATTTTTTTTGTGAAGATCGTGGAGTTGCTACGCTTTATAAATAGAACTAAATTGTTTAAAGGAATCCTGCAAGAAATACCACGCTTTAACTGCTGAAAGACTGCCACAAGTAGACCAAATACCCCAAATTTGAAGCCTTCAGCTTCTATAACAAAAAAGTTCTAGGCATTTTAAAATGACATTTTATGTACAATGGAAATTTTGAAAGAATTGCAATGCTCATGTTGAAAACTTTAAAATTAAACTACGAAGCCTAGAAACAAAATTATAAGCTTATTTTTGTCATAAATTTAGGTTTCCAGTAACTAATTATATTTTTACAATAAAAATACCAATTTTTATAGTCAAAATCATTAAAAAAAAAATTAAGTTTTACTTGCGTTGTACCGAATGTACTGTAGCCAATCAGAAGGCTGAATCAGCTTAACAACCAATCACAGCTAAGCTTGTATTAGTTTACCCCTTTGTTTCCGCTATGATTTTCGTTTAAAAATGCAATTTAAATCGAATTTTTTTCATAGATTTTAACTATGAAATGTGGTGTTTTTATTGTAAAAATGTAATCAGTTACAGGCAATCTGAGTTTCTGACAAAGATAAGGTTATAATTTTATGTCTAGGCAACGTAATTTAATATTGTTTTTTCTTTTATGAGCATTGGAAATCTTTCAAAAATTCCATTGTACATAAAATGCTATTTTGAAATGCCTAGAACTTTTTTGTTATTGAAGCTGAAGGCTTATAATTTGGGGTATTGGGTCTTCTTGTGGCAGTCTTTCAGCAGTTAAAGCGTGTTATTTCTTGCAGGCGTCCTTTAAGGAATCATCATGCAAGTTTAAAAAGTTTAAACAAATTAAACGATTTTAAAAATTTCTTTTAATACAAGAAAAGAAAATATTCTTAACCAAATATTTAATGATGTGATTTTTACATATCATTAGAATACCAAAAGAACATAAAGGTATAATTACCCCCAGGGTGGGAGGGATCATTTGAGTGTAAATTAAACTTGTCCCCGAAGTTTTTAAACACATTCTCTTATTTATTGACTGAAAAACTTTGGTTACTTTATAGATTTGTGGCAACATTTAATCTTTATATCTCCAGGTGAGTTAATGCTAATTGAGGATGTACATCAATGCATCATCCATTGTCTTATCCCTTCAGATTCCTGATAATTATCCTACACAATTAAAACCAATTAAAACTTGGGGGAAAGTCACCTCAGGCAATTTCAACTGTGCATGTCTTTTGGTGTATGCGTGTGTGTGTGTTTGTGTGTGTGTGTGTGTGTGTGTGTGTGTGTGTGTGTGTGTGTATGTGTGTGAGTGTGTGTGGGGATGAGCAGTTTTCTTTCCTTCCCGTATTTCAAACAGGGGACAAATATTCTAAAATTAATATTGTTCTATTCTATCAATCCTTATACTAAAGTAACAGGATGTAATTTTGTCTGTTTGTGTGTCTGTGTGTTTGTACCCAAAGATATTGCTAACCGCTGCACCGATCGGGTTCTCCTTAACAGGGTAGCTTCTCATAGGTCCCGGGAAGGTTTATAACTATTTTTGGGGGAGGGTACCACCACACTCCCAAGAGAAATCACAATAAATAGATTTTTTTCTCTCTCGAATAGAGACTCCTACGTAAGTATCGTAGAAACTTGATAACGACTCCTTCGCAACATTGCAAAGTATCGTATTATTTAAAAAAAACATTTAAAGTGCCACTAGAGGCCTCTAGGGGCGTAGCCGCTAGTATAAGACTAAAGTCATATTGTCACTTCTAGAATAGAGATATGGTAAAAAATGGATTAAGGCAATGGACTTGAATTTATGTGCAACCCTTATCATGATAAATCAATTTGGCCTTTAAAATTATTGGTTGAAAAGTTTGGACACTACTAGTTTGGAGCCAATTAATCAAAATTTAATTAAAGTAACAACGAATAAGATAACGTGGTTATAAAATGTTGGGTACCAGTGTAATTAACAGTCTAATATTCCCTCCCTCTCTTTTAATCACTCAATAATTATCTTTCGGTCGAAAAAAACACTGCAATTGAATCTCTAAAAATCCTTCAAATCGTTGTCCGCACTGTATTCTAAGTTTTTTTTACTATTTTAAAACTAGCGGCCACGTCCCAAGAGGCACCAAGAGACACATGAGGTAAGTAAGGGTGAGGGGGGTAGTTTAAAAATTTCTTACACTAAATAGTTATGAAATAGTTTCTTTGACTTATAAGAAGCTGGAAAGGAGAACCATATCGGTGTAGCGCTTGTGAAATTTACTGACAGACACAAATCCTTTTGCTTTTATATGATACTTATTTCTTTTCTTTCGTAGTGCATCTTTTATATTGGGGCCATCCATAGACAAAATATATATTTAAAACAAGGATGACAACATCCACAAAAACGAAGCTCTGAAATGGTAGGACAAACTAACGTTAACGCTTGTAGAGTGTCAGAATCAGAATATAAATGCATACCAGTCGAATCAAAATTATAAGTAAATTTGTTGAAAACTGCCTAAATACAGGATAATGTTTAAGGACGTACTTACATGTTTAGTACTTGATGATAGAGATGCTTTGCTTACAACATAGAACTTTGTTGTCTTAGAAATCAGTATTCAAAAAATTAGATCAATCAGATTATTTTATCACATAATAATTTAATTAAACAAAAAATGGACAAATGGACATTCTGATTAAGATTATAGAGTTGCTATGCTTTCTAAATCGTACCTAACTACTTCAGGAATCACCATGCAAAGTTTGAAATTGATAGGACAATTCTAACATGCCTAAACTTACATAAAAAGCTTTCTGTTTCAGATGGACGTACGGACATGTGGTTGGTCCTATCCTAATTATAGAAAAGCTTTGCTTTTAAAAATCTCATTTAGGTTTAACATAAATAAGGAAAGTGAAGTTAACACATAACAAAGCAAAAAGAACGACTTATCTATTAAATTTTGATTCTATTTTTGTATTCGTATTTCAATCATTAGATTAAAACACTATAAATTAACTGTATCTTTCCATTGCATCAACCTTGTGCAACCTCTCTATTGGGTTATTGAAAATCAACCACTGGTGTTGCTTACATTAACACACCCAAGTAGCAGAAAATAATTTAGGAGCAGACGAAGAAGGTCATTGAAAAGAGAAGGAATGTAGTTGTCTGTATATATACATCTATACTACCCCGTCCCGGATTTGAAAAATTTTGTTAAAATTTTTGCCCCCAGCCAAAATATGGTTGATTTATGCATAAAAATGACCCATGCAAAATATTTTTTCTGTAATGCAAAAATTGCGACGGTACAAGCACTGCAAAGTTTTTAAAATCTGCAAAAAACCCTGTTTTTATGGCATTTTTGGGGCTTTTGTACCATCCCAATTTTAAAGATTTTTACAAAGTTTCAATTCAAGTGTGTTGATATATACCTGAAATTTACCAAAAAAAATGGGGGCAGTCTCAATTATAACATATGAAGGTGTAGCAAGTAATCTTCCAAATACAAAATTGTCAAATTGCATACATATATAATAGGGTTGGGCTGATACTTTTTTGGACGGATATTGGATATCTGGCTGATTTATAATGCCGGATATCCGACATCTGGCCAGATATCTGGTAATTTGGCCGGATATCTGGTTATTCGGCCGGATATCCGGTAATTTGCCGGATACCAAATATGTTGCATTATAAATCATCCGGCCAAAAAAGTAAGCCTACCTCTATTTTATAAGTATGAAATTTGTTTGATACACAAAACTATCCCTTCTGTGGATTAAACTTAGCGGTTGAAACGTTTATACACTTAACTTAATAAACCAACACTAGTCCCCGAAGTTTAAAAAACTTTTTCATTTGTTTGCTCAACAACTTTTTAGATTGTTTGAAATTTTAATTGGTTTAATAAGACGTTCCAACCACCTATTGTAATCAACAGAAAAGGTAAGTTTGTGTATAATCATGGGGTATACACGTCCATTTATCAGCCTTTGTCTTCTCTATCTAGATCCCTGTACCCAAAGTCTAATTATAACTGGAACATAACAAGAAATAACATGTTATTCAAGAATCTAAAGGGATAAGACAATATCTAATAAATTGATGTACATCCCCAATAATGATACAAAAAATTATCCCTTCTGTAGATTAAGACTAGAAGTTGAAACTTTAAACACTCAACTTAATAAATCAACCAAATAAAAATAAATGAATTTCCCCAATGTTTTAACCCAAATGTAAGAAAACATCGTTATAACACTTTGGGGACTAATTTAATAAACAGCTCAATGTCCCCTCCCTCCCTGAACTATACAAGAGTGTATCACAAGTCTAATAATAACTAGGGAGGGAGTGGACATAGGGCTGTTTAATACACTAGTCCCGGAAGGTTTATAATAACATTTTTTTTATTTCTTGGCTCAACAACTTTGGAGACTTTTATTGAATTTTAATTGGTTGGTTCATTAGGTTTAGTGATCAAACGTTTCAACCACTATGTAATCAACAAAAAAGGGTCAGTTTGTGTATCATCATGGGATATACAAATAAATTTATCAGCCATTGTCTTATCCCTCTAGATCCCTGTACCCAAAGTCTAATAATAAATGGAACACTCATTTTTATTACATAACAAGAAATAACATGTAACTGAAGGATCTAAGGGATAAGACTATGGCTAATGAATTGATGTACATCCCCATTAATAATACACAAAATTAACCCTTCTGTAGATTAAAATTAGTGGTAGAAACGATTGAACACTCAAATTAATAAACCAATCCATCAAAATTTATTGAAAGTCCCCAAAGTTATTAAGTCAACGAATAAGAAAAGGTTATTTTCAAACTTTTGGGACTAGTGTATTAAAAGGCATATTTTGTCCAATCTATTTCTGATACTTATTAAATGCAAATCTTTTCTATAATATGAGTCTGAACGAACTTCGTAAATGTTAGCTCATTTATTTAATCTAAGCAAGTTGAAATTTTTTGATTGAAAACTTTGGTTGATGATTCCTGTAACAATAAGGGTTTAGAAAGTGTAGCAACTCTGCAATCGGTACTTCTGCTTTATAGCTTTAGTTTTTGATATTTTGAAAACGTAAGTTTAATGCAAATTATTGCCAGTTTCGCAAGTGCCAAGTCGAGTACATACCCCCCCCCCCCCTATCCCCCGACCTTGAAAAAAGGAAGGGATACTTTCTAGTTTGTTTCTTAATTATATAAGGTCAGGTTAGGATAGTTTATATTGGGTACCAGGGACCCTTGCAAGTTAATGTAAGGAGGGAGGGGTTGTCAGTGATCAAAAGACACTTTGAGGGAAAGCACCGAACATCTTTTATAAGCTAAGACATCTTTTTCCAAAATTAACAGAGATAAACAATGAATAATTTCACATAAAAAGATAATGTTAAAAATTATCTAATTTTCACAAGAAGAGCTTCTCCATAGTACTTTCTAGCGGTATCGCTCCTAAAGGACTCTTGGGCACCTGAGAGAAGGGTTGATCCTCTAATTTTATTTAAGTGGTAATAACTGAAACATTCCCTGGATCTATCTGTAACTTTACTGTAAAGAAGAAACAATTGCATACATATATAATAAGGTTGGGCCGATACTTTTTTGGCTGGATACCGGATATCCAGTTGATTTCTAATGACAGATAATCGTTATATGGCAAATTACTGGATATCTGGCCGAATAAAAGAACATCGGCCGAATAACCGGATATCTGACCGAATAACCGGATATCCGGCCAAATAACCGGATATCCGGCCAAATAACCGGATATCCGGCCAAATAACCGGATATCCGGTCGAATAACTGGATATCCGGCCAAATAACATATATCCGGATATCTGGCATTATAAATCAGCCAGATATCCAGTATCCATCCAAAAAAGTATCCGGCCCAATCCTATTATATATGTATGCAATTTGACAATTTTGTACTTGGAAGATTACTTGCTACACCTTCATATGTTATAATTGAGACTGCCCCCATTTTTTTTGGTAAATTTCAGGTATATATCAACACACTTGAATTGAAATTTAGTAAAAATCTTTAAAATTGGGATGGTACAAAAGCCCCAAAAATGCCATAAAAACAGGGTTTTTTGCAGATTTTAAAAACTTTGCAGTGCTTGTACCGTCGCAATTTTTGCATTACAGAAAAAATATTTTGCATGGGTCATTTTTATGCATAAATCAACCATATTTTGGCTGGGGGCAAAAATTTTAACAAAATTTTTCAAATCCGGGACGGGGTAATCTATACTATAGATATGTTTTTCAATCAAAAAATATCACAAATATCTGCATAAGAAAATCTTCAGTAAAGATTTTTACATCCAAAGTGTTTTCTACACTCTTCATGTCTATAATTATTTCATGAAAATGATGCATTAAATCCATTTGGATCCCATGATTGATGAAAGTATTAAAGTAAATAAAAATATAAATCAAGTCACTTGGGGTATTGTTGGGTTTGTGACATTACCTCTTAAAAAGTGTTTCGTTGTATTTTCACAGTAGCTCTTCTCCTATTTCTTGCCACTGCGGGGAAGGGGGGGCTATAACCCCTTTGGGACAATCATTAACATTTACCTTACCTAGAATAACCTATCAAAAGATACTGTGAAAATACGACGAAACGTCCCTTAACCCATTAGTGACGAACCGGGTATTAAAACCCAGTTCCAGAAAATGTAAAAAAAAACGGTTTCCAGCTTCATAATTGCATCATTCTCAGTATAAATCCCCCCTCTACTACCCTGGCTTTCATTTCCCTCTGGAGCAGGCAGTTTTGCTTACTTCTGTTTGCCGGTGTAGCTCAACAAAGTTTGAAAATCATGAAAATTCAAAATACCCCATCTAACTTTTTTGTTTTTATAGTAAAGTTGCTGTTTTTCTTTTGTGAAATCTGAAGTTTATTGACAAGTACATCTATTTGTGAATTCGTTTTATTTAAATTATTATTTTTTATATGATTTTTTTATCGTTTTTTTACGCCCTATATAAGCCCAGTTCGGCACGGGAGTCAGGAGTCTGAAATTTTTATTACCCAGTTTTACTAATAGATCTTTTTTGACAACAATAACAAAACAGGGTTTTTTTACCCGAAAACGCCGAAACACTAAATTTGAAATAAATCACTTCGTATATTACTTGTAGCTCTATAGATTACATGAGGTTGTGTAGTTTTCAATTTTGGATCGTATCAAAGTTCTAAAAAGTGTTCATCTCACTTTTGGCGTTTAAAAATTACATTTTTTGATTTTTGGTCGAAATAACCAGGTTTTTACTACAAAACCGGGTTTTAATGCCGGCGGAAACCGCCCAAAATGGGTAATAATGCCTGGTTGGTATTTATGGCCAGGCCGAACCGGTTTTTTTTTTGCAACTTTCCTGTGCACGCCACTAGAGCAAAACAAAAAAATTGGAATTCCGTTTTTACCATTATAAAGCTTCCCAGAGATTTTCAGCTCGATCGGCCCATAAAAATGGCGCTCGGCACTAATGGGTTAAGAGGAGATGTCACAAAACCAACAATACCCAGTCTTAGTTATTACTTAGTTATCATGGCGTCCTTGCATATTTCATGTGAACAACTAAATTTTAATAATTTTGCCATAAATAGAAAGATATTTCATAAATAAAGTTTTGTGCTTGTAAAGCAATTATCTTATGTTGAAAACAAATTTTTATTTATTTAATATTTTTGGGAGCTTTACAAAATATGTACTGTGTGCCGTCATAAAATGATAGATGAGAGGAGAAGTGGGAAAGAAATCTCCTTAAAAGAGATGGATCTATTGACATCACCAGTCTCATTTTTATGACACTTTGTAGAGCTTTAACTCTTTGTTTCTTTGATTGAAAATATTTATTATTATGGCCATTATAATTCTATCTTAGTTTTTGTCTATGATTTGATCTTAAATGCAACCTTTGTGTTTTTTCAAAACTGAATTTTGTGCTTGTAAAGAAACTATGTAAGTATCTTACACTGAAAATTATCAGCTCTATAGTAAGATTTTGATTAAGATTAAGATGCCCTAATTCTTTATCTTGCACTAGCGGCTACATCCCTAGAGGCCTCTAGTGGCACTTTAAATGTTTGCTTTTAAAAAAAAATAATACAATACCTTGCAATGTTGCATAGGAGTCTCTATCAAGTCTCTACGATACATTTCAATGTTACGTAGGAGTCTTCATTAGAGAAAAAAATCGATTTATTGTGATTTCTCTATGGAGGGTGGTGGTAACCTCCCCCAAAATAGTTATAAGCCTTCCCGGGACCTATATGAAGCTACCCTGTAAAGGAGAAACCGATCAGTTCAGCGGTTAGCGAGATCCTTCGGTACAAACACACAGACAAACAGACATCCTGTTACTTTCGTATAAGAATATATGAAATTGATTTAAAACTTGTTGTATTCAGTTTTTGCAGTTTTGATTTTATGGCATCTCTATTTATATTTTTAGTCTATGATTTGATCTTGAGTGTAACCTTTGTATCTTTAATCAAAGATTCCCATTGTTTCCCCAACTAGATTTTTCCTCAAAAATTACGTCCATACAAAATTGCCAATTGGATGAAATTTTGAGGAAAGATCAAAGTGAAAAAAAATTATTATTTTTATTAAAATTGTTTTATTATTGCATATATTAGCGTATAAAAGGGTAGCGTAAAGAGGTGTCAAAAATCTACTTAAAATAAAACATCAACATCCCTAAAGCCTTGTAGGGTTAAATACATTATTTTCCAAGAAAAAAAAACTTTTGGAGCTGAAATAATGGGAAAGCAAAACTGAAATAGGTTTGACGCATCAAGTTGTCTTCAAAATACAAATTTGGAGTATCAAATATTTTGCAGTAATGTTTAAACATATCTTTAAAAAATTTCCCTATCTCTTTCCTATTCATAAATTTGCTTTTCTACCCCCCCCCCCCCATTTCTTTGCATCCATGGTTGTCGTGCCAAGTTTTTAAAAAATGCAGACACATCTTTCTTCAGTGAACCAAATGTTTAAAATTGACCACATCCCAAGTAATGATTAGTTTGAACCAGCCAATCATCAAGCATCAACCTTGTGCAACCTTTTTATTGGGTCATTAAAAATCAACCAATGGTGTCGCTTATATTAACACAGCCAAGTAGCAGAAAATAATTTAGAAGCAGACAAAGAAGGTCGTTGAAAAAGAAAGGGAGGTAGTTGTCTGTACATACATCTATACTATAGATCTGTTAACCAAACCTTTCATCTAAACTTTCTATTAATATCTATTACACACGTCTGACATAACAGAAGTAAGTACAAAACTAACTCCCTAAATCCTGATTCCATGAATAAGAATCGTAAAAACTAAAAAAAGCTGTGGCATCCCTGTAATTGTCTTTTGGTTTTGGTTCCTATGTTGCATGAGGGAGAGATAATGAGACACAATTAGCCTGGCACAGTTTGGAATTTTTAAATATGATTAGGCTGGATCAGAATGTTGAAATGATAAAAATAAAATTGAAGATTCCGTCTCTATAAATGTGATATTAGTTGCATGAGTGAGAGATAATGAGACACAATTAGCCTGGCACATTTTGGAAATTTTTATTATGGTTAGGCTGGTTCAGAATGTTGAAATGATTAATATAAAATTGCAGATTCCGTCTCTATAAATGTACAAGATGTATGAGTAAGAGATAATGAGACACAGATAGGCTGGCACATTTTGGAATTTTTAAATATGATTAGGCTATTAAATGATTTGTTATAAATGTATAAGATGTATGAAGGAGAGATAATGAGACACAATTAGCCTGGCACATTTTGGAAATTTTTGATATGGTTAGGATGGTTCAGAATGTTGAAATGATAATAATAAAATTGCAGATTCCGTCTCTATAAATGTGATATTAGATGCATGAGTGAGAGATAATGAGACACAATTAGCCTGGCACATTCTGGAAATTTTGATATTGTTAGGATGGTTCAAAATAGAGAAAACAGCATCTTTTGTGCTAAAATATTACGAAGGATAAATTTTAAATTTTTCAAATTCTTATGATTGAGTAAGAAATTGTGAGACACAATTAAGCAGGCACATTTTTGTAGGATTTTAAAGGTTAGTCTGGTTCAAAATAATGAAATTTTAGTATTCATTGTTACAGCTGCTGTACCAGTGATCAAAAATTGTTTTATTTATGATGCATATTTATAAATTTAAGAGATAAAGAGACACAGCTAGAAAGATAAAAAATCTTTTCGTTGCATTTAGGGGCTTTGAATTTGAATTGGAGAGGTGGGGGGGGGGGGGGTGCAAAATAATAGTCTAAAACCACCTAAAGACTTATGAACTCAATTCGTTTACATAAAATCAACACGTTTAGAATGCATTTAAAGACCCAGGGATCTAGAGGGATAAATTGATGTACATCTCCAATGGTGATTAACAAAATTACCCTTTCTGTGGATATAAATTAATGGTTGAAACGTTTGAACGCTCAACTTAATGAACAAACCAATCAAAACTCGTTGAAGTTATCAAAGTTGATAAGCCAACGAAAAAAAAACACTATAATAAAACTTTGGAGACTAGTGTAATAAACCGCCCATTGTCCACTCTATATCCAGTGACAAGAAAATACAATTCACAGACAATACTTAACTATTACAGAAATTCTCATGCAAGTTTCAGTATCGATAGGACGGTTCTAACATGACGACTCAATCTACATAAACAAAAGTTTCGCTTATAGACATACTAATTGATAATGTTGGCAAATTTGAAATGATTTTACAATAATAAATGTTGATGTATGTTACAAAGTAAAGGTTGTAAGAAAGAGAGAGGACCAGGGGTCTAAAGGGAACAGACAATGGATGATAATTTATTGTATATTCCTAAGGATGACAAACAAAGGTATCACTTCTGTGGATTAGAATTAATGGTTGAAAGTTTGGAGATTGTCATCCAATTTTATATAATGAATATTTTTAACCAATCAATGAGAGAAATTGGGTATAAGTATAATTTTCTGTCCAATGACATCTCCCTCCCTGGGGAGGGCGTTATTTTGTAGATAAGGGCATCACGATCACATTTGCAATGGGGGACCTCAACGCTTGGGTCGGGGGGAGGGAGGGGGGGGGGTGGAAGGCTCAACAAGTGTTTATCAAGAAACGTAAAAAAAATATTTCACAAAAAATAGGTGTTCAAATAAGTGGTTTTTGTTTTTTTTCTTTATACATTTAAGCAACATGTCTATATTCTAAGATATCTTGAATAATTCCAGTATTTTAGGGAAGATCCCACTCCCCGTTGAAAAAATTCTTCAGTAATTAACAAACGATAAAAATAGACTAAAACCTGTTTTATACCCTTGCTAAATATATATATATATACATTTATATATAAACAAAAACTAAATCATCTAAAATGGTATAGCTAGAAGTTGCGCGTTTTATTTGGCAGTAGTGCTTACTACACAGTATACACAAATACATGTTGAAGGGGGATAGTACAAGAGCGGGTTGCCCCCCGCATAATTTGCATGGCAGAAATGGCTTTTTACAAAAGAAGAGAAACATAAGCAAAAAATTTGAATCAAAGTAAGGGGGAAGAAGTTTTGGCTAGCATTTAGGAAGGGGAAAGGGGTGTTTTTGAGCATCGTTTGCAAAAATCTCAGGAAGAGAGGGGGATATTGTACTGTAAATAACACTGGTACCCAAAGTTTTATCATAATAATCTCTCATTAGTTGGGATGTAAAATTTAGGGACAGGATTGGATGGTACATACTAGATTTCCTCAAATGCTTTCACAGTACAGAAAGGGTCATGTTTTTTAACATGATTATGGTTGCACATTAATTTATCGTCCATTGTCTTATCCCTGAAAATTCTCCTTCCCCTAAAACCACGAAATGAGCTTTCCCTAATTCATTCTATCTCTCTTCTTCACATATGATGATATGTTTTCACAAAACTACACATAATTTGGAGCGAAGCTACAATATAAATGAATGTGTTAGGGATCTTAAGGGATAAGACAATGGACGTTAAATTCAAGTATACAACCAATTAAAATGAACTTATTAAATTCTGCAAGAAGGTTATTGGTATTTTGTTGCGCCTGTTTGGGGCCAACACATTTCCCCTAATCTCAGGGAGGGATGGAACATAGGGCTGTTTATTACACTAGTACCCAAAGTTTCATTATAACATTTTCTTATTCGTTGGCTCAACAACTTTGGGGACATCTATTACATTTTGATTGGTTGGTTCATTAGTTGAGAGTCCAAACATTTCGACCTCTTATTGTAATCTACAAAAGGGGTAATTTTGTGTATTATCATTGGGGATGTTCATCAAATTATCTCCTATTGTCATATCCCTTTAGATCCCAGCTACTATACAGCTAAGGATTTTTATTGTTGCGCTACTTTGAACAAATAATTTTAACATGTTTTGAATGACCACCCTGTGCCTATAACTGACTTGTGGTTGGGAGAGAAGACGAGTGAAAGTCCCAACACAGTGTTCATTCATGTCAGCAAAAACTTCAACCTGGAATCACAGTGTAGTAAACTTACTATTCAATGCAGGGAAGAAATCTACTAATTCTAGGTTTTATTAGATTAAAATGTATATGAATGGCCATTTTTTGTTACATTTAGTGTAAATGTTATCTTTACAGATTCAAAATTCAAAGGCATATATTTTTTTTAATTCTTATCAGTAGCGAAGCTACCCTATAATTCCAAATGTCCGTCCGTCTGTCCGTCTGTAAGAGACAAGGTGGGGGAAACGTGATTTTCTCGGCTCCTGATTAAAGATAGACAGCTGAA
Organism: Acartia tonsa; assembly: GCF_053477335.1. Taxonomy (NCBI): domain Eukaryota; kingdom Metazoa; phylum Arthropoda; class Copepoda; order Calanoida; family Acartiidae; genus Acartia; species Acartia tonsa. The sequence continues at coordinate 30,414,989 of NC_137273.1, forward strand.
ATTTTTAGTGAAGATACCTATGGCATATGCTCATCTACTCTATACACTGTTTTTTGTCCATTTGTCTGTTAATTGGGATGCTATATCGATTCCTAGATTTTTACATTTTTGTAATTTTCTCTACTCCTCTTGACAGACGGCAAAATTTTCAGGGAAAAAATAAATTCACATTCTACACATTTTCACTAAGTTTCATTAAGATTTGCATATTAATTGGGGTGCTAGATCGATTAATAGATTTTAAAGTTTTCATGTTTTTTTTTAAATTTATTCAAGATAGACACTCATGCTGTTTATTTATTAAGGCATTTATGCAAAAACACTTCACAACACACACAACCAAAAGATCTGAATTCATTCACCCAAAGATTTCACATTTAAACTTTGGTGACCAACACCAAGCTTTAGAGTTTTGTACAACCTGTCAAAACTAAAGACATTATGCATTGTGCAACTTTAATGGTTTACTAAAAAGTGTTCATCGTTACATAGTTATATTGACAAAATAATACAATATATTAAAAGAGCCTATGGTTTTTTTCAGTTTGCCTTTAAAACTGATTAATTTTAGCTGGATTAGGACCGGTTATCAGCCGTACTGAAAAATCATGTATAGCATCGTCGTATTACAGTTAATTTTCCCCGAATAGTAAAAAAATAATACCAGTTTTGTTAGCGTTTTGTTAGCCAGGGCCTTTAGCTTTTCGGGACTAACAAAACTTGTTTTGATATTTCTTAATATGCGCGAAAAGCTGTCTATAATACTATGCAATAAAATACAATTGACAAAAGAAAATTAAATGTCTATAATTATCGCAGCAATAAGAATTGAAGAACAACATTTTGCTTTAATTACTTGTTCAAAGACGCATTAATTATCTAGCACTTTATTATTTTGTTTATTCACTGATTTAAAAACTGAAAAAGTAAATTATTAAGATAAAGAGTGAACTCAAACGATAAAGAATTATTTCTACTGATTTATAAAATGCATTAAATTTTACAAATTGTGCAGAACCCAAAAGTTTTATTTTAATCATCTTTTCCCTCCCTATCTATAACACAAAGTAGAACGATGTCTGTCTGTCTGTCTGTTTGTTTGTTTGTTTGTAACAAAGGATCTCGCTAACCGCTAAACCGATCGGGTTCTCCTTTACAGGGTAGCTTCTCATAGGTCCCGGGAAGGTTTATAACTATTTTTTTTCTTTTTAAAACTAAAATTTAAATAGTGGGGTGGACTACCCCCCCCCTCTAACCCACCCCAAAATATTTTTTTTTTTAAATCTAAAACACGAAAAATTAGTTTGATCAAACCTCTTGGGGCAAAGCCCCTAGAGGCTAGGGGCGAATCCGCAAGTCTACAATACTAAGTAGAACGATGTCTGTCTGTTTGTTTGTTTGTAACAAAGGATCTCGCTAATCGCTGAACCGATCGGGTTCTCCTTAACAGGGTAGCTTCTCATAGGTCCCAGGGAGGTTTATAACTATTTTGGGGGAGGGTACCACCACCCTCCCCGGAGAAATCGACAAAAATAATAAAGAAAATAACGCCACCCTGCAAACATTTTTGCAAGTAGCTAAAAACATAACTAAACATCTATCGGTGAAAAAAAAAATATATTTTGGTAAATAGCTGATTTTAAAAGTGCTTGAGGAGAAACAAATTTACGTGCCCTAGAGGCCTCTGGGGGCGTAGCCGCTAGTTGATTATATTGTAATACAGATACTTGATTACGCCAATGCACGACAAATCAATCCTTCAATTATTGTTTGTAAAATTAGGAAGTTAGGATCTACTGCAGTTCACGGTAAAATATTGCTGGTAAGCAATATTTCCAAAAATCTATGAATTTTAAAGGCTGCTAGCTGCAAAACGGCTAAACGTACAGATCATGCTCACACACTATTTTAAGCGGCATAAAAAGGCCTACAAATAATCTGGATAGCCATAAATCAATAATGCATAATTTTCTCGCAGTGCAGAGAAATGCGCGAAAAAGACCTATTTTACGCGTTTTTTCTTCAGTGAAGCTTTCCCTGTGCATAGTTGGATCTTGGCTTTTCCAGATTATTTGTAGGCCTTTTTATGCCAACTTAAATGGTTTGCGGGTATGATCTGTACGTTCAGCCGTTTGGCAGCTATCATCCTTTAAAATTCAAAGATTTTTTGAAATATTGCTTCCCAGCAATATTTAACCGTGAACTGCAGTAGATCCGGAAGTTTTAGTTATTTCAACATTATATATAATTTCTGTTTCTTTTAAATTCCACATGCAAATCTTCTCCCTTTAAACAAGGATGACAACATCCATAAAAGCGAAGCTCTGAAACGGTAGGACAAACGAGCATTAACACTTGTAGAGTGTCAAAACTGAAAAATTAGAACATAAATGTAAAAATGTCGAATCAAAATTGTAAGTGAATTTGTTGAAAAACTGCTTAAAAACAGGATAATGTTTAAGGACATTCTTACGTTTTGAGGACTTGATTGTAGAGATGCTTCGCTCATAACATTGTACTTGGTTGTCCTTGGATTCAGTATTAAAAAAATCAGATCAATCGGATAATTTTATCTAATAAAAATTTGTTGTTAAAAAAGTTAAAAATTAACATGTTTAAAATAGACGTACGGATATTATGGTAACGGTTATAGAGTTGCTACGCTTTCTAAATCGTACTAACTATTACAGGAATCACTATGCAAAGTTTGAAATAGATCGGACTATTCAAACATGCATAAATTAACGAAAAAAGCTATCCTTTCCAGACGTACGGACGGACGGACTTACAGACCGACCCTAATTATAGAAAAGCTTCGCCTTAAAAAAATAAACAGAAAAAGGTGGACTTACCCTAAACCCCCTTTCCTCAAGTGCACCCTGCTACATCTAGGGGCGTAGCCGCTAGAATTCTTTTCTATAAAGTTGTATCTTTATATGTCCGTTGGATCTCGCTAACCCAATATTGAATATCATTAAAGGATTAAACAAAATGATAAAAGTTTTCAAAAGCGAAGCCTTTCTATAATTAGGGTCGGTCCGTCCGTCCGGAACGAATAGCTTTTTTTCGTTGATTTAGGCATGTTAGAATTGTCATATCGATTTCAAACTTTGCATTGTGATTCCTGTAGTAGTTAGTTACGCTTTAGAAAGCGCATCAACTCTATAATAATTACCAGAATGTCCGTACGTCCATTGTAAACATGTTGATTTTTTACTTTTAAACAACCAATTTTTATGTGATCTAATTATCTGATTTTTTGTACACTGATTCCTGGTACAACAAAATATAATATTATCAGCAAAGCAACTCTATAATCAAGTCCATGAAATGTAAGTATGTCCATAAGCATTATCCTGTATTAAGCAGTTTTTGCTTCGATTCTTATACTTTTTTATTTAACTTTTTCAGTTCTGACACTCTACAAGTGTTAGTGTTCGTTTGTCCTATGTTTCAGTGCTTTGCTTTTATGGATGTTGTCATCCTTGTTTTAATAGAAATAATTTATAGATATTGATGACAGGTCGATTATTTTCGTCCAAAAAACAATGCTAAATTGAAAGGAATAACAAAGATGACAACATTACAAAATAGCAAAGCTTAAACAAACGAATGTTAAAATATATAGATCACATTCCATTTTATAGAAACGGAATAATAGAACAAAAATATGTCGGGAAATAATTCAATATAGAAGATTAACATATTTACAATTTTATACTTGCATCATTATAGAGAATTTTCGCTATAATCATTATTCCAAAAATCAAATGGAAAGAATTGTTGTATCCTGTTAAAATTTATATCAAAATCAAATAAAACTACCTTTTAAAATACAAAAAATTTGGTAATAATTGCAATAGAGTTGAAACACGTTCTAAATTATACCTAACAATTACAGGAATCATTATGTTAAGTTAGAACTCCACATTACAATTCTGACTTATCCAAATTAACAATCTGAGCTATGCGTTACTAACGTACAGACGGACGGACCGACTCAGGATGTAGAAAAACCTTACTTTTAAAAACAAAATGTTAAATTGACAGGAAAAATAAAAATATGAGTGGTCATTTATACGATGTACAAAAATCAATTTAGCGTGTGAGAAGATAGGATCCATATATTTCTAACAAGGATGACAACATCCATAAAAGCGAGGCTTAACAAATCAGAAGGTCAGACAAAAAAACATATATAATTAAACGAATAATTAATAAGAACATAGTTACATCTTAAGACTTATAATATAGATGATTATTTTATGAAATTATGTCTATTTGTTCTAGGAATCCATATCCTTATAATAAAGTAACAGGATGTTTGTGTGTGTGTCTGTGTGTTTGTGTGTTTGTACCGAAGGATCTCGCTAACCGCTGAACCGATCGGGTTCTCCTTAACAGGGTAGATTCTCATATGTCCCGGGAAGGTTTATAACTATTTTGGGGGAGGGTACCACCACCCTCCCAAGAGAAATGACAAAAAAATCAAAATTTTAAAAAACGTTTCGGAGACTTCAACGTCAAATGAAGAGGTATCGTACGTAAAAAATTATAGTAGAGACTTTATCAAACAAAAACATTTAAAGTGCCACTAGAGGCCTCTAGGGGCGTAGCCGCTAGTTTTAAAAATAAAGTGCTTTGAATGATCAACTGTAACAGGTACATAATTCATAGTTTGAAATCGATAGGACAATTCACACTTGCAATAAATAAGTGGTAAGGGCTATCCGTTGCGGACTAACGAACGGTCATATCCTAAATGCAGAAAACTTTGCTTTTAACAAGAATTATATTATCCATAAGAAGTAGAGCACCAGAATCTCTCAAGGTCTACAATAGATGTAGGATATACGTGGATATATTAACAGGAGAAAATTTGTCATCAATTTAGGTTGCTAATATGAACCTCTATTTGTTGATCAGTTCGTTCATCCAGGAGGAGAGGAGGGGATGGGATAAAGGGGTGGATGGTGGGTATCGTTTTTAGACAGCTGCGGTCATCACTTTATAAGGATACATGAAAATCTGGTGCAACATCAAAGTAATAATATATCTCTCACAGATTACAGTTTAGCGGAGTTTTCCTTCAATTCAATTATTGACCATAGAAAACCCCCCCCCACCTTTATTTGAAAAAAATACAGACAAGGGGGGTGTTTTTTTGTGAGGGGGCAGGTATATTAAAGGGGATTTTTTTCAAGTGCCATATCTTTGAACCATTGACGACTTCATTAGACAAGGTTCAGTAAACCCGTAACTAGGTGAAAATTAGGTAAATCCTTTTTTCCGCAATTAAAGCATGCACTGCTTCTCCATTTTAAGTAATTGCCATCCTTTCAGTGAGGTAAGAAAGACGATCAAAAAAAATTCTGACGTCATAAAATTGAGGAATGAGGAGAGGAGGAGTGGGAAAGAAAACCCCTGAAAAAGAGATGGATAATCCCTCATTTTTATGACGTCACATGCTGATTTTTTGAGCGACTTTCTCCCTTCACAACCTTTCATTATGAACAGTATGAAGACACGTCATTTTCACGGAAACTCTTCACGATAGATAAAACCTCCTTTTCACTATTCCTCTCATATATCCTATTATATAAAGAAGTAAGCGTTTTTTGTCTGTCCCAAAGGATCTCGCTAACCTATGAGCCGATATAGTTCTTTAACTATTTTTGGAGAGGATGTCTTCACCTTCAGCCCCCTCCCCTTTAAATATATATCTTTAACTCTTTTGAAACTCAAATTTAAAATGGGATGAGGTCGACTTCCAGTGCCCCTAGAGGCTTCTAGGGGGCGTAGCCGCTAGTTTAAACTATAAAACATCAATTGCGGAAAGGGGAAATTGGACTGTAACATTTCATGGTACTCAAAGTTTTATAATAACCCTTGCTGATTAGAAAACTTTGGGTGCTCCAAAGGATGCTTAATTGGTTTGTTCAAACTATAACATTGGAAAGTATTATCAAACAAAAATAATAAATTATTTTCTCGTATTCATTTGAATCCGGTGTTTAGGAACAGGTTCTCACCCATACAAAAAAACTATGTCTAGCATCGTATTATATCCAGCTTTCTATGAATATAGAAATGTACAAATGTACAGTTTTTTTAGCCAGTGCCTTTGGCACCTCGGGGCTAAAAATATGGTTTTAATCTCATAATTGTACATTTTATATCCGCGGAAAGCTGTTTATAATACGATGCGAGAAATAACTATTCAACTTTTTTTGAGTCATAGTAGTTTTTTTTCAGATACCATATCCTTGTTTTTGTTGAGACATTTTTGTGTTATCACATGTGAGCCCAGTTGCACAGTCGGGGGGCTGACACAGTTGACATTTACAGATATGCTTTAATAATGGATGTATGAAATAGGTGGGTATTAAGACAGTGAAAAAATTGTCAATTTTGGTTGTTATTTCACCTGTAATTTATTAGTCATTTCGTTTATCCAGTAGGAGGGAAGGGGATGAGGTACAGGGTGGATGGGTGAGATCGTTATTTTTAGCCTGCTACAAGTTTTACTTTATTATATTACATGATAACCTGGTGTAAGATCCAATTAATAATAAATCCATTGGTTTAATACAAGGAGGGAGGGGACATTAAAATGTAAATTACACTACCACCCAAAGTGTAAAATAATATTTTCTTATTCGTTGTCTAAAACACGAATTTGTTTGAGCCAAACAATTAGTGTACAAACTTGTTATCCAATTATTTTAATCTGCAGAAGGAGGAAATTTTAACATTGGGGTTGTATGTCAATTTATCGTCCATTGTCTAAACCCTTAGAACCCTAGGTTTAAATCTATATGTTTCTAGTTCATGTCATAATACTCATTGACATCTCAACATTTCACACAGGGAGGGAGGGGACATTGGGCTGTTTATTACACTAGTCCCTTCTAGTTTTATAGCTGCTACGCCCCTAAAGGCCTCTAGTGGCACTTTAAATGTTTGTTTTTTCTATGTTGCGATATTTTTGTGATTTATCTTGGCAGGGTGGTGGTACCCTCCCCCAAAATAGTTATACACCTTCCCGGGACCTATGAGAAGCTACCCTGTTAAGGAGAACCCAATTGGTTCATCGGTTAGCGAGATCCTTTGGTACAAACAGACAAACATCCTTTTTATAAGGTTAATAATCCTTGGCTTAACAACTCTGGAGACTTTTATTGAATATTGATTGGTTGGTTCATTAAATTCATTGTCTAAACGATTCAATCACTTATTGTAATGTGCAGAAGGGGTAATTTTGTGTATCATCATTGGGGATATCACCTTATAGGCCATTGTCTTATCCCGTTGTTAACCTTTATTTCATTAGTATATTAGGATGGTTCAAATTGATAAATTAGTTAGAATGGATCAATAATATACTCGTATTCGTTGGCCTAAAAACTTTTACATTAATAATTGTAATACACAATGCTATGCACATCAATTTATTGTCCATTGTCTTATCCCTTAAGATTCCTGAAAACCACAACCTATTTTAAAATGATTATTGATATTTCAGTAGAAAAGATAAACAGAAAAATAATTGGATCTACTGCAGTTCACGGTAAAATATTGCTGGTAACGAATATTGCCTAAAATCTATGAATTTTAAAGGCTGAACGTACAGATCATACCCGCACACCATTTTAAGCGGTATAAGAAGGCCTACAAATAATCTGGAATAGCCAAGATCCAATGATGCACAGGGAAAGCTTCACTGAAGAAAAAAAGCGTAAAATAGGCCCTTTTCGCGCATTTCTCTGCACTGCGAAATAATTATGCATTATTGATTTATGGCTATTTCAGATTATTTGTAGGCCTTCTTATGCCGCTTAAAACAGTGTGCGGGCATGATCTGTACGTTTAGCCGTTTTGCAGCTAGCAGCCTTTAAAATTAATAGATTTTTGACAATATTCGTTACCAGCAATATTTTACCGAAAACTGCAGTAGATCCAAATAATTATATAATACATTAATATATAACTACATATTATTATACTTAACACAAATAAGGACATTTATTCCAAAGATTAATCATAATTAAACAATGTTTGTAAATAGCCAGGGATCTAAAAGGGATAAGACACTGGAGATAATTTGTTATACATCTCCAATTACGATAAACAAAATTTATCATTTAGTTTTAAATTATAGGATGAAATTTTTGGATACTGTTAGTTTTAAGATTTGATAAAAGTACCCAAAATTTTTCAGCAAATGAATGATATAAAATAACTTAAAACTTTGGGTATCAGTTTAATTTACAGTCCAATGCTCTCTCCCTCCCTCCCTGCATATACTTGTCTAAATCCATGATTTTGAATGGAGTGTACATCACTTCCGCATATGTATCCAGGAATAAGGTATAACCAACAAGCGAAATAAATCAAAAATTATATTTGGGGGGCAAATGGAGAGGTCGTCAATTTTACGATATGTTGCCTCCAAACGACAGTTGAAAACCACGTAGAGGTTTCATGATTTTTCACCGAATTAATTTCGTTATTAATATAAACAGTGTAAACAGTCTCTTCAATTTGATTAATCTCTTGTCAAATTTATAATAGTTAGATATTATGTCTTTATAGCGAATTTTAAACATTATGCAGATGTGACAATTTGCGGAATTGTTTGCATACCTATGAATGGTTTTTGAAAAAAATAGGTAACCTCCCTTCCTATATAATCATAACTTCATACAAAACAACGAATTTTTTTCAGCTACAAAAAGTAGCAAGTTTTTTTTGTCTGTCCTTTGAGATCTTGGTGGGCAATGGATTTGTTTTCAATTTTTGGGAAGCTTTTAATAGTGTTTGCGATGTTTACTATTTCATTTTAAAAGTACCTTATTTCATTCTTAGAAATTCAAAAATATTTGCTACATCGAAGAAATACCATATAATCATTTTTTTCTCTCTCATTTTGTTCAAATTATCATCGTCGACTTAAATGGGTTTCAAATTTCTCCTTCGAAATAGGGATAGAGAACAATTTTAGAAGAAGAAAAAATAATAATGTTAGAATTCAGATAAAAGCTAGGGATCTGAAGGGGTAAGACAATGGACGCTAAATTTAAACACCTCCAATTATAAAATAACAAAATAATTCCTTCTGTAAATTTATGTCATTGATGAAAAAGTTTTCAAATGGAAGGGTTTTCACAACCATTTATATAAATATTTTCAAAAAAGCCTTTAAAGTTTTAATCCAACGAATAAGAGAGTGTATGAATAAAATTTAACATTCCAATGTTAAATTACCGATAAAACGTATATTTTCATTCTTCGGATGATTTATTTTTTGAGAATATTTTTTTTCTTTATCGCTGCAACTCTGTAATTTACCACCAACGCTATAGAAAAAGAAATGATATAGAAAAAGAAATGAAGATAGAAAGCTTCAAAGAATTTTTCCACTTCACCCCCTCCCCTCCCTACCCCCCCCCCCCAAAAAAAAAACTCTGAATGCCTTCAACTATTTCATATTTCAATCCATATATAAAAGCAACAGGATGTTTGTGTCTTTACCGAAGGATATCGTTAACCGCTGAACCGATTTAGTTATCCTTTACAGAATGCTTCTCATACGTCCTGGGATGGTTTTTAACTATTTTGGGGAAGGGTACCGCCACCCTCCCAAGAGAAATCGCCCATAGAAAAAATTGTCCCTCTTTATTTTTATTTTATTTTTTTCCTTTTAAAATCTATATTTACTTCTCTCCCCCCACCCCCTCCCTTTTCAAGTGCCCCAAGAGGTTTCTAGGGGCGAAGCCTTTAGTAAATTCTAAAGCTTTAAAGAATCTAAACAAAATCTCATTTGTAGTGATTTAATGATATTGATATTGATTAATAATTAAACATGTACATAGGTATTTTAAAACAAAAATTTAACAATCTATGAACGAAACTCTATTGCTATATAGATTTTCTTCTTCCCTATTTAAATTGAAAATCGTCTGTTATATATTTAAAGCCAAAATCTATATAAAGTGTTTTTTCCATATCACAAAACTTAAACAATTATATAAATCAGATTTTTTTGTTTGTCCGTTTAAGTTTCCACTGAACTGGTTGAGTTCTACACTTCAGGGGAGCATAAAGAAGCATGGGTCCAAGAATGGTTTTAGTTCATTTCAATATTAATTGAATTTAAGTTTTGAAATGATTTAAGACTATATGTCAGCCACCCCCCTTACCTTTCGAATACAAAGGCAGATGCTAGGGGCACAGTATATAAAATCTTTAACTTCTTTAGTTATGACGTGGTTTAAAGATATGCTAACAAAAATATTTTTGTTATGTTTTATGAAAACACCCCAATTTATTCCTTTTAAAAACTAGCAGACCTATAATTTTCCGAAGAGACATTTTAAGCGTCTATTTTAATGAAAGAAAATCCGCCATACATCTTAAGTAACTACTCTAAAATTTGGGTACGCCTGAGTAAGCTATATTTAAGACTGTAGCTTCCTTGCTTATCGATGGCTTTAAAAAATTTAAAGCTTACTAAAGGTATATTGTCTTATACATCGTTCTTGTTGTGTACCTTGCTATTGCTACGCTACTTATGGATATAATTGTACTTTTTAGAAATATCTAAGACGCTTTTAGAAGGATGATTTTGTGATTTCATAAGGGCCATGTTACTAATGATGTTTTTTTATCAAAATAGATAAGATTGACAGTATAACTACTACTTAAAACCTTCAAAATTCAACTTTCTTATTTTTTGTGAGGATTTAAGAAATCAAGATTACATCATTAGGGACATTCTGGAGGGGTGGCACCACCCTTTAAATAACTACCTAATTATAATTATTATCAGTATTTCAATTATATACTTTCTAAAACTGAAAATCAATTTTTAATTACAAGGACATCAAAGCTTTTTATTTTGTAGATAAAACATTACAATAACAGGGTGGAATATTTTAAACTTAAGGGGACGGGTACATGCAATATTGGGGGGGGGGGGGGGTATTACGTCCCTAAATTTTAAATCATGCAATATTATACTTTACTGATCTTCGTTTATTTTAAATATTGTTAGCTTACTATTGCTGAGCAACTCTCAAGGATCTAAACGGATTGGACAAAGGCCGATGAATTTATGTACATCCCCTTTCTGTTGATTACAATAAGTGGTTGTAACGTTTGGACACTAAATTTACTGAACCAACCAATCAAAATTAAATAAAAGTCCCCAAAGTTGTTAAGCCAACGAATAAGAAACCGTTATAAAACTTTGGGGACTAGTCTAATAAACAGTCCAATGTCCCCTCCCTCCCTCCCTGGCGACTTTAGAACAAAATTTGTTACTAAGAAAAATATTGCAATCTTTTAAAAATCAATTTACATTTTGATTTAATTTTAAAATCTAATAAACTTCAACCTTATCAAGAAGGGAGGGGACATTGGATTGTTAACCCTTAACAGTCGAGCCCCTTGCTGCACCTTAATCGGTCGGGGGAGGGGGGGGGGGCATTCAACGCCCCCCAACCGTCAAGGGTTAATTATAATGGTTCCAAAACTTTTATGGGCACGTTTTCTCATTTGTTGGCTTAAAAACTTTGGGAACTTTTAAATTAACGTCTCTGTTTTATTTTCAACAATTAAAAGTTACCCTAGTAGAATTTATTATCTAGAAATTATAGGGGAAGATAACTTTATTATCCATTGACCTATTCCTATATTCCTGATTTAACCCTTGGCTTCCTAGTTATATGTTTTAATTAGCGAAGCTACTTTATAATTGCCAAATGTCTGTACGTCCCAGATTCCGTCCAAATTTTTTTTTTATTAATTTTGCCCAAATAGAATATAAGCATCTTAAGGAAAAGACTATGAATGATAAACAAAATTTCCCCGTCTGTAGATTAAAACTTTAGGTGAAGACTTGTCCCCAAAGTTTTTAAGCCAACGAATGGAAACCAATATAGTTTAACGTCAAATATCCCTTTCCTCCATGTAAATTAATTAAAATAAATCAATCTATTTAACAAAATTTCTACTACATTTGGTCCTTTACTTCTTTAATCAAATATAAATTCACATGTTATTGTTGCGCTACTTGTAACGACATTTATCCTTGTCTTGCATGGTAGCAGCAATTGATATATTATTTCTTGGATGTTGCACCAGATTTTCATGTGCTCTGATCAAGTGATGCTCGCAGGTGGCTAAAATAACAAACCCTTTATCCACCCATATTTCCCCATCATCTCCCAAACTACTGAATAAACGAACTGGCCAAGAAATAAGGTCCATATTAGCAAGATTAATTGACGGAAAATTTTCCCTTGTCACAATATCCACGTATATCCTATATCCATTGTTTCAGCATAATGAACCCAATTTTCTTTCTTCATTAAATTCGTTATCTTTTTAATTGGATGTATAATAGGCAGAAGAAGGCACATAGCCAAAGTTTTTGAATAAAAGTATTTTTATGCAGATGTTTAAATCCATAAGCAATATGCAACGTTATCAAATGTAAAGCTTCAAAATTACATTTGAAGTGTTTTGTCTAAACAAAGACATCATTAATACACATCCCCAATTATGATAAACAACATTAACCCTAACTAGATAAAAATGAAAGAAAGTATTGTTAAAACTTGAAAGACTTGTGTAATTTATTATTTACAGTCTTATGTCAACTACCTACATTTACCTAAATGGACAAAATAACAACCTGTTGATATATAGCTGTTATGAAGATTTTAATTAACAAAGTGACAATCATCTAACTTTGGCAATACTATACTTAAACACAATTTAAAGAACGCCTTACTGGTTGTTGTTATACTTGTTTGACACTCATTGACTAAAATCATGCAAACAGACAAAATAAATCCTCTCCCCTTGTTGATAACCACTTTCACTTACACTTTTTAAAAGCGAAGCTTTTCTATAATTAGGGTCGGTCCGTCCGTACGTCCGTCCGTTTGAGACGGATAGCTTTTTTCGTTAGACATGTTAGAATTGTTCTATTAATTTCAAACATTGCATGATGATTTCTGTAGTAGTTATGTACGATTTAGAAATCGTAGCAACTCTATAATCGTTATTAGAATGCCCGTACGTCAATTTTAAACATGTTGATTTTTGATATACTGATTCCTGGGACAACAAAATACAATATCATAAGCAAAGAAACTCTATAATCAAATCCTAAAAATGTAAGTATGTCCATAAACATTATCCTGTATCAAGAAGTTTTTTAAACAAATTTACTCACAATTTTGCTTTGACTCTTATTCATTTATATTGTGATTATTCAGTTCTGACACTATACAAGTGTTAATGTCCATTTGTGCTACCGTTTCAAAGCTTCGCTTTTCTTGATGTTGTCATCCTTGTTAATTAGTGAGGCTACCATATAATTAAAAATGTCCGCCTGTCCGTCATTATAGAGACGCTAAAAATAATACCTACTGCTGCTATGTCTGGCACGTGACATATTTAGTGAGAGTTGGGGTAATGTCTTGACCCATAAACAGGCACTCATGTTCTGGATTTTCTAGATAATCCCTTTAAATCGAAGAAAAATCACGCCCTTACGAGGAACGGTAATTTTTTGTGTGAAGATTCTCCTTATTAATGAGCATCTCTGATATGAAATGCTTGTCTGTCACCCATGCTACATTTTATATATGCATATTTGTATATTTGGGGATTTTCTTTCAGTTCTAATTATTTGTCTCTCTCACTGTTATGACCACTGATAATCTTATCCAAAACTAACTATGTCCATTTATCCATCCATAATTTTTTGATTTATTATTTTTGTGTATTGATTTACTATTTCTGGATGTTGTCATCCTTGTTTAGAATAGGAAAACCTAAGCGTAATTGTAAGATTTCAGAGAAAGATAATTAGATAAAAGAACCAAGGAAGGTTGCTTCCAAAACAGAGCTTTTTAAAGGTTTTTAAAAGCCAAACTATTGAACAACAAAATTTTGTATGTATAATTCAGAGATTTTAAGGGAAAATCCAATGGAAATTAAAGTGAGGTACATAAATTAATAAAATTTAATGGTATAAAATATTAGACAATAAAGTTTGTACAATCCAATCAAGATTTAATCCTAGTCCCCAAAGTTCTTATGCTAACAAATGAGAGATTGTTTTACTTTGCAGGGAGGGATTGGACAATGGACTTTATCACATACTCCCATTCTTCAAATTAAAACTTTGGTTCCTTTTTTTTAATCCTTATTGGTTTGTACAAATATTTCCATCAATAATTACAATCTAGAGAGAGGTTAATTTTGTTTATCATTATTGAGGATGTACTTTAATATATCATCCATTGTCTTATCCCTTAGGATCCCTGCTACCATTGTTATATTGTTTTCATCAAAAGGCAAAGACTTTAATTAATATTATTAAAATATTAAGGAAATAAAAGCTTTTTCTCTTTTGTAGGGCGGCTACTTTATAAAATAGTATGAATTTTTCAATATTATTTCCAGTATGGCTTCCAAACTGATAACTATCCGCTGGATTAGAACCAGTTCTCTGCCATACTGAAAAATCACTTATAGCATCGTATTATAGACAGTTTTCCATTAATCTGAAATAAATCATGAAATTAATACCAATTAAACCTGTCGCGGCTAACAAAACTGGTTTAATAATTAACTTTTCATTTTAATATCAGCGGAAAGCTGTATAAAAGTGACAGGATGTCCGTCTGTCTGTCTGTGTGTTTGTACCGAAAGATCTCATTATTTCGAATATTCAAACAACTAAAAAATAACATGGACGATAAATTGATGTAGATCCCCAATGAAGATCGGTGAAATTACCCCTTCTGTAGAATAAAACTAATTGTTGAAAAGTTTGGACACTTCTAGTCTAAACCAACCAATCGTGATTTTAAAAAAGTACCCAAAGTTTTTAAAGCAAAGAATTAGAGATAATATTTATGAACCTAGTAATAGTGTCTAACTTTTTATCTTTGTGACGTAACAAAAATCTATCTCCTTTTTAGGGGTTTCCTTTCCCACCTCCCCTCTCATCCTTTGATTTTTGTTACGTCACAAAGATATAAAGTTAGACACTATTACTAGGTTCATATTTATAAAAGTTTGGTTTAATTTACTGTCCAATATCCAATTTTTAAAAGCGAAGCTTTTCTATAATTAGGGTCGGTCCGTCCGTCCGTCCGTCCGTTACAGTTAGCTCTTTTTGTTAATTTAAACAGGTGATAATTAACCTATCGATTTCAAACTTTGAATACTGATTCCATTAACAGTTAGGTACGACTTAGAAAGTGCAGTAACTATATAATTGCTACCAGAAAGTCCGTACGTCCATTTTAAAAAGCTGATTTTTTTACTCTTTTGACAACAAATTTTTGTATGTTAAAATTATCCTATTCATCTGTTTCTTTAAATACTGATTCCTATTACAATAAGGTACAATGTGATAAGCGAATTATCTTTATAATCAAATCCTAAAAAACGTCAGTATGTCCTTAAACAGTATCGTGACTTTATTCAGTTTTGCATCAAATTTACTTATAATTTTGTACATATACACTTATACACATACATATACTTTACAGTTCTGACACACTACAAGTGTTAATGTTCGTTTGTTCCTCCATTTCAGAGCTTCGCTTTTATGGATGTTGTCATCCTCGTTTATTTACTTGAGCAGAGGCGTGCAGAAGGGGTAGGTAGGGGGTGTACTATCAACCCCTCTGGCAAAATAAAGGGGGGGAAACCCTATGCACGCCACTGTATTTAAGTATGTGCGAATGTTATGTACAAGAGCTAAGGGTGGTTTTAACCTAACCAATTAAAATTATTTGAAATAAAAGGAAATCATAAAGCTGAACCTATATGTTGTCAGCCAGGCGTTTATATCTTATTTATTCATCTGCTCCAACCTTTAAAAGGACATTCGCGTTTAAATATTTTTTCGAAGATTTTTAAAAATTTGTAGGTAGATTTTTGTTTTAAAAATGTAATTTTTAGTATACTAATACATTACAATTCAAAGAAAAATTTTGTAGTTGTCCAAGGAAGGTTTTAGGCTTTCAAGATAATAAACAAAAACATCCCGTCTGCAGATTAAAACTATTGGCTAAAACATTTGTACACTCAACATAGTGTACTAACAAATCTAAAAATATGAAAATTACACAACGTTTTTTTAGCAAAACACAACCCAATCTGTCCCGATTTTGTATCACTTTGAAAAGTGCGATTCCAGTTACGTCATATACGTTTTCCCTTTTTATATGACGTCACAGGAATCGCACTTTTCAAAAGTGATACAAAATCGGGACAGATTGGGTTGTGTCTTTTAGCAAATGAAAAAAAATCTCGTTGTTATAAGATTTTAGATAAGAGTGTAATTAATAATGTCCCCTCGATAAAAAAATATTTGCACCACTAAAATTTAGATTTTCAGTTTTATAAAATACTAGCGGCTACGCCCCTAGAAGCTTCTAGAGGCACTTAAGGTAGGAGACGGGAAAAGTCGATCTCATAACTTTTAAAATTTGATTATCAAAAGAGTAAAAAAAAATTTTATTTAGGGGGGGGGGGAAAGACACCATCCCTAAAAATAGTTTAAAACCTTCCCAGGACCTATAAGAAGCTTCACTGTAAAGGAGAACAATATCGGTTCAGTGGTTAGTAAGATCCTTCGGGACAGACAAAAAACGCTTACTACTTTATATAATAGGATATAATGAAGTCAATGAATTTCTCTTTAACTTAAACCTTCTTATCATTTCCTCTTTTTGCTTTACTTTCTTTTGTTATAACATACAAGTTACTTTTAATAAAAGAAAACTTTTTTGCTTTTCCATTTTTTTTGTCACTTTTACTATCTGTTTTCATATCTAAACAAGGATGACAACATCCATAAAAGCAAAGCACTGAAACGGTAGGACAAACGGACATTAACACTTTTATAGTGTCAGAACTGAATAATCATAATATAAATTCATAAGGGTCAAAGCAAAATTGTAAGTAAATTTGTTAGAAAACTACTAAAGGAATCACCATGCAAAATTTGAAATCGATAGGACAATTATAACATGCCTAAATTAACGAAAAAAGCTATCCGTTACGGACGGACGGACGGACGTACGAACGGACCGACCCTAATTATAGAAAAGCTTCGCTTTTAATAAGGATTTCTAAAAGCGAAGCATGTCCATTTTAAAAATCAAATCTTTATCTTATGTGTGTTTTAAAAGCAAAGCTTTTCTATAAATAGGATCTGTCTGTACGTCGGTCCGTATGAAACGTTTATTTCTTACCGTTAATTTATACATTTTAGAATGGTCCTATTGACTTCAAACTTTGCATAGTGATTCCTGTACCAGTTGGGCACGATTTAGAAAGCGTAGCAACCCAGAAAGTCCTCAGGTTCATTTAAAACGTTATTTTTTTTTACTTTTTTGATAACATTTTTTGTATGATATATTTGTACTATTTATCTGATTTTTGATTCCTAGAACAACAAGGTAAAATGTATATAAATAAAGTGTTTATGTTCGTTTGTCATACCTGAATTTGATAACCCAACTTTTTTATTTTAGATTTAAAAAGAAAAAATTAGCAAAATATTTTGATTGGGGAGGGTAGATTTTTTTTTTGGGGGGGGTGGTATCCTCCCTTAAAATAGTCATAAACCTTCCCAGGACCTATTAGAAGCTACCCTGTAAAGGAGAAACCGATCGGTTCAGTGGTTACCGAGAGGGACGGACGGACGGACGGACATCATTTTACTTTGTATTATTTATTATTATTTATCTGATTAATGAATGCACACCACGTAAATTTCCCAGTGGTCCCATATATATGATATAGGTAAGAATATTGATAGATAAACTATATAATATTAATATAATAATAAACAGATATTAATATGATAATATTATTGTAATAAAAGATACTCTATAATTGAATTTTGTCTGTCAATCTGTATTGCTATTTTGCTTTGAAATTAATCAAGATTTAATAAAAGTCCTTCAAGATTCTATTCTAACCAATGCAATGGGGGATTTATCTTTTTATATAAAACTTTGGGTACTAGTTCAACTTACAAACCAATGCTCCCTTAATCCCTAATTTTTTCGCTTTTTTTTCTAATACAACCTTTTCTTCTAAAAATTTATTTTCCTTTTACCCTTTTTTTCTCGATCTTTTCATTGTTTCTACAAATCAATATATGTAGAATATACGTAGAAAAATTGTCGCCCATTTAAGTTGCTATTTCTCCTGTCATCTATTAATCAGTTCGTTCATTCAGTAGGAGGGGAGGGGATGGGTAAAGGGAAATCGATATTTTAGTTTCACTTTAATAGAGTACATGGTAATCTGATGTAAGATCCAATTCATAGTAAATCCATTTAAAAATGACAGTCAGAAAAATACTCTTCACAAACTAAGGAAGGGGCGATTCTTCGTATTTTTCACAGTAGCTTTTCTCCTATTTCTAGCCCCTGCGGGGGGCTCTAACCCTGCGGGGCCAATTACCTAACCCTGTGGGGCAATCACCTAACACAATATAACCTAACCTAACCTAAAATAACCTATAAAAAGCCATTTTAAAAATACGACTAATCGCCCCTTATGGAGGGATGTCGTGGAAAGGACTATACCCGAAAATAAAGTTAATGTCTATTTAAACGTCCAATTTTGTACATATCTTATGCTTTAGTTTTTAAATTTTGGAAGTTTTATATATCAAAATGCACCAAAAATTGTATCATAAACTTTTTGGGCAACTGGGTCTCTGCAAACCAAAGTTGATTTATGTTATAAACATTCATGATAATAGCATCGAATTAAAGAAAATTTCCCTGAAAATTAATATAAAAATCATAAATTTTTTGCATTTAAATATCCACGGAAAGCTGTCTATAAAACGATGCGATTAATAACTATTTTTAAAAGCGAAGCTTTTCTATAATTAGGGTCGGTCCGTCCGTCCGTCCGTCTGTCACGGATAGCTTTTTTCGTTAATTTAGACATGTTATATGTGACCGATTGGTCTGATTTTTGGTACACTGATTCTTGGGACAACAAAGTACAATATTATAAGCGAAGCAACTCTATAATCAAGTCCTAAAAATGTAAGTATGTCCATTATCATTATCCTGTATCAAGCAGTTTTTTAACAAATTTACCTACAATTTTGCTTTGACACTTATACATTCGCATTCTGATTATTCAGTTCTGACATTATACAAGCGTTAATGTCCGTTTGTCCTACCGTTTCAGAGCATCGCTTTTATGGATGTTGTCATCCTTGTTATACCCATATTTCCAGTTAAATCCATAGAAGTGTTTAATAGATAAAAGGGGATTTTTTGGCAGAAGGACTGTTTTCTATAAGCGTGATTTCTATATGGTGGTTGGTAATACCCTCGACGAAAATAGTAATAATTATTAGAACCTATAAGAAGCTACACTGTAAAGGAAAATCATTTCGGTTCAGCGGTTGCGGAGATCCTTCGCTACAGACTAAAAAGCTTACTACTTTATACAATATTTATTTATTATATGTATAAACACAGTTTAATTTTTTAACTTTCTTTATTGATGGAATACATATGTTTCTCTATAAAAATAGATCATCAGTTCCAATTATGATGTATAAAGTAAGGGTTAAAAAAATATATGTCCTTGCATTTTGAATCCTTTTAAAAGACTAAATATTAAGAAAGAAGTGTTAGAAAATTATACCCCCTGCGGGGTTTTTTACTGCTTATATCCTCTTACAATAGGATTTTTATTTATGCGCTGAAGTAAATATACATAATAATATCTATGACAGCCTTCATCAATAGAAAAAAGCTTATCTTTTTTATTCATTCATTTTGGGTATTAAGAGTGTTGATATTTACAATATATTACTATCATTGTATTTTTTTCTAAAACGAAGCTTTTCTATAATTAATCCGTCCTTCAGTCAGACCGTCCGTAAAGGATAGCTTTTTTCGTTAATCTAGGCATTTTAGAATTGTCCTATCGATTTCAAACTTTGCATGATGATTACTGTAGTAGTTAGGTACGATTTAGAAAGCGTAGCAATTCTATAATCGTTACCAGAATGTCCGTACGTCCATTTTAAACTTGTTGATTTTTTTACTTTTTAACAACAATTTTTTATGTGATAAAATCATCCGATTGATCTGTTTTTTGGAATACCTACCGATTCCTATTACAATAAGGTACAATATTTTGAGCGAAGCATCTCTATAATCAAGTCCTAAAATGTAATTAAACAGAATTCTGTATTTAAGAAGTTTTGCAACAAATATACGCATAATTTTGTCAAAACTTGTATATTCATATTTTGTGTATACAGTTCTGGCACTCTACATGAGTTAATATTCGTCTGTCATACAGTTTCACAGCTTCGCTTCTATGGATGTTGTCATCCTTGTTTTGGTGCTTTAACCAACTTATATTACTCCCCCCCTCTATCCAAATTTATATTTTTTTGAAGAAAAAATAACATATTTATCTATCTCTTACTTTAGGGGTTTCTATGTTATAATAGATTATAGCACTGTCGGGCTTTTTAAAAATGTCTACATAACCTGAAATAAGATTTTAAAACTCTACTTGACCTGAATTAACCAAATATGAGATTCCAAAAATAATATTTCATTTTTGAAATACATTTTTAATGAATTTCGTCAGTCAATATAATTGTTTTATATTTTAACTTAAATCTTTCTGTTCTTTTAGATTTCTAGGTGAAATAAAAAAGTTTTTTCTTTAATCAATTAGACTTTGGTTTTGAGATTTTGCAAATTTATAAAATATACCAAAAAGTAGTAATTGTCTGTATGTGTGTCCAATATGATCTCAAAAATGGCTTGAAGCTTCGTATTGGTCCATCCAATTTATTATTCTAAAGTTGAGAATTAATTTCTTCTTTTTGTGTAAAAAAAGTCAAAAAGTAGATGTGAAGTTTTACTACAGAGTTCTAAAATTATCTCTGTGGTTAGCGAAATCTTTACTGATAAACAAAAACATACTACTTTATGATTTTACTAGCGACTTCGCCCATAGCCTTTAGAGGCTTTGCCCCAAGAGGTTTGATTAACCTAATTTTAGATTTAAAAAGAAAAAATGTTAGCTGGCTAAGTTTTTGTTACGCTCACTCTTACTGATAAGAATCAAATATATAACTCACTTTGTCTGTCCGTATGTGAGTAATGTCATATACAGTGTGTTTTTTTATGAGAACTTTTTTGAAAGCAATTTTACCCCACTTATAGTTATCAGAATTTAATGATTAATGGCTTATTTTGTTTGTTTTTTAAGGCAATTAATAGAACAACAAAAAAATATTTCAGTTTTTATTTAAAAAGTACAGTCAAATCTAAATTTCAAAACTTAGGTGTCAACATATAAAAATGGTTTTAGCGCATTTTTCTTAAAAAAATGGATTTTCTGTAGTCGACTTTGGGGGGCCAGTGCTCCCTCCCTGGTTGAGATATGACCTTCAAACTTTGATATGTTCTAGTACACGTCCCTAATAGTATCTGTATACATTTTTAGCTCTATATCTCAACTTTGAAGTGTTTAGCAGCTATTCTTGCAAAAGGTTGATTATTTGAGCATAAGAAAAATGCGCTAAAACCATTTTTAGATGTTGACACCTAAGTTTTGAATTTTAGATTTTTAATATTAATCATTAAATTCTGATAACTATAAGTGGGGTAAAATTGCTTTCAAAAAAGTTCTCATAAAAAAAAACACACTGTAGTATAGTGGCTACGCCCCCAGTGGACTCTTCGGGGAAAATGATTAAAGTCCGTCAACATATTATGACGTCATTCGATAAAATAACCAATGAGAGGCCAGCATAAATTTTACCCCATTGGTCAATTACAGTTTATACTGGCCTCTCATTGGCTATTCTATCGTATGACGTCATAATCTGTTGAGGGACTTTATTCATCTTCATCTAGGGGCACTTGAGGGTGGGGAATGTTGAATTCGAAGACCCAATTTTTTGGGGGTTGTGGTAGTTTTTTTAGTACAGACAGACACACACAGATCATGATACTTTATTATAAGAAAGCTCAATCTTTAGGGATATACATAGAATGGAAACATATACCTTTTTTTCAATTAGAATTAATTATTAAGCAAATCCACTTATTCCATTATTCGTGTAAAAATTGGCAAGAGTTATCTACCTTCTCATGGATGTGCTGAAAATGGATTGCCCATTTCTTCCCTAATTTCCAAAGTTGTACAGCAGATAACCAAATTATTGCAAACGCTATTTTCAGCTTCAGGGAAAAGCGATATAATGTATAGACGATTTATACATTCAAAATTTTATTTTTTGTTGGAATTTTGAAACATGTTTAGCTAGTAGCAAATATTGAGATAGGACGCGGAAGCTAGGTACACTTTCGGAAACTAAAATTCAGTACATCTTCTCATGACGTACGAGTGTGCCTTTATTAAAGCACAGGAAAGAACATATCTAATCCGGCCATGTTATTGGTCGAAATGTGTACAGATTTTAGTACAAAAGAAAGGTTATTTCTTCATTTCATTTGTATAATGAGTCAGTTATACAAATAGTCGCATTTCTTTGATTGAGGATAAAGCTTTGATTGGATAAAATTTATCGTGTAAAAAAATTTATCTCGTATAATGTGAAGCATATGACAAAACAAATATGATAAGTCAGCTTATTATTGGAATGGAGTTAATGTTATAATTTTCAATTTTCTCTCCGCGGAAAGCTGCGATAAATAACTAATATACTCTTTTGAATTATTCCTACATTTGTATACTCTGATTCTGTTTGTTTTTAAGATTATTTTCTGTTCCCGTCAGGGAGGGAGGGAGGGGACATTGGACTGGAAATCTTATAAACTTTACCGTTGACTTACAAACTTTTTTGATGGTACCAACTAAAGCTTTTCCCCCAAAACTAATTTTAATTTACTGAAGGGTTACATTGTTTGTCATAATTAAGGGTATACATTTATATTTCGTCCTTTGTCTTATCCCTTAGGATCCCTGCTATTTCTCTTGTATTAGATATAATGTTTATGCAATAATGATAACCATAAAAAGAACAAGTAGAATGTATATTTATCAATTTGTCTGTCTGCCATCTAAGAGATCTTAAGGGATAAAGACGATGAATGTTATTGCTGTATTCCTCATGAAATTCTTATGTAAGTAAATGTTGTAAATAAATCACAGAACATGACATTTTATTTATCTAAATAATACAAGCTTGTTGTTGCTATAGCTATAGTACTTATAGACATAATTGTCCGTTTCTCCCTCCCCAACTTTATTCTTAATTTTGATAAGAAAAAGTGGGGGGGGGGGGTATTTTATAGGGACAATTTCTCTTGGGAGGGTAGCAGTTATAAACTAGTTATAAACCTTCCCAGGACCTATGAGAAGCTAAACTGTAAAGGAGAATCATATCGGTGAAGCGTTTAGCGAGATCCATCTGCAAACTGAAAGACATACAGCCAGACATCCTGTTACTTTTAAATATTATTCGAGAAAAGAAGTATTTTCTGTTATTTAAGAACACTTTTGTGATCTAATTAATACTTGGCAATTTGGCTCTTGTAGTATGTATCTAGTACACATAATAGAGTTATGATTACTAGACTATAGTTTATATCTTGTAGTATGTATCTAGTACACACAATAGAGTTATGATTACTAGACTATATTTTATATCTTGTAGTATGTATCTAGTACACATAATAGAGTTATGATTACTAGACTATATTTTATATCTTGTAGTATGTATCTAGTACACATAATAGAGTTATGATTACTAGACTATATTTTATATCTTGTAGTATGTATCTAGTACACATAATAGAGTTATGGATACTAGACTATAGTTTATATCTTGTAGTATGTATCTAGTACATATAATAGAGTTATGATTACTAGACTATAGTTTATATCTTGTAGTATGTATCTAGTACACATAATAGAGTTACGAATACTAGACTATAGTTTATATCTTGTAGTATGTATCTAGTACACATAATAGAGTTACTAATACTAGACTAAATCTTCCCTAAAATGGAGAACTACATAGTTTCAGTGGTTAAGATTAGAAGATTTTAATGGAGAGGCAAAAATTACTATTTTATTTGAAATAGTTGCTTTGCCTCAATTCCCTTGAATAGACTTGTTTAGAAATATCTTAAAACCACCCCATGATGTTTTATGAAGTTTACATAAAAATGTCATCCAATTCGAACCTGAAATTTCAAAGATTTTTAGCTACAGAATTTAATACTTTATATTATAGAATTAACGGCTACCATACCCAACCAAGGACACACAGAAAACTGACCCGTATTTGTATTAATTTTGAGGAACAAGACTCCAGTGACGTCATATTTTTCTTTCCCGAAAAAGGGAAGGGGGGAAGAAAATCTCTTCAAAAGAGATGGGAAAACCCCCTTTTCTCCCTTCTCTTTTTTCTTCCCCCCTTCCCTTTTTCGGGAAAGAAAAATATGACGTCACTGGAGTCTTGTTCCTCAAAATCAATACAAATTCGGGACAGTTTTCTGTGTGTCCCAACCAAGGGCTCCATATTCAAATGCGTAGTAAAAAAGCAGGCATACAAATAGCCTAAAAATATCCTACAGCTTAAATCTAAAATCATTCCGTGACCAAAATGAAGCTGCTTTAAAAAGGAGAACCCAGATATAAAATAGATTTTTAAAAAGAACTAAAATTCAAAATAGATTTTTTGGTGTTATTAACTTTTACGTTTAGATATGATTATATAACCAAAATGGTACATTTATATTTTGTGGTTTATGCGTTTTAGATGATATGTGTGTGTATGTGTGTGTATGTTTGTGTGTGTGTTTGACATGTCATTACCCTCTAGCCCCTAGTGTGCCATTTAAGTACTTGTATTTGTGTGTGTGTGTGTAAGTGTCTTTAAAATAGATCTTTCTTTACGCTCATGTGCGTTGCTTTTGTATAACGAGCGTAAGTGTTTCTGTGCGCACAACATTTGTGTGTGTGTGTGTGTTTGCGCGCGCACAAGACATTTAAATCTCATTAAATTTGGTTCCCAACGTTCTACTTTTATGGTCTAATAACAGCTAAGTTAAATTATATCTTCGGGATAAATTTTTCTGTGATGAACGGCCTCAGTGAAACATACCCTGAAAAAAAAAACTATGGGGAGGGGGGAAGGTGCACATCCATTTTTTTTGGAGGGTGCTAGTTTATGTTTATAAAAGTTTGAATATTTTTTTGTTGTTTATTTCAATCACGAAACTTCTTTTTTCTATGCACTTTTTAGATTAAAAGACAGAAAAATTATCTTATTTTAGCAAGACCTTTCTTTGGCCATAACTAAACTTCCATTAAAATTGTGGAGCTAAAGGGATAAACAATTAGCGATAAATTGATGTACATCCTCAATGATGATTCACAAAATTACTCCTTCTGTAGATTACAATGGTAGAAACGTTTCGAAACACCAACCAATCAAAATTCAATAAAAGTACCCAAAGTTATAAGCCATTGAATAAGAAAACGTTATTATAAAACTACTACTTTAATACACTGCCCAATGTCCTCTCCCTCCCTTTTAATTTTCACACCGTTAAAGAAAATATTGGGGTATAATAAAAATGAATGAAAAACATAGAGATATTATTGAAGTATAATAACAGTAATTTTAGTGCGTTTTAACCTTCCAACCCCCCCACCTTCTTTTCAAAACTTTAAGAAGAAAGTTTAATAATTTAACACCCTGTTATATTTTTTTAAAGCGAAGCTTTTCTATAATTAGGGTAGGTCCGTCCGTTCTTAACGGATAGCAATTTTCGTTAATTTAGGCCAGTTAGAATTGTCCTATCGATTTCAAACTTTGTTTTATGATTCCTGCAGTGGTTAGGTACGAATTTAAAAGCATAGCAACTCTACCATTACCAGAATGTTGATTTCTTAACTTTTAACAATATTTTTCATCATCCAATAGATCTGATTTTTGGAGTACTGACTCCTATTACAATGAGGTACAATTCTATAAGCGAATCATCTCTATAAAAAGGTCCTAAAAATGTCAGTATGTCCTTTAACAGTATTCTGTATTTAAAAATTTTTGCAACAAATTACGTATAATTTTGATAAAACTTAAATATCTATATTTGTATGTATATTCAGTTCTGAAACTCTTCAAGAGTTAATATGCGCCTGTCATACCGTTTCAGAGCTTCGCTTTTATGGATATAGTCATCCTTGTTTTAAAGCGAAGCAATTATTCATTAAGTGTCGGTCTGTCCGCCAGTCTATCTGTAGCGAATAGCTCTGAGCGTTAATTTAGATATATAAAAAGTGTCCTATCGACTTCAAACTCATTTGATATTTCTTAAAAGAGCTTTGCTACTATTTTAGTGTTACCAAAACGAATTCATGTCTTTTTTCATTATTTTGATTTTTTTACATCAATATGATATAGTTGTCCTATTTCCTTATTTTCAAAATGTTGATTCCTCGTACGTCAGGTATAATGTAATAAGCAAAGCATCTTTGTAATCAATTAAAATATACTGATAAACCCCAAACTGTCCCAGTTTTGAGCAAGACGATTCCAGTTACGTCATATACGTTTCGGGAAAGAAAAAGGGAAGGGGGGAAAAAATCTCTTCAAAAGAGATGGGAGAAAAGGGAAGAGATTTTCTTCCCCCCTGTCCTTTTTTAAATGACGTCACAGGAATCGTCTTGCTAAAAACTGGGACAGTTTGAGGTTCGTCAAATATACTGTCATGTTAACATATGTAGTTTGTTTACAAAGATTTCAAAATAATCAATTGCGCCTGTTCATTGATCAAGGCATTCCTGTAATTATATGAGATTATTTATCAGGAACCTTATAAGGGATAAGACAATATCGAATAATTGATGCTCACCCCCCAATTGCGATAAACAAAATTACCTCTATTTTAAAAACATGCTAGCTTTTAGCACTAAATAAGATTTAAGTCTGCAAAGTGTTCAAACCAACGAATGAACGAATATGTTTTTAAAACTTTTGGGACCAGTGTCATTTACAGCCCAGTGTCCCCTTCCTCCATGGCTATTTATAAGCATAATTATTGGACGAAACAATGGATTTATTATCACTTGGATCTTACACCAGATTATCATGTACTCGAATAAAGAGATATTTTTATCTGGCTAAAATAACGATCACTCCAATCCACTACTTTTACAACATCCCCTCCTCTCCTTCTAGATGAACGAACTGACTTATAAATGATGTCTATGTTAGCAACCTAAATTGACGACAATTGCTGAAACTAGCCAGTGCAGAATAAGCTACCTGACCCTTCATATTTCTAGTTATCAATGATCTTGTCTCTAATAAAGAGAAGAAGAGAGAGTTTTCACATAATTTTGTTTCCTTCAAAACCAGAGGCGTACACATGGGGTGGGAGTGGTGCCCCTCCCCCCCCCACACACTCTCCTGCTTAAATACCAGAGGGATTTCTAAAGTTAAATATCATTTTCGTTTGGCAGGTAGTCTCTACCACTAGAATCTAGGGGCTCTGTACCCATGATGACGTTTGAACATAAAATGAAGCTTCCCCCAAAATGATATTAATGCTACTACTTATGCCAAGCTACTGACATGATAACTTTTGAGCATAAAAATAAAGCTTCCCCCCAAAATAATATTAATGCTACGCCCTTGGTTCTAACGCCAGCTACTGACATGATGACTTTTAAACATAAAATAAAGCTTCCCCCCAAAATAATATTAATGCTACGCCCTTAGTTCTAATGCCAAGCTGCTCACATGATGACTTTTGAACATAAAATAAAGCTTCCCCCAAAATAAAATCAATGCTACGCCCTTAGTTATAATGCCAAGCTGCTCACATGATGACTTTTGAACCCTGAATTCAAGCTTTCAGAACTTCAAGGTGTATTAATCAAGGTAGAAAAATTAACAGGTTTAGGACAAGAAAAGTTTTAAAATGCTTTGGTAGCTCTAAAACTTTTAAGAATTATGAGGGAGGGAGGGGACATTAGAATGTAAATTTGTCCCCAAAGTTTGATTAAACGTTCTTTTATTGGTTGGATTAAAATGAGATAATTTTGTTTATCAACATTGGGGATGTACATCGTTTTATTGTCCTTTGTCTTATCCTTTAAGATGCCTGATGTTCGTATTTGCTTTTGAGGAAAGCTTCATTGCAATGGTAAAAAAATACATATCAGTAAAATTACCTTGAAGCGGCTTTGGTTCTATGTGCAGATCTTTTTTTTTCCACATACGCACACACACACACACTCAAAATTTTGAGGCACTATAGAATATTTTGGTAACTATAAAACAATTATGTGTTAATAGGCCTATAGCTAGAATGATAAAGAATTTGAGAGAAAGAAATAAAAAGAAAGAGAAAGAAAGAGAGAGAGAGAGAGAGATACAGAGATAAAGTGGAAATATTGTAGATTAATTAACTTGGGTTACAAGAGAGAGAGAGAGAGAGAGAGAGAGAGAGAGAGAGAGAGAGAGAGAGAGAGAGAGAGAGAGAGAGAGAGAGAGAGAGAGAGAGAGAGAGAGAGAGAGAAATAGGTTTAAAGAAAGAAAGAGAAAGAAAAATGGTGAAAAAAACTAATCGAAATCCCTAATTTTCTTATAAAAAATATTCCAATATAAATTCATTGTGGGGGGGGGGGAGGAGAGGGTCGAACAAAAAAGAAATTGCATGGGAAGAAGATAAAGGCCAGTTTAAGAGTAATTCTCATTCATAAAATCACAGCAAAATGTAGGTCTTAATAAGGTTGATTTCATTATTGTGATTGTATTGGTTTTTTGTTTTCTAAACCCGCCAAAAGACTTTTGAACCCAAGAAAATAAGAATATTTTCCAGTTAAGGGGACAATCATAAAATAGACTCTAGTTACAAATGCTGGCTTTATCCTCTTAGAAATATTTTTTTCAATTTTGAAAATTTTTATACCCCCCACCCCCTCCCCCTCGACAGAACTATGACTCTGAGAACAAAAATTTTAGGTTTGGATATAGACTAGGGGGCCGAGCGCCCGCGGCTAGGCAGATTAGGGGCCGAGCACTGCGGCTTGGCAAGCAGGGGTGCCGAGCGCCTAGGCCAGAGTTCTGTCGGGGGTGGGGGTAGGGGGGGGTGGGGGGTCTTATAAAGATTTTCAAAATTGAAAAAAAAATATTTCTAAGAGGATAATACTCAAATGCTGGTTAAATCCTATTTTATATAGTTTGTTTCTTTGTTTATAAAAAAAGACCTCGCTAACCACTGAACTGATTAAGTACTCAATTTAAGGGAAGCTGCACTTTGGTATTGGAATAGTTTAAGGCTTTTTATTTTTATTTAACTTTAATTTAGCATGTTTTATTGTTATCGGGGCCGATAAATTAATATACATCACCAATTATTATACACAAAATTACCACTTATTTAGATTAACATTAGTTGTTAAAACGTTTTGACACTCAAATTGATTAAACAACCAATCAAAATTCAATAATAGTCTCCAAAGTTGTTGAGCCAACGAATATGAAAAACATTATTATGAAACTTTGGGGACTAGCATAGTAATAAGCCAAATGTCCCCTCCCTCCTTGATTGTTTTGAAAATTATTGATCATAAAATTTTTTTAAAGTTTGAGAATATCCCTTCAAACTTAGGAAGGGGAATGAGAAAGGGAAAGTTTGGTTTTGGGTGGAGAGTGTGGGGGGGGGGGGGAGAGGTGGTTGGTTACAGGTGGGTGTGCACAGGTGCACGGGGGCGTGGGAATTACCTTCTCACACACATACACACACCTACAAACATACACACAAAAATACTCAATGTTATTATGGCTAAAAAATACATACTTCAATCAAAAATCAAGAAGCGAAATTCATTTATAAATCATATTTTTGGAGGGCTGAAAATTTATTCTATATAAAAAATATAAACAGATAGACAGACAGACAGACAAACATACTCAATGTTATTATGGCAAAAAAAAACATACTTCAATAAAAAATCAAGAAGCGAAATTTATTTACAACATACAAATCATTTTTTGGAGGGCTAAAAATCTATACTATTTGAAAGATATAAACATACATACAGACAGACAAACATACTCAATGTTATTAAGACTAAAAAATACATACTTCAATAAAAAATCAAGAAGCGAAATTTATTTACAACATACAAATCATATTTTTGGAGGGATGAAAATAGGTACAATTTGAAATATATAAACAGACAGAATGACGGACTAACGAAGTATCGTAAGGGATAAGACAATGGACGAAAAATAGATGTACGTCTCTAATTATGAAAAAACAAAATTGACCTCACTGTAGATAAAATTATTGTTAAACAAGGATGACAACATCCATAAAAGCGAAGCACTGAAACGGTAAGACAAACGGACATTAACACTTGTAAAGTGTCCGAAAAGAATAATCAGAATATAAATGTATAAGAGTCGAAGCAAAATTGTAAATAAAATTGTTGAAAAACTGCTTGATACAGAATAATGTTTATGGACATACTTTTATTTATAGGACTTGATTATAGAGTTGCTTCGCTTATGATATTGTACTTTGTTGTCCCAGGAATCATTATACCAAAAATCAGATCAATCGGATTATTAGATCACATAAAAATTTGTTGTTAAAAAAGTAAAAAAAAATCATCATGTTTAAAATATATTCTTGTAATGATTATAGAGTTGCTACGCTTTCTATATCGTACCTAACTACTACAGGAATCACCATGCAAAGTTTGAAATCAATAGGCCATTCTAACATGCCTAAATTAACGAAAAAAGCTATCAGTTACGGACGCACGTACAGACGGACCGACCCTAATTATAGAAAAGCTTCGCTTTTAAAAATGTTTGTACACTGCTAGTATTAACCATTTAATCAAGATTCAATAAAAACTTTGGGTACCAATGCAGCTTATACCAATAACGAAATTAATTCGGGGGAAAATCACAAAACCTGTACGTGTTTTTCAGCTGTCGTTGGGGGGCAACACATCGTAAAATTGACGACCTCTCCATTTGCCCCCCAAATATTATTTTAGATTTATTTCACTTGTTGGTTATACCTTATACCTGGTACCAATGTCCCCTTGGTTACCTTTCAAGAACAGACTTATAGACATAGAGTAGCTCTGCTATTAAAAAAAATATTATCCATTGTCTTATCCCTTCAGATATCTGAGCAAAAAAACTTTATTGATTTGTTTGGGTTCTATCCTGTAAGTGTTGATATCAATCATATAATGTTATTATTATACTTAATATATAATCTTTTATGTGGATATATGTATTCTGAAAACTATTTTTATTCCCCCCCCCCCCCAAAAAAAAATGGCAGATTCTCCCATTTTTGAAAAAATTATGTTATTGGTATGCTTTTAGGTTAGGTTAGTATAGTAAGCTTTTTTTATCTGTAGCGAAAGATCTCGCTCACTGCTGAACCGATATAGTTCTCCTTTACATTGAAGATTATTATATGTCTCCCTCCACCCACCCAAGAGAAATCACCCCTTTTTTTAAAACTAAAATTTAAAATGGACGGGAGCGACTTCCCCTCCACCACCCAACTCAAATACTTCTAGAGACCTCTAGGGACGTACCTGCTAAATAATGCACATACATATTGTTAGATTTGTTTCAAAAAGCTACGCAACATTTGGATACCATCGTCATTTTTAAAAGCGAAGCTTTTCTATAATTAGGGTCGGTCCGTCCGTCCGTACGTCCGTCCGTCTGTACGTCCGTCCGTACGTCCGTCCGAGATAGATAGCTTTTATTCGTTAATTTAGGCATGTTATAATTGTCCTATCGATTTCAAACTTTGCATGATGATTCCTGTAGTAGTTGGGTACTATTTAGAAAGCGTAGCAACTCTACAATCATTACCAGAATGTCCGTACGTCCATTTTAAACATGTTGATTTTTCTACTTTTTTAACAACAAATTTTTATGTGATCTAATTATCCGTTTGATCTGATTTTTGGTATATTAATTCCTGGAACAACAAAAAACAATATTATAAGCGAAGCAACTCTATAATCAAGTCCTAAAAATGTAAGTATGTCCATAAACGTTATCCCGTATCGAGCAGTTTTTCAACAAATTTACTTACAATTTTGCTTCGACTCTTTCGATACTTTTATATTCTGATTATTCAGTTCAGACACTATACAAGTGTTAATGTCCGTTTGTCCTACCGTTTCAGTGCTTCGCTTTTATGGATGTTGTCATCCTTGTTTATGATAAGTGTTATATTAATAACTATTATGAATTTCTACACGGTTATGTATAGTTCAGGGATCTAAAGGGATAAGACAATGGGCAATAAATTGATATACATCCAAAAAGGATAAACAAAATTACCCCCTTTACAGATTAAAATTGTTAGGGGAAAAGTTTGGAGACTTCTAGTTTGTACTAACCAATCAAGATTTTTAAAAAGTACTCAAAGTATTTAGGAAAAGGAATGAAAGAACGTGTATATTAGGATATATAAGTTGGAAGGAATTTTAATGTTAGAGGGAAATCTGCATCAAATTTTAAGGATTTTTAAAAAAATTCTTTTTTGTATAATTCTTTATCTAAAGGCAGAAATACAATTTAAGTTAATTAATTTTGACCAATAGGATAGGTAAATTGGAAACTACCTGCGCTCTAATTGGTTGAATGATGTGCGACACTTCTCCAATCAGAGCGCAGATAATTTTCAATCCACCAATCACAGATGTCAAAATTAATTAACTTAAATTGTATTTCCGCTTTATATTATACAAAAAACGAATTTTATAAAAAATCCTTAAAATTTGATGCAGATTTCAAATCTTATATCTTAGTGTATATATTACTTTGGGTACCTGTATAATTTACAGTGCGCTCCCTTCCCGGGAGGTAGAGGACAATAGGCTGTTTATTCCCCAAAGTTTTATAATAACGTTTTCTTATTCGTTGGCTCAACAACTTTGGGGACTTTGGTGATTTTTATTAGTTTCTAACGATTCAACCATTTTAGGTACAAAAAGAATTATTTTGTGTATCATTATTGGGGATGTACATCAATTTATCGGCCATTGTCTTATCCCTTAAGATCCATGTGTATAATCCAATACACTTATCATACTACTACAACAAATCTTAATCATCTCAATAGAAGTTCATAGAATGCTGCAGGATGGGGGGGGGGGGGGGCGGGGGGGACATGGGACTGAAAATTAGACTAGTTCTTACTCGTTGGCTCAAGAACTTTGGGGACTTTTACTGTATTTTGATTGGTTGGTCCAAATCTTTTTTAACCACTAATTGTAATCTACACAAGGGGTAATTTTGTGTTTCATCATTGGGGATGTACATCAATTTATTGTCCATTGTCTTATCCCTTTAGATCCCTGAGTTAATAGAATGCAGGGAGGGTGGGGAAATTGGACTGTAAATTACACTGGTACCAAAAGTTTTAAAACCACGTTATCTAATTCGATGGCTGATACACTTAATTTTGGGTACTTTAACCTAAATTTGATTAGTAGGTTCAACCAATGATATTAATCAACAGAAAGGGTAATTTTGTTTATCTTCATTGTGGATTTGTATTGATTTATAGTCCATTGTCTTATCCCTTAAGATCCCTAATATCATGACATCAACTATAAAAGTAAAGGTTTATATCGGTCATTGACTGTTATTTATGTCAACAATATTGCTTTAAAAAGTAACCATAACTGACATATTGTCGATATACGATATCTCAATGAAGATGATTAAAGTCCCTCAACAGATTATGACGTCATACGATAGAATAGTATACACTTTAATTGACCAATGGTAAAATTTATAATGGCCTCCCATTGCAGTTATTTTATCGTATGACGTGATAATCTGTTGAGGGACTTTAATTAACTTCTATCTTAATGTAAAATGAATTCAAACGTATGTTATTTTAGTAGCTGATAGCGGCTGCGCTCCCAGAATCAAGGGGAGGGAGAGCAGTAAAATAGCCAAAAACCTTCTAAGAGCCTGTGTATGCAAAGATTTCTTAAATTAGAAGTCTATCAATTTTTAGAGCGTGTATTTTTTACAATTACCAAAAAAGTTATAATTCCTGAACATATAAGAAGCTTCACTGTAAAGGAGAACCATATCGTCTAGTTGTCAGAGAGATCCTTTACACACATGATACACATAAATGGAATAGATAGACATCCTGTTAATTTTTAATATAATGATTGCAGAAGAACTGACTTATTTTGTACGTGGATTTTTCAATCTAGCACCTTCATATGTTAAAGTTCTATGTATATAAATATATGATAACACACTTTTATATAAAGGTTGCGAACTATTATTTTGTACGTGGATTTTTCAACCTAGCAGCCTCATATGTTAAAGTTCTATGTATATAAAATCCATGATATAACACCATACAACATTCATCATAAAAATACTTAGTTATATTTACATTTCTATCTTTATCACATATCAGGGATAAGAAAATGGCCGATAAATTGATGTGCATCCCCAATGATGATACACAAAATCTGTAGATTAGAATAAAATGTTGAAATATTTGGACTCTCAAATTGATGAACCAACCAATTAAAATTCAATTAAAGTCCTCAAAGTTATTAAGCCAACGAATAAGAATACGTCGTTAAAAACTTTGGGGGCTTGTACTGTGTAATAAACAGTCCAATGTCCTCTCCATCGCTCTATCTTTATATACATACGTAACAACTCTATAAGCTTTATTTTTCCAAACTCTTATTTGTCTGTTCGTAACAGGGGCGGCGTCCAAGCTTATTATTTTTTTTTGGGGGGGGGGGTAAAATTTTTTTAAGGGGGGGGTAATTCGTTTTTTTTTTTTGGGGGGGGGTTAAATGGCGCCGCCCCCCCCCCCCCCCAAGATGTTTACCCCGGGGGTAAAATTTGCTTGGGTGGGGGTAATTACCCCCCCTGAAATCTGTTGGCAGGAGTAAATTTTGTTTACCCCCCCCAAAATTACCCCCCTGGGTAAAATTTTTTTTTGGGGGGGGTAATTTAAATTTTTTTGAAATATTTAGTATTAAAAATGCGCGCGAAGCGCGCAAAATTTTTTTTGTTAGAGATTTTTTTAGCCCTAAGCCCTGGACTTAGGCTCCTGAGAGCTAACAAAACTGGTTTCAATCACATAATATTTAATTTTAATATCCGAGGAAAGCTGTCTGTAATACGATGCCAGAAATAAATATTCTGATTTGTTTGTTTGATTTAACAAATTACCTTAAAAATAAATTCCTTTTTTATTAGTTTAATAAATAAAATTACAAAGAGGTAAATCAAAGACTAGCCTACAACAGCTAAAAGTGCATTAGAGGCAGAAATAACGGGGTGGGTAAAAAGAGTAGTTGTGTCTCTAATGTTTTGGTTTTTAAAACAGAGGTGGATTCTTAAAAAAGAATTGCCCCACTAATCGCTTAGTGGGGCAAAATTGTTTTCATGAAAAATCCACCAAAATCACATTACAATTTTTTGTAGATTTTTAATGTGATTTTGGTGGATTTTTCATGAAAACAATTTTGCCCCACTAAGCGATTAGTGGGGCAATTCTTTTTCATGAAAAATCCACCAAAATCACATTACAATTTTTTGTAGATTTTTAATGTGATTTTGAGGATTTTTCATGAAAACAATTTTGCCCCACTAAGCGATTAGTGGGGCAAATTTTTTTTTAAGAATCCACCTCAGGATCTATACATAAGATAACTACCTCCCTCCCTTTTCCAATGACCTTTTTTTGTCAGCTAGCAAATTGTTTTCTGCTACTTGGCTAAGGGCTGTGTTAATATTCTCGACACCATTAGTTGATTTTCAAATCCTTCACAGAGGTCACAGGATGGCTTTAGGCTATTTTATTTTCGATTAAAGTCTTGGAATGGTTTTAGACCATTTTTCTGTCCACAATTCACCATTTTGTATTAAGAGCCCCCAGATGCTAGGGACGCAGTCACTAGTACAATTTTAATATACTTTTCTCGTATTCATTCGAATCCGGTGGATAGGAAGCGTTTCTCATCCATACGAAAAAACTATGTCTAGCATCGTATTATATCCAGCTTTCTATGAATATAAAAATGTACAATCATAAGGTTAAAACCAGTTTTTTTAGCCCGTGCCTTCGGCACCACGGGGGTAAAAAACTGGTTTTAATCTTATAATTGTACATTCTATATCCGCGGAAAGCTGTTTATAATACGATGCAAGAGATAACTAATCCTACATTCCGAGGAAATACTTATTATGTTGGCTAGCCCGACATTATTACATTTACCCATGGGACCATGTACATAGTGTTGCCATCAAATTACAAAATAGTTTTCAGTTACAAAGCTATTGTAAAATTTATAATTTTTTTTGTCTGTTTTTCTTTTTACGTTAATTTCGATATGTTTGAATTGCCTTGCCGATTTAAAACTTTGCATGGTGATTTCTATATCAGTTTGGTATGATTAATCATCCTACGAATCTTATTTTTTGATTCCCAAGACAACAAGATACAGTATTTTAAGCAAAGTATTTCTATAATCAAGACCTAAAAATGTAAGTATGTCCTTAAACAGAATAATATATTTTCGCAATTTTGCTGCAAGTTGACATACAATTCTGTGTATATCTTTAATTGATATTCTGCTTATTAAGTGTTCGCGTTCGTTTGTTCTACCATTTGATTTGTGAGCTTTGCTTTTATAGATGTTGTCATCCTTGTTACCTTGTTTACGTCTAACATATGTTTCAAACTTGCAACACTACTCACGTAAAAATTGTTTTTGTTTGGCAATTTTACAATAATATAAAATTGGCGGTTTGACATTTACTCTACTGACTATATTTTACACAAATTTAGCCGGCTGCAAGGAGGTAGCCAAAAATATGGATGTTTTAAAAAGAATATTATTAAATGCGAAGCTTTTCTATATTTAGGGTCAGTACGTCCGTCAGTCTGTTAGGATAGCTTTAATTAGATTTGCCTAAATAGTTATCCTATCTGGATTTTTCAATAGAAATACAATTTTTTAAAGACATGAATATATTTTTTGATTTTCAATTTATTTAGTCTACAAACTATGAGTTTTTTTGGACTGTAAACCCAGGACAGAATTAATACCATAAAAAAACCTAGTTTTTACCACTTTTATGGTAAAATTTTACCAGCCTATACGATTTAAAAGGTGGTAAAATTTTACCGTAACCGTGGTAAAAACACTTTTTGTGGTATTTTCTCACGCTTTTTACCAGCGATTTTTACCACAATTATCGGTAAAATTTTACCAGATTTCCGGTAAAATATTACCATTTTAGGACGCAAATTTATACCAGATTTTGACCAATTTTTACCACTTTTTTGGTAAAATCTTACCGCAAATTTCTGTAAGATTTTACCGAAAAAGTGGTAAAACTGTTCCAACACCTGGTAATATTTTTGCCCTAAATTGGTAAAATTTTACCAGAAATAGGGTAAATATGGTAAAAATTTACCAAAAATTGTGGTAAAAACGGGTGGTAAAAATCACGAGAAAGTGGTAAAAAACGACTGACCTTAATTATAGAAAAACATCGCTTGTACACAAATCGCAAAAATAAAAAAAAAATTGTTTTCATTTTTATCTTTATTGATTGAAACAACACTTAAACATATTTTTTTACATAATGATTTACATAGGTACGATAGCGCGCTACTATATAGGTATATATTCACAGAAATTTTCTAAATTAGTCTAATTCTAGACGTGGTTTAAATGACCAAATATTACATAGTTTTATTAAGATACTATAACTGCATGTTTAATCGGTTTAAGCTGAGAAATTAACACAAATTATACATAGGTTTTAAGCTGAGATCTGGATTCTAATTGTACTTTATACTAGAACATTTTTATACACAAGAAATAAATATATTACAAAGTTACTTTCCATTAATTTAAATTTTCAAAAATTTGCTATAGGAATAGCGGTTTCAAATAATACTATATGAATATTCTCATCGTCAGAACAAAACTGTCAAAACTGTCATATAGATTAATGTACGTACAAATTAAAGGTGGTTAAACATATTTTTGACTCTTGATATCTTGATATATATCACTTTTTTATCACAAATAGTTTTTACGCGTATGCATATATGATCTGACTGGAAGGAAGGATACTATTATACATCAGCTTACTTTTGTCCTTCTTTCCTTTCCTTTTGCCTCTTGTGAAAGAACACGCGGCAGTCAGCACACAACCAAGTGCATTCTATGAGTCTTGTGTTCGTTGGCAGCTCGCTTCGGGGACTGCGTCCATGGGCGCAGGTCTTGATTTTCCCCGGTGTTGATGTTCTTTTGCGCCTGCTCAATTTTGATGCTGGCGGGATTGTAGGAGGGGGTGGTTCAAACATCTCCTGCTCATCATCTGACACTCGATACACTGAAATTAAAATATTTTTTAAAATTATTTTTTTGTACAAAAAAATAGTTCAATTTTACAATAGTTTTTTTTTCTAGCCTAACCTAACCTAACCTAACCTAGTGTATTAATAGAAAGAGTAATATTTCTAGTTTTAGCCTAACCTAGCCTACCTAACTTAGCCTAGCCTAGCCTATCCTAACCTAACCTAACCTAACCTAACCTAACCTAACCTAGTGTAATAATACAATGTATTACGGCATTTTCTTAGTGCCTAGTACAGAAATGTTTCACTATATGCTTTGGGCACAGTCGCTAGTATAAATATTGTACTATACCTGGGGACACTGGTCCTGGATTCTTTATGTTCTCATAAACAATATCAAAATCCGGTTTGTTTTCCATATCCCTGAAATTAAACAATCTATACTACAAAGTAAAACGATTTTTGTTTGTATGTAGCGAAGGATCTTGCTAACCGCTGAACCGATCGGGTTCTTCTCATAGGTACCGGCAAGGGAAGGGAGTGGCAAAAGAAACTTTAAGGATATACTTCATATTAGAGGGTTTAGCGTACAGAAAAATCATTTACAACACAGTCGCCAGGATAAAGTAGTAAAAACAATTTTAAAAAAATCTTACTTTGCTGGTGTTTCCATAACAGTGATTTCCTTAACCTCGTTCTCATCCGGTTTTCCTGGAGAGCCAGCTGTTTTGTTCCTGAATTAAACAATATATATATAATAATCTATTTAAATTAAGTAGTCAACTTTTTGGTTCCACATTTACCCCTTCCACCTTACCCAGCTAGAGGCGTACTTGCTAGTACTTGCTTTTAATAAATAAAGGAACGCGTTGAATTTGTCTTTACAGAAAAATCATTTACAACACTGTCGCCCGGATAAAGTATGAAAAAAGAATATTAAAAGAAATATCTTACTTTGCTTCTCCTTCCATAACAGAGTCTTGTCCGACCTTCTGGTCATCCTTTTTTGCCGGACATCTCTCGGATTTTTCCCTGAATTAAGCAATCATATTATTTTAATTAAATAGTAAACTTTTTTTGGTCCACATTTACCCCTCCCACCTTACCCCTAGAGGCATACTTGCTAGTTTTGTAATATATAAAGGTGAATTTGTCTGTACCGAAAAATCATTTACAACACTGTCGCCCGGATAAAGTATGAAAAAAGAATATTAAATGAAATATCTTACTTTGCTTCTCCTTCCATAACAGAGTCTTGTCCGACCTTGTTGTCATCCTTTTGTGCCGGACATCTCTCGGATTCCTCCCTGAATTAAGCAATCATATTATTTTAATTAAATAGTAAACTTTTTTTGGTCCACATTTACCCCTCCCACCTTACCCCTAGAGGCATACTTGCTAGTTTTGTAATATATAAAGGTGAATTTGTCTGTACCGAAAAATCATTTACAACACTGTCGCCCGGATAAAGTATGAAAAAAGAATATTAAATGAAATATCTTACTTTGCTTCTCCTTCCATAACAGAGTCTTGTCCGACCTTGTTGTCATCCTTTTGTGCCGGACATCTCTCGGATTCCTCCCTGAATTAAGCAATCATATTATTTTAATTAAATAGTAAACTTCTTTTGGTCCACATTTACCCCTCCCACCTTACCCCTAGAGGCATACTTGCTAGTTTTGTAATATATAAAGGTGAATTTGTCTGTACTGAAAAATCATTTACAACACTGTCGCCCGGATAAAGTATGAAAAAAGAATATTAAATGAAATATCTTACTTTGCTTCTCCTTCCATAACAGAGTCTTGTCCGACCTTGTTGTCATCCTTTTGTGCCGGACATCTCTCGGATTCCTCCCTGAATTAAGCAATCATATTATTTTAATTAAATAGTAAACTTCTTTTGGTCCACATTTACCCCTCCCACCTTACCCCTAGAGGCATACTTGCTAGTTTTGTAATATATAAAGGTGAATTTGTCTGTACCGAAAAATCATTTACAACACTGTCGCCCGGATAAAGTATGAAAAAAGAATATTAAAAGAAATATCTTACTTTGCTTCTCTTCCATAACAGAGTCTTGTCCGACCTTCTGGTCATCCTTTTGTGCCGGACATCTCTCGGATTGCTCCCTGAATTAAGCAATCATATTATTTTAATTAAATAGTAAACTTTTTTTGGTCCACATTTACCCCTCCCACCTTACAACTAGAGGCATACTTGCTAGTTTTGTAATATATAAAGGTGAATTTGTCTGTACCGAAAAATCATTTACAACACAGTCGCCCGGATTAAATAGAAAAAAAGAAGTGAAAAAAATTTCTTACTTTGTTTGTGTTTCCAAACAAGCGATCTCCTCTTCCAAAGAAGCAATTTTTTGCTTTGCTGCCCCAAGGTCTTCTTTTAATTTCTGCATTACGGTCAAGCTTGGGAACTTATCCCATCCATCGTCGTCCCTGAAAAATAAAAAAAAATAATACTAAAGTAACAGGATGTCCGTGTTTATGTACCGAAGGATCTCGCTAACCACTGAACCGATCGGGTTCTTCTCATAGGTACCGGCAAGGGAAGGGAGTGGCAAAAGAAACTTTAAGAGATATACTTCATATTAGAGGGTTTAGCGTAGCTGCTAATTTGAAATATCAGGGGTGTATATCCTATATGGGATCCCCTGTTCAGGTGGTGGGGGGAAAATAACTAAAATATGTGTGGTAGGAGGTATTAAACCAAAAAATTTTAGTTCTTTAAATATTTCTCCATTTCCGTCCCTACTTGGTGAGATAAAAATAGGTGGGAAAAAAATACAAAATTTTGTAGCACGGGAACAAAATAAATCTTGTGCGTAATGTACACCCCTGAATGAAACTATAATTATTCGCCATAACAATAATGTTTATCCTACTCTTTTCAATCCGGCTACTACCACCTTCCGAACAGAAATAGAATGGTAACAAAAATAAATAAACTTACGTAGTGCAATCCAAATTTAGGTTCAAATCTTCTGTATCAGACGATTTAGGAGGGCTATCAGGCAGGTCAGGCAGCTCAGGCTCAGACACACTCATTTCGTTCTTCTCTTTTTCGCTATCACTGAAATATATAAATATATATTATATATCCCAGGTAATCGGACCTTTGCCCAAAGAAGTAATTACAAAAAAATATGTAATATGTATTTATGTAATTATGTTGTGATGGATTGTCGAATCCGATTCGATGAATGGTTACCAAAATATAGCTAGGGACGGACGGACGGACAGACAGACAGACATCATTCTACTTCGTTTTATACATATTAAAATATTACTCACCCACTTGTGGTTTCCGGCTTCTGTTCTTCGTGCTGTTCGTCTCTCTCTAAGTCGGCTGCTGCGGCTGACATGTCGGTCATTCTATATTAAATTTGAAAAGAAACAAATTATCACTGGTAATTAAATTTTCATGAATAAATGTCCAAAAAACTGATGTAGGGAATTTTAATATAATAGGGTCCAGCAAGATCACATATTGGTATATCTTATATTGTAAACAAGTATATAGACAAATTTCATTTACAAAAAGTTAATACAAATTTGAAACGTTCTCTTTTTTAATTACAGCACATAAACCTTACGGATTTTACCATGGAAATCTACCACCCTATTAATTAAAACATTCCCTACGATAACTGTTATATATAATATTTATACAAAATGAAACAAATATATAAAATTAACAAAAGCTAATTGTGAATAGTTTTTTTTCCTTAGTTTAGGGGGTAAACTACAACTGCTATATACTGAATTACAAAAAATGCGACAGATTATACAACAAAAAATTTTGAGTTTAAGCTCTTAACTTTAAGCTCATTAAACTTAATTGGTGGAAAGGGGTAGTTTCACAAAATGCATTTGAACTTAATTTTGTGAATTGCATATTTTTCTTTGTTAAGATGGTAAAAGTACGTGGTAGAAAATTTAACTTTCTTCAAATTTATGCCATATAAATAGAGTTTAAACACATTTAAACAGGTTAAATATACGGTTCACTAAATTAACTTCAAATGCATTTTGGGAAACTACTCCTTTCTAGATATTATAAAAAAAAGTTTAAGATGAAACTTATGAAATATAAAAAAATTACATATAAATATATATATACGTAAAGTCCTGGAATTATTGGGATTGACTGGGACCTATCAGGTCTTCGTCTTGTTCTTCGTCTTGTTCTTCGTCTTGTACTTCGTTTTCAGATGTTTCTTCCGACGTATAATACTTGTTTCCATTCTGCGGTGCGCAGGGATGTATATTCTACATGGTTCGGATGTGTAATATTTTTTCCAATTCTGCGCAGGGATGTATATTTTATTAAATATAAATAGATGGAGGAAAGAAAAAAAGGTAATAATTAAGAAAACTGAAAACATTTGTAAATTTTAAAAATTTTTAGGCGTGGACAAACAATATTTCTTGTGCAGAATATACACCCCTTTCCCGAATCAATGTAGCTGCCAAACAAACTGTAATTGCTTATGTTCTGAGCACATTGTTGAGAACTTGCTCTCTGTGGTGGTCTGGAGCTTGATCTTTCCTTCTTCTCTAACTCAGCATCTTCAGGCCTATATCCCTGTTCCCACAATCTTTGCTGCTTCATGTTGGCCTTTACTCGTTTGTTGGCATCTCTTCTTGTCCGAGCCTCACCACGCTGGCCGAAATCGGGCAAATGTGTATTTGTTCTGTTCAACATTTGCTGCATCCTAATTTGGTTAGGTTGCTCACTGAGTTGACTATAACTACAACCTGGCTCTGGACTGAGTTGACTATAACTACAACCTGGTTCTGGGTTTACGTCTTCATCAGGATTTGATGTGCCTGCGCAACTTTCAGCATACTCCCGGCTTGAATTTTGTGCTCTGCTCGTGCTTGCTCTGCTCGTGTTTCTGTACAACACCGCATCAATTTGATTCCCAGATGGAAATGTTGTTTGTTTTCTGGGACGTTTAGGAACTTCTTTGGTAGGCTTTGGCTTTTGGGCCACTTTTGCTTTTGGCCTGCGTCCAACTTCTTCTTCTTCACTACTACTACTGCCAGTTCCAGTGTCTGGGTCTGATTGATGACCTTGATCTGTATCATCACTTTCTGGATCTGGTGCTTCTTCTTTAATGTCAGAAATTAATTCACCTTCTTCTCCATCTTTCCGCCACGATGCTTTTTCTCCTACAAAGAAATAAAAAATGTTAAAGCAAATGTACATAATTGTAGCTTCAATATTATTTCCATACATATATGAACATTAGTTACTATTAATCAGATTCAAATGAAAACAAGCAATATTTTTTACCCTATATTTATATGCCAATCAAAGATAAAAGGGGGAATTTTGCATTGGCAGTTGCTTTATAGGGGTACAATATGGAACTGTGAAGAAACGGCATCGCCACCGCCGAGAACCGCCAATAAAAGCCCCAAAAAAATTCGGCTGGTTTTAGTTTTGGTTTCAAAAAGTGTCACTTTCGCCCACCC
The DNA here is from genome assembly GCF_053477335.1 of Acartia tonsa. NCBI lineage: Eukaryota > Metazoa > Arthropoda > Copepoda > Calanoida > Acartiidae > Acartia > Acartia tonsa. The sequence goes on from NC_137273.1 coordinate 30,458,960, forward strand.
CCCCCCCCCCATTTATTCCATTAAGACCTGTAACTTACCTACAATGTTGATGAGTTCTAAAATTTCCCTTTGGTTGTGTATAGAAACATTTGAGCCTACTGCAACAACCTCATGATGCCCTAGGTGGTTTTCAATTATAATGGCAAGTTTGGGTAATATCATTCCACATGGATGTATCCGAATTTCCTTACTTGCGTTGCCGTCATTCTTGCCCTCAATCTCCTCAACCTCCAAAATTTCGTCACTCTCGTTTCTGTCATCTTCGTTATCCACCTCGAATGATGGTTCATTTGAGTCCAGCTGTAAACTTCTCTTGGTTTTTGCTTCGGCTTCCAATGCGGTTTGCCTTCGCTCCCGGTTCTTCTGTGGAATGATCGGCACATCATCTAAATAATTATTATAGTCATTATTTCAAATAGTATAAATGTTACCCACCCCCCCCCCCCCCCCCCCTCCAAGAAAATAGCTTAAAATCACCGCAGGACCAATACACAGAAGAGTAGAATCCGATCCCCAGGACACAATTAATACCATAAAAAACCTAGTTTTTACCACTTTTATGGTAAAATTTTACCAGCCTATACGATTTAAAAGGTGGTAAAATTTTACCGTAACCTCGATCGATTCAGTGGTTACTGAGATCTTAAGCTTCTGACGGCCGGACAGACATTAAGCTACTTAGTATTATAGATAGCGGCTGCGCCCATACAAATTTTAGCCTAAAACCCTGTCAGGGCCTGTACGAAGTTTCCCTTAAAACAAAATTAATGCACAGGGTTTTTATCTAAGACTACTTCTCAACTAAAATATTAATAAACTTAAATTTAGGTGATACAGTTCCTACGTTTTTCAAACTATAAATAACAATACCTTCGGCATCCTCATCCTTCTCATCATTGCTGCTTTCCTCCACGACACTTGTTGCCTTTCCAGTCACCTGTCTCTCGTTACTGTTGCCTGTAAATAATTAATTTATACATTAATTTTATACGTTTCCAAACAAAAAGCAAACTGAAAACATTTTTTCCATCCCCCCCCCCCCTACTTGGTGAAAAAAAACTTTTAAAAGGAAATGTGTTGTAGGAGGGATAGAATAAATAAATCATAGAGTTCTTTAAATATTTTTCCATTTTCCCCCTACTTGGTGAAAAAAAAACTAGGGGGGGGAAGAAAAATTTTAAAAAAATTAGTAGCAGAGGAAAAAAAATCTTGTGCAGTATATACACAATACGAGGAAAGATAAAACTTATAAATAATAATTAATGTTCAACAAATATGTACCTGTGATTGAATTATTTCGTCCAGAAAATTCTTTCTGTCTTTGCAGTGGTGGCAAGTTTGGTGGTGGTTCATCATCTTCCATTGGCACGGTGTCATCAAGATTTTCCAGATTTTGGGCCTCATCGTCTGTTTCATAAATAATTATCTTCTTCGACTTTTTCGAGCACTTTCCTTTTCCATGCTTCTTCCTTTTGGAGCTTGTGAGGTTTTCAAATAAATTTACATAGGATTTATTATTGGACTGGCTGTTGACCATTGGATCATCATATAATCTACGTGGCTTTACTGGTTGCTTTACTGGTTTTGGAGTTACTGCTGGATTCTCCGCGGGTGGTATGCCAAACTCATTCCCAATCTGATCATCATGTGAATTCATTTCAACGTCGTCGTCATTGCCTCTTTCATCAATTACAAGCTCACCATTGTTGCTTTCTTCATCAGCAATGTTTTCCATACCATTTTCTTCAACAGCATTGCCTTCAGCATCATTGTCTTCAACAGCATTGCCTCCACCATGATTGCCTTCACCATCATTGTCTTCACCATCAGTGGATTCATCAGCAGTGGAATCATCAGCAGTGGAATCATCAGCAGTGGATTCATCAGCAGTGGATTCATCAGCAGTGGTGTTCATTCTTCCGATCTTTCTATTTCTGGAAATTACTGCTGCTTTCTCACTGGCATTGTGAATCTTTGTCTGTTCTTCACTCATTTCTGGTTTCAAATTTTGTGTGGCGTACGTATAATACATTACAGCTCTTGCTATAACCTTCGAATTACTATGGACTGTCTTGAAAAATTGCTTGGGGGTTCTTTGCTTTCTCAATGTCAGCATAATTTTTGATCTGATATGAAGTACTCGACCTGTCATTGTTTCTTTTCAAGTAAATCTGGTTCTTTCCTTGAACTTCGTGGGGTAAGCAACCCATTGAGTAGCCACCTAACATGTAGTAAAATTTCTTGTCTTCGGCTGTAACACCTGGTGTTGAAGTTGTGATTGTCTTCGGTTTAATACGCCGCTTAATTCTTTGTATCTCTGCAGGGGCCAGATACAATCCACACATCTCTAAGGCTGATCGTTTCTGTGGCTTTTCCTTCTTGCCTTTCTTGCCTTTCTTCTTGCTTGTCTCCTTGCTTAGCTTGAGTTCAACATCATCTTCGAAATTGTAGGTGGGGGATGACAATACGCGTTCTTGTTTTCGCGTTACCAGCGCTCTAAATAACCTCCAGATGACAGGATCATCATTATCAATCATATAATCTTGGGCTCTCTTCATATTTTCACAACAACCATTCGCGTCCTTGGTAAAAGTGTGTTCGAAATTGCGCTTGAACCTAGATAAAAAAAGGGTTTATATCAAAACAGTCTCAATATATAACATATATCAAGAAAAGATGAACTAAAAGTCTTGCCACATAAAAAAATACATGGTACAAAATTGAAATTCTTTGAAACATATGCCATAGAAATGTAGTTTAACAATTTAACAAGAATACAATATGCAGTTAACATTTCGTGAAACTACTTTTTTAACTAAAGAACATTGAAATGCATTTTGTGAAACTACCACTTTCACATTGAATAGACGCGGAATAGATGCGATAAATAATTGAATTACCTACAAGCTTGTACGTGGTTCCTCACTCGAAAGATGTCGCTTGAAGACACATAGGTTCCTGTTCTCCACAAATTTGGTGGGATAGCTTCATGTAGGTACGTGGTGTTAAGCACTAACTTACAATGATCCAAGAAACGTTCCACTGAAATAATAATGAAATTTTGAATTAACTATGCATAGGTACATGTTTATTATAGTACCAGGGGTGTATATTCTGCACAAGATTTATTTTCACAAATAAAATATATATATAAAAAGATTATTGTACATGGTCACCTGCTAGCAAGAATAGGAATGCCCCTTTTATTCGGTTTATTTCCCTTGCCCCCACCTCCCTTCTCCCTGTTTTACACGTTTTCTCATCATGTCAAATTTACAAAATAATATTTACTTACCAGTTTCGTCATCAATAAGTTCCGGAGCAGTCCAAAAGGCAGCGGTGATGCGGGCGTCAAAGGCGAACTGCTCGAACACGACATATAGGTAGGTGATTGTGTCTCTGCATACTTTCAGTAAGGTTTGGCAGTCTTTATGCACTTTCAGTGGGTCATCGAAATTTTGGATGAAAAAGACAATTTCTTCTCTTCGCATATAACCATCTTTTTTCAAGGGGTCATGGTTCTGTATTCTGTCTTTGTAAAATTCTGGTGAGAAAATACGGTCCACGACAACATCCTGATTCTCACTAGGCCCTTTATTCGCCTCCTCCTCAAGTTGCTCATCCACATTGGTCAGTCTTCTTAGATCAGTCACCAAGGTTTCCACTATTTTTCCGGTTTTCTTCATTTCTGTTGTCAGCGTTACAGTATTTTCAGCCATATCTCTTGATACACTGTCTTGCAGGTCTTTGATGTCATTCTTTAGTAATTCATGGTTTGTCGACGATTTGTTTGCCAAGTTTCTGATGGACGCATTAATGGGCTCTATTTGATTTCTTATGTGTGAGGCGAAGTAAGTACGTAGCTGCTGAAATTGGTTCTGAATTTGGTTCATAACGGCCCCGGTCAACAAATCCTTAAAATTAAACATATTAAACCACATATTTTCAAGTCTTGGTATTTTAAAAACTACGTGGTAGAAAAGAGGACTATCCACAAACAAGAGCAAGTGATCCTAAGCATCTTCCAGCATTTTTGGACTTTGACAAACAAAAAAACTTGGTAAAATTTGACCAACTTTTTGGTAAAAATTGACAAGGTAAATTTTTATTGGTCAATGTTTACCAAAAATTTAGTCAAATCTTACAAGTTATTTTTTCCAGGCTAAGTCGATATATATCCTAAATAATTGTAATTTGTATCCTCTGGATGACAAAATGAAATAAAAATAATACCTCGCTTTCTACCATCTCTACGGTTCTACCAGAAGGGGCAGATGATCCCTGGGGTCGTGATGACTGGGGTCGTGATGATGTTGCAGGAGGAACTACAGCTCTCTCGGTCCGTTGACTCGCAGAGGGGGGCCGTGGCCGTGGAGATGGAGGTGGGGTAATCCTTATTGGAGATGTTGTGGTTCTAGTTGTGTTCTAAAAATAATATAGATAATTATTGTAAAGCATTACTTACCGAGGATTATAGTTTTAAACAACACCGGCATTATCCTGTTAGGAATTTTTTTCTTTTATTTTTTAAAACTTTACCCTCCCCCCCCCCTCTCCCGACAAAATGACTGTGTTAGGTTAGGCTAGGTTAAGTTATATGGTTAGAGGGACCCAATTTGTTTGACGGTTAACAAGATTTGTTGGTACAAACCCACAAACAGACATCATGTTAGTAAGTTTAGTATAACAACAAAACACCAACAAACCAAAAACCGATAACAATAAAACTTAAAATCCTACCTTTGCTGTTGTACCTTTGCCACCTCCAGTAGATTTGGTACTTCCAGGTTTGGCACTTCCAGGTTTGGCACTTCCAGGTTTGGCACTTCCAGGTTTGGCACTTCCAGCTTTGGCACTTCCACCTCTGGCACTTCCATTAGGTTTGCCACCTCCAGTAGGCTTGTTGTTCTAAAACAAGAAATAATTGTTGTATTTACAATGCATAATAAGATATTAGATAGCAGTGGCTACGCCCCTAGAATTTTAATTACTAATATCAAATGTTAAACACACTGTGGAAAATTAATAAGTAATTATACTTGGTCAATAATCTTTTGTGGTCTGTTAAGCATGAACCGATAAGGTTTTCCTTTCGATCCGGTAACATGCGAATTTATAAGTTTTAAGGGCGAAGGGTAGCAGCAATTTGTACAATAGTAAATTAGGCCTTAAATATAATTTTTACCTTTCCATAACTAGCACTCTTTCCAGTCCTCGTCATTTTGGGATCTAGCTTGGTCAATTGCCAGTCGAAATTACGCTGTTCTATCCAGGTCGTTGGCATGGGCAATTTGCATAGTTTTAAATCTGAAATGTGTAGACAGAAATTAAAATTTTATGTAAAATTAAATTAAATTGCAAACATGTACTCTTTCAAATTACAGACTAGACTTATAACACTTTAACTTCATACCCATCGATGGCCAAAAAGGTAGGGTTTTGCTAAATTAAGTTGAAATGCCTTTTTTAAAATTAGCTATAAAAAATAATTTTAATGAAAAAAATATTTTAAAGTACATTTCACATAAATTCCAATTAAAGAGGGAAGGGCCTTCAGTTGAATTCTACAACATTTTACATACATATTATAACAAAAGGGGGGGGGGAAGTGACACTTTTTGAAACCAAAACTAAAAGTCAAAGGAACTGAACTAAAGAAACAGTTACAGATCTGACATTTTGCATGGCAGTTGTTTTATAGGGGTACAATATGGAACTTTTAGTTTTGGTTTTAAAAAGTGTCATTTCCCCCCCCCCCCCCCTTTCTCTGCTTTCAATGTACAAAATTAAATTCCGATAGGAATTACGATGGAGACATCTTGATGCAACAGGTGTACGGAGATACATGCTACTCTGTACTTCAGTAGGTTGGAGGCTAGTTGTGTTGGAGGATGGCTATAGTCTTCGGGATCGTCAGTCTTGCCTACTCCTAATACCAGGGGTGTATATTTTCAGTGTTTAAAACCATAAAACTTAATTCATATTTCCTAGACCCCCCCTTTACCACACTCTCCTCCTGGCATGATAAGAGAATTACAAATAAATTGTGGTAGGTTAAAAAGGAATTAGATGAAATGTATAGTTCATGAAATATTTCTATACAACAATTAATCATGTGCAAAATATACACCCCTCAGGGGCGTCCAAGCTTTTTTTTTTGGGGGGGGTAAAAAATTTTAGGGGGGGGGGTAATTCGTGTTTGGGGGGGGTAAAATGGCGCGCGAAGCGCGCCGAAATTTTTTTTTACCCCCCCCAAAATTTTTACCCCGGGGGTAAAATTTGATTGGGGGGGGTAATTACCCCCCCTAAAGTCTGTTGGGGGGGGTAAATACTCCCCCCAAATCTGTTGGGGGGGGTAATTACCCCCCCCAAACTAATTTACCCCGGGGGTAAAATTTTTGGGGGGGGTAATTTAATTATGTAAAAAAAGCACCTACCTAATCTATTAAGTTAATAATAAGTACTATCTTATAACATAAAGTAGTAAGTAAGGTTTTTTTGACTATAGCTTCAGATTTCATTACTTTTAATACTGAGTTCTCCTTTTTAGGAAAGCTTCACATAGATCCCATGATGGTTCCACACTATTATAGGTCAATCGTTTGGGGGTGCCAAATGGCCCATTACCCCCCCCCCTTGGACGCCTATGACACCCCTACCTATTATTCTGGAATCTTCAGGAAAGGTGTATGCCGGAAAAAATGTCCTCACTTTGTGGACCAACCATACTGTTTTATCACGACGGCAGTCTGGGACAAAGTAGAGGTCTTGGCAGTCTGTATAGAATTGATTACTCTCGAACTTTCGTTTGTTGGCAATCCTATTTCCCCTGACAGCCAGCTTCGGATTTATGTACGGTTTCACTGTGTGAAATATCAACAATCTAAATATGTCATTTATGTCATTAATGGCTGTTAAACGGAAAGGTATGTTGCTGGTGAAATCGTTATAGCTTAAGTGTTTGAAGCAATACACGGAAAGAAAGTTATGTTACATTTTTAAAAATTACATTAAAATTTGTAAAGAGTGGGGGGGGGGAGAAGTGACACTTCTTGAAACCAAAACTAAAAGTCAAAGGAACTCAACTAAAAAAAAATAGTATTACCTGTTTGAAACCTCTTTAAGGCCAAAATTATAGCCGCGGATGTAAGTTGATATCACATGATTGGCACTTTCGAAACTATAACAACTGAACGCCATGGATGGTCCAAATCAGCGGACATGTTCCGGCATATGGTAAAGCATGTGAGTATTGTAACTCAAGCACGATTCGCCGTACATCTCCGCCAATTTTGAGTTCAGGACCATTATCATGGTCTTGAGCTCAGCCACACGTTCAGTTGTTATATGCTCTTCGAGACTGCGCAATATGTGAAATAAAAACTTGCATATCAGACGTTGTTCATCTTTAAGATTTGCCAACTGGAAAAAAAAAACATTGTAATAATTTAAGGTAAAACTAGCTGTTTCGCCCCTAGCCTCTAGGGGCTTCGCCCTATATACTTATTGGAAGTCCACCCTCCTCAATAGAAATATATATATATATATATATAATATAGCACACGTGCGCAAATTTAAAAAGAATGTTATTGCTATACAATATAATGAAACTGAAATAAGCTTTAAATTCTAAAAAGATTATAATATGGTAAAAACCTACCTCTGCATAAAATATCATATGGTAGAAGCCCAGTACTTTGAATTCAGAACTTTTCAAATTGAGGGCTAGCTTCTTCTCTGTCAGGCGCATGATGGACGTACGGGGAACGCGATCAAAATCGCCAACAAGTTTCAATTGATCGTTGATTTCATCTATAATTGGAGTTACTGCAGTTCATGGTAAAATATGGGTGATAAGGAGAAAATTTTCAAAATTTAAGTTCTTTAAACTTTTCAAACTAACACTCTTTTAAGCGGCATAACAAGGCGTACAAATAATGTGTAATAGACATAAATCCAAAACTGCAGAATTTTATCGCAGTGCCGAGAAATGCGCGAAGAAAACACCTATTTTACGCGTCATTTCTTTAGTCAAATGCAGTACATCCCTGTAATTCTCTCCATTTGAACTAAGTCTTCTTCTTCCAATTCTGGATAACTATTACGTCCTTTCTTCAGGTACGTCATCACTTTCTTTACATAGCCCAGGTGCAACGCGTGCATCGGATCACTGGGGCAATCTTGTATTAAATCCAAGCTCGGGTCAAGGTCAGAAAAACTGGTTTTCATGTTCTGATTATTTTCCTCAAACTTGCGGAATTTCTCGTCAGACCTCGGCGTACCCATATTTTGACTGTCACTGGGGTAAAATACATTCATTGATTCGAACAATACCAAGTTCTTTTGACGGAGATAAGTCTGTGAAAAAGCCATCCCTGGAAGGTCACAGTGTGGGCATCCATTTTTTGATCCATGGCCAAGAAGGCCGAATACATCGGCTCTGGCAACGGCATCGTGGATGATGGTTCTACATTGAAAGGTATGTCCAGGTAATCCTTCTTGAATTAGTTTGTTGATGAATCGGGTAACATTATCCAGAAAGTTGTAACTGTAGGGACGCTTCCTCGTCTTCTCAAATATGCTGACTGGCAATATAACACTGAAATCTTTGTTGAAGAATAACCTGAAATAATAAAGAAGAATTAATAATAATAGCATTTAATACCTTAGACTTAAAATTGTAGTCACTGATTTATACAACGTAAAGGCTGGTAAAATTTTACCGTAAAAGTGGTAAAAACTAGGTTTACTTATGGTATTAATTAAGTCCTGGTATACAGTAAGACAGATTTTTATATATGAATGCAATAGAAAAAAGTATCAATTGTAAACTTAGTTTTCTTTCTTATTTGTTTATTGAATGGTTTCCTAAACTTTGGCTTTAAAAATCTGGGCTGTCAATTGATGTAAAACAAATATTTTGATATCCTTTGAAATATAGGCTGCCAATCCTAAAAAATACCTTTTCGAGGGTCATGCTGTATATGAAAAGAACTTTATCCCAACCCAACCCTTTCAAATCCACAATATATTAATTACTTACCTAATCCAGACAGTATAATAGGAGATATGAGATCCCTGAGCTGCTTTCACTCCGTCGCCCGAGATGTCAAAAGTTATATGATCATCAACGGCCTGTTGTCCATTCAACCGTTTATAGTCTGTGATGGCGTCTTGGAGGATCTCATAGGAATCTGGAAAAAGAAATATATTTTTAACTAAAACTTGCATAATTCAAAGAAATTTTGCACCATCGGGCTCCAAATAATATTACGATGAAAAGTAATGGAACAAGGATGACAACATCCATAAAAACCAAAGCACTGAAACGGTACGACAAACGGACATTAACAATTGTGAAGTATCTGAACTGAATTTAAAAATATTAAAGTCGAACCAAAATTGTATGTAAGTAAATTTGTTAAAAAAAAATGCTTGAAGAAGGATAAGGTTTATGCACATACTTAAATTTTAAGGAATTAATTATAGAGTGGCTTCGCTTATAATATTGTTCTGAAGTTGTCGCAGGAAGCAATATACCAAAGAATGATCAAACTGATAATTAGAACACTTGAAAGTTTGTTGTTAAAAAAGGAGAAAAATCGACATGTTTAAAATGGACGTACGGAAATTCTGGTAATGATTATAGAAATGCTACGCTTTCTAAATCGTATATAAACATACCTGCACTCAATCAGTGAACCAGGAGCATTTGTAGGATTATATTTGTTTTCTTTGATTTCAACTTTGTATTTGGGTTTGAATAATGTATTATATGACGGAAATTTGAAAATACACAAGCGTTTCAGAATCCCCAGGATGATTCTAACTTTGTGGTGAGAGATGGGGTTGTCTTGAACACAAACGCTTCTGAAATCATTAACAATTTCTTTCTCAAGTTCTGTAAGATGTTTGAAGGGATCCCCGTCATGATCGCCATCAGGTTCGTCATCAGGGTCATCGTCATCATCTGAGTCAAAATCATCTTCAGGTATATCAAACAATTCGACGTGTTCCCAGTCCTCGGCATCTTGAATGCTGTCATTGTCTGCATCATTATTATCGTTGGTATTATTGTTGTTAATATTGTCTACAACAATATTAATGTAGTCCGTTTCTTCAGGATTGTTATTTAATCGCTCCAAAACTTGGTTTGCGTAGCATTGATAACATAAACTTTCGGTTTCCTTTGTGAAGTTGGTATTGCAGCCTGTACAAACTTTACCTAAAAAAATACGATGTTAAACATGATGTTTTATAGTTATAAACCTTCCCGGGACCTATGTGAAGGTACCCTGTAAAGGAGAACCCAATCGGTTCAGCGGTTAGCAAGATCCTTTTGAACAGACACACAGACATCCTGTTACTTTAGTATAAGGATAATGCCGTAAAGAAAAACTAGTCAAATTAGAAAGTTAAAAAATTAAAAATTCCAGAAAAAGTAGATAAATGTAGAGAGTGGGTGAAGGTGGGTTAGGTTAAGGGATCCCATGTAGAATATACACCCCTGGAACAAGGATATCTTGAGACAAACTTAACTAACGTTTGATCAAACCAATTGTTTGAAATTTAGATTGAAAGGAAAATAAAAAACAAAAATTGGGAGACAATGTTTGTGGGAATTTGGACAAACAAACAACAAACAGACAGACTGACATCGTTCTACTTTATATTACAGATATTGTAGGTTACCTTTTGACGATGCAGTTTCGTTCTCATATTCCACATCCATCAAATCCTCCTGCTGTTCTTCTTCTAGTAATGGCTGACTGTCTTCACTTTGTTGATGTTTCTTGCGCCAGTATTTACTTCTGGCTCTCGTTGCATTACAGAAGAGTTTTCTTATGGTCCTCAGTTTATGCTGCAACTGGAAAAAGATTACATAATTAGTGAATTACTTATTTAAAATAATATAGGGGAGTTGTTATGGATCGTTATTTGGGCAAGCTACACATGTCAATTGATTATAGTACATATGACTATACTGGTGTAAGAGCAAGCATGTTTATAGTGCGCTGACTGCAAGTGAAAAATAGAAATTAAAGTCGAGCATAGATTATACTTTAAGTACAGTAATGAAAAGTAAGGTCTCATCTTAAATATGTAGAAATAATTAGTTGTAAAAAGTCACCTGTACATTTTTCCTCTTATCTCCACTTCTTATACGCTTCAGTAGAGCTTTAGAGAGTGTACCAATCAAATTGTCTCCCATTTCAATAACGTCTAACAGGGGTGTATAGGTAACTCCTGAAATAAGAAGTATATGTTATAATCAGGGATGTATATTCTGCATGGGATCCCCTGCTCAGGGGGGGGGGGGAAATGAAAAATAAGTGGTTGGAGGGAAAAAAAATGTAAAAATTAAGAAAACTGAAAACATTTTTTCCATTTTGCCCCCCTCCTTGGTTAAAAAAAACTAAAAAAATGTGTGGTAGGAGGGATAAAATAAATGAAATATAGAGTTCTTTAAATATTTTTCTATTTCCCCCCCTACTTTTTCAGAAAAATCTAGGGGGGAAAAAAAATAAAAAATTTTGTAGCAGGGGAAAAAAAATAAATCTTGTGCAGAATATACACCCCTGGTTATAATAATAAGGTTATTAATTGTTTACATATAACAAAAGAAGGAGAAAGTAAAAAAGGGGGGGGGGGGAGTGACACTTTTTGAAACCAAAATTAAATGTCAAAGGAACTCACAAAATAAAGAGTTAGAGTTACAAACATAAGAAAATACCCTTATTTATTCTTTGATTGTCTATAAAATTAATTAAACTTACCTATCAAAATTGTGATCCAATTATACATACGTCATCCAGCGTTGGTCTGACATTTTTTTACTTTGAAAAAAATAACTATATACAATATACATAAAATTTTGTTTGTTCCAGTCCTGACCTGGATAATACCTATATAAATTTCCTGCCTTCCCTGAAAAGCCGACGAACGCATATATAATCGAGCCCCACTGGTCGTGACTTTTGCAGAATTCTGCAGTTGCATGGAGTTTTATTATAACGACAGTGTTGAACCCAGAAAATTTGTTAATTTGCTATAAAATAAATAATGTAAAACAACGAAAACAACATAACAAAAATATTATAAAAAAAAAACAAAAAATAAAACATATCAATTAAGATCTCCTAGAGAGCTATAGCCAGAAGCTTAAAAAACTGTACACGTGCATACGTAATCGTCGGCTTTAGGGGTAAATAATGTTTATTAATGTTTATATGCAGGAAATTATATATCTGCACGACCAGTGGGGCTCGAGCTCTGTCACCATGGGTACTTAATTATAAAATATATGGGCGCTGCAATCAAAGAGAGGTTAACGTAAATGTTCTGAAAGAACAAATTGATGTTATCCTCTTAGGAAATACCCCCCCCCCCCCCTAGAAAAATGGCCCCTGGCCTCTACCTAGCCGTATAACTTAACCTAGCTTAACCTAACCCAGCAATTTAGTTTGGGGGGGGGGGGGGGATGGGGAGTTAAATAATACAAACAAAATTTTCTAAGAGGATAACGCCACAAATTACAATTACAATTCGCTTTCAGCATGGATATCCGGAGGCTGGATGAAATCGCCGGCGGCGAGCTCGGCTTCTCCTAGCTTCTCCTTTCTCTTCCCTGAAAGGAAAGAACATTGAATTAAAAATGAGAAAACTAAAGCGTTTTTTAATGAAGAAACTCAAAGAATTCTGAAACATTTTTTGGTTAAAAACAATTTTTTCCCCTGCTACAAAAGACAACTAGCCATGAACAAGAGCAGGTGATTTGAAGCAACTTCCATCATTGATCCACTTATTTCTTTTTTCCCCCTCCCCCCCCCCCCCCCCCGGAGCAGAATATACATTCCTGCAATAATTTCGTAGTTTTTACCTTTCCTTATTCTTTCCTGCTCGTCAGAATCTGAAGAACTCATGGTCTTGAATATTAGCAGGGCTGGGCAGGTTAATCTAAATTAAGAAAAGATATGTGTTACTATGGGTTTTATTTAGAAAAAAAGGGCTGACGTTGGTGAGGAAAGGTGCACAGTCGGCTTCATGGTCAATGACATATCTCTCGGTATCATCCAGGCGGGGTCTCTCGTTCTCGTAGAGATTCTCGGGCATAGGTTCATTCTTCTTTAGGTGTGTCTCTACCCAACCGTGATGGTATAACAGTTTTACTATTTCAACAGCGTCATCAATGCCACATGATTCTTCTTGAACTCGAATATTTAGCTTGAAGAAGAGTCTCAACATCCTAACCATGAGGGCATCCCATCTGTCATGCAGCTCGTGGTATTGGTATGGATCCATCCTAATTTGAGGAATGATTATTTTGTTTGTCTTGTTTATTTTTGGGAGAGGTGTGATTAATGTTTTTTAACTTTCCGGTATTTTATTTGTCCTTAAACAATTATTTATTTAAAACAAATTTTGTAGCAGGAGAAAAAAAATAAATCTTATACAGCTAATATACACCCATACCTGTTATTATGATGTACGCGTCCAGGTGATTGACTTGAATAGCCTGTTATTCAGAACTATCTGAAAAGGTAGAATATTTAAGAAATAAAAAATTACAAAATAAAAATAGCTCGTATTCATTCGAATCCGGTGGATAGGAACAGGTGTTCTCATTCATACGCAAAAAAACTAGGTAACTAGCATATCGTATTATATCCATGGTTTTCTACGAATATAAAAATCTAAAAGCATAAGATTAAAAACAGTTATTTTTAGCCAGTGCCTCCGGCACCTCTGGGCAAAAAAAGTAGTTTCATTCTTATAATTGTACTCCTATATTTGCGAAAATCCGTTTATACTACGATGCAAGAAATATATTTATTAATTTTACATTTAAAAAAGTCCTGTATATTACGTAAGCTAAAAAGAGTCCCAAAAATGGGAGAAAAAACGAATACGAAGAATATTTTACAAAGAATTCTCAATAATTAATGATAAAATTTGAATTATAAAACAGAATGTTACATATTAACTTAAAAATTCACTGTAATTTCACTAAAAATGATTACTAAAATACAAAAATGCACCGTAGTCATATAGTGCAGTTGAATATTGCGCCGATGGAAAGTTACGGTTGCCAACATACAGATTGAATAGGTGGCAAAACACTTTGCAAGACAGGTTATATTTTTAATCGTAAAAATGCAACGAATAATAACATTTCATGAATTATATAAGTTATGCAGTTTTAATTAATTAACCGGTAAAATATTAAAATGATATTATATACATAAGGTGTTTTTTAAAGTTTGGCAACTTTGTCGAGCATGCTGATTTGATATTGTGAAAACAGGGTTACGAAAGTTTAAATTAATGTAAATTTTTTTTAATGTGAATGTAATATATTTTTGCAATGACTTAAATGAAATATCATCGATAAAATATAAAAAAATATATTGCAATGGATATAAAAGAAATATTTTTCAATATAAAGTTGTATACCTGTACAGAGCATGTGCATGAATGCCGCTATACCGATTGAAAACTATTGAAAACAATGAGTGTTATTTCAAGTCTCTTAGAGAAAATACGTGTTATATCCAAGTATGATTGACAGGAGATGGTCCATCTCACAAGATTTATATGAATGTCATTTAAGAATTCTAGAGAGCTGATATTCAGAAGTTTAAAAAAGTACGTGTCTACCAGTCTTGGCTGTTAGTATATGGACCCTGCAATCAAAGAGTGGTTTGCGTAAAAGTAAGTGTTTAAATAATTTTAATATAAAAACATTAATAATATAGGACCTTGAGCGTACGGTTTTAGGCTGCCTTCGATTAACGGTTTAAGTTTTACTAGCGGCTATGCCCCTTAGAAGCCTCTAGGGGCACTTAAAGTAGGAAGAGAAAAGTCGAGGCCTCATCCTATTTTTAATTTGAGTTTCAGCTATAGATTAAAATAAATAAAAAGCTTCGTTGTAAAAGAGAACAATATTAATATATTTATATAATAGGATAATTGTTTTAAGCCTTTTTGATTTGATCTAAGAAACACTTTTTATCCTATTCTTAATATTAAATAATTCTTTAAGGGGTTTAATATATATAAATGTAAAAGAAATATTAATAAATTATATTTAAATTGAATATTGTTTTTCAGGTTCAGCAACACTGATTCATCAGAAATAACTATTTGGGCGCTGCAATTAAAGATTGGCTCACATAGAAGTAAGTGTTTAAATAATGTAATAAACAAGGATGACAACATCCATAAGTAGCGAAGCATAAACAATTAAATAAGAATTTATATATTAGTTGACAAAAGCATGTATATTAGGAAAAAATCACAAAACTTTTTCAACATTTGTTTTTAATTTCTTAATATTTATTTATATTTCAGTACTATGACTAACAGACTGACGGTCAAAGTAAATTACATACTAGATGCTCAGAACAACGGGAAATGTAATTTTGATATTTTTAACTACAAAAATAAAAAAACTGACCATAAACACCAAAGATATGAGGAAAAATGTGAAAAATATAAAAATAGCCAAAAACCTGCAAAAAGGCAGTCTGACCGCCATTGATGTGTTCTTGAAATGACAGGAAATTTAATTTTGATATCTATAACTGAAAAACTTTGAAAATTGGGCCATAAACACCAAAGGTATGGAGAAAAATGTAAAAAATACAAAAATAGCCTAAAACCTGCTTAAAGGCAGGCTGACCGTCATAGTTGTTTTCTTGAAACGACAGGAAATTTAATTTTGATTCTATAACTGAAAAAATTTTGGAAATCGGACCATAAACACCAAAGATATGGAGAAAAATGTGAAAAATACAAAAAATAGCATAAAACCTGCTAAAAAGCTATCCTATCGCCATTGATGTTTTATAGTTAATTGTGCTCCTTGATAATGGGAATGTTGTAAAAAAAATCAGCCTTTTATCTTTTATAGGAGCCGAGAAAATCACGTTTCCCCCAAACTAAGACAGACATACGGACATACGGACATACGGACATACAGACAGACGGACAGACGGACATTTCAAATTATAGAGTAGCTTCGCTACTAAAAAATCAATATAATATAGGACCTTACGCATGGTTTTAAGCTGCTTTGATAAACTGTTTGTTTTATAATTTTTTAAACCTTTTTGATATATGATATAAGAACGACTTTTTATCCTATTCTTAATATTTAAAGTATTCTACTATTAATATATATAAATAATAATAGAAATATTAACAAATTATATTTCAATTAATATTGTTTTTCAGACTTAGAGGAATCAGATTCGTGAGAAAATATATGGGCGCTGCAATTAGTGAATGGTTTACATAGAAGTAAGTGTTAAAATAATTTTAATAAGAACATGGATATTTTAGGCCATGTTATTAAGACTATCCTTTAACGAAAGCTTTTTAATTCAACCTTGCTACGAAGCCTTGTGTGATGGTAGAGTGTTTGAGTTCTTAGGGAACCACACTAATTACATAATATTATCTTGAGTTAGACAGGTTTTATAAGCTGTAAACAGGCTAATACAATTAGATATGTCATTATCTTTAAATTATTTATTATAATCTATATAATAGCACCTTTGAAATAAGCTCATATTATATCCAACCTATATTCGCCCTTTAAGGTTTATGATTGTTTTAAGCGTAACGAATTTTTATACCCTTAATAGAAAGATATTATAAGATGTGTTTTATGTAAAATAATATTGAAAATATATATAAATTATATTTCAATTAATATTCTTTTTCAGGTTTAGCTTCGCACACAGCTGGGTGTATTCTCTGATTATAAGCTGACCGCAATTCGATCGTGGAACATTTCTTGCACCAACATGAAGCTGTTGCCATCAGAAATTCATCCTTTAAAAGTAAGTGTTTAATTATTTGTAATAAAAGATAGTTGGAATAATCCTACACGCAACTACGGCAACACCTCGCCCCCAAAAGGTATTTTCCATGTATACAAGCGTAACAAATATGAAGTTAATATACACAGACACACATCGAACTACCTTCATGAAACTGTATACTAAATTATATTAACAATTAAGCTATTATTAAATTTATTAGATAGATATTAAACTGGTTAGACAAAAGTTAATACATAAAAATAACGTACTAGATAGGTAGCTATTTAAAATTAGATTTTACTACTTTATATTATTGAAACAGTACATTCAGGATATTATTAAAATCTAAACAGCATTACATTCATCCTCGTGCATGTTTACTTCGTGAAGAACAGCTGCCAGTTCGGCAGCCTGGGCAGCGGCGGGCAGCAGAGGGGAAGGACGGCAGCGATTAAGATGTGTAGTAATCCATCCATGCTGATATAACCTCTTACAAACCTCCCTCTGGATCTCGACATTGTCAGTTCTGGCTCTAATCTCTAGACTCTCTCTTAAAACTAACATACGACTATTTAATTCATACCATAACTCCAAATTCCCGTTATAAGACATTCTTAGTTTCTCTCAGTCTGGTTATGTATTGATAACTGAATTAAACTTTCTCTAATAAGCAGGCACGTACACAAGCTGTATCTACTTTCTCCATGAAATTTTCCCAAAACAGTTAACTTTCCTTTTTGTAAGGCCTTTTTGATTTGTTAATCCTTTGCTTAATTTAAAAATGAATATTCTTTTTCAGGATTTTGGAGTTGAACCAGTTTTGAAGTGTGGAGCTTTGCAGTTCCATGGAGAACAACTTGAGTTCCATCTCAACATGTAACAGTCACAGATTATACAAAAAATTTCATTATTTATTATGACGACAATGTTGAACCGAGAAAATTTGTTAGTCAGTTAATTAAGTTCTACTCGAGAGCTCCAAACATTCCACAAGCTAAAATTCTAAAAAATATTGACTTTATTAACAAATAAAGCGTATTGATTACAATCCGCCCACTCAGTGTTTATTATGACGACAATGTAGAACCGAGAAAATTTGTGTCAGTTAATTAAGTTCTACTCGAGAGCTCCAAACATTCCACAAGCTAAAATTCTAAAAAATATTGACTTTATTACACATTTGACAGGTGTATGGTATGTTATTTACAGAAACGATACTAGTAAGTTTTGTAGTTTCAGTATTGACCTGGATAATATCTATATTTAATGACCTGTTATGTTATAATATGAAATAAATTCTAATTAAAATCATTATCATCATATTTTATTAATTTCATATTCCATATAACGAAAGCAAATAGTGCTGAGTAAAAGGATGTTTGTTTGGAAAGTATTAGGTCTGAATATTTCCTCATTATATTTTATTTGCGATTTTTATCATTAAGTAGAAGGATGTTTGTTTGGAAAGTATTAGGTCTGAAAAATCTGGACTTAGCCTAAAAATTTACCTTGTCAATTTTTACCAAAAAGTTGGTCAAATTTTACCAAGTTTTTTTTTTTGTTAAAGTCCAAAAATCTGGACTTAGCCTAAAAATTTACCTTGTCAATTTTTACCAAAAAGTTGGTCAAATTTTACCAAGTTTTTTTTTTTGTTAAAGTCCAAAAATCTGGACTTAGCCTAAAAATTTACCTTGTCAATTTTTACCAAAAAGTTGGTCAAATTTTACCAAGTTTTTTTTTTTGTTAAAGTCCAAAAATCTGGACTTAGCCAATTTACCTTGTCAATTTTTACCAAAAAGTTGGTCAAATTTTACCAAGTTTTTTTTTTGTTAAAGTCCAAAAATCTGGACTTAGCCTAAAAATTTACCTTGTCAATTTTTACCAAAAAGTTGGTCAAATTTTACCAAGTTCATTTTTTTTGTCAGAGTCCAAAAATCTGGACTTAGCCTAAAAAAATACCTTGTCAAATTTTACCAACTTTTTGGTAAAAATTGACCAAATTGCGTTTTTTTGTCTAAGTCCGAAAATTCGGACTTAACCTGAAAAATAGAGTTGTAAAATTGACCACATTTTTGGTAAAACTTCCAAAAGTGGTAAAATTTAAAAAAAAAAAAAAATTTTAAATTTAGGCTTCATTGTATAGAAGTCATTATTTTAAAGTACTACAACTGATTATGAAGAGCTGTTTTTAATTTAAAACACAAAAAACGGGGTTTTTTGTTTCGTCAAATTTTACAAAAAAAATGGTAAAATTTTACTAATTTTTTGGCTAAAATTTTTGCTGGTAAAATTTACCACGAAACTGGTAAATTTTACCAGCTTGACCAGCTTTACCACTTTTCCGGTAAAAAGGGTGAAATTTTGTGGTATTTCGTAGAACCTGGGAATCATTGAATAAAACAAATTGACAAGTTTAAACCACCCAATCAAGATAAAAAGTGTAATTCCCCAAAGTTCTAAGCCAAGTGGACAAAAGTTGTAAATTCAATTGGCCTATCTTTCTGGCAATGTTAAAGGTAATCAAAACTCAACTTATATCAAATAGTAAAGTGTAAATTTTTGCCTCTAGCAGCTGAAAAGGGTAAAAATCTAGAGATCTTAAGGAATACGACAATGAACGATGAATTGATGTACACCCCTAATGATGATCAACAACATTATTTCTTCTGTAGATTGAAATTATTCATGGAAAAATTTGGACAATGCTAGTTTTTACCACCCAATCATAGTTTTTAGTTTAATTCCCTAAAGTTTAAGCCAAAAAGTTGCAAATTTCATTGGATTATGACATTGTTATATTATATTGTTTCAAAACTCAACTTTTAACAAGTTTTAATGTGTGAATTTCTGCCATTGGGAGCAGTATTGGGGGAAAACGAGGATTGTAGATCCATTGCCATTGTCCTATCCTATCTTGGTCTTGTTTAAAGGGACTCAAAACTCAATTTCAGTGCAGGAGAGAGAGAAGGGGGGGGGGGGGATCCAAAAGGGAAGTTGGCAGATTTGGTGTGTTATTAATTCCGCGATATTTTTTCGACAAATAAATACAGTTTCTTTTTCTCACTTGCACAAACTCTGTTGGCTACCCTTTATCCTATTTCACCAATCCTGTTTTTTTTCAGGTAAGGGGATAATTTCACTTAAGAACTAGATAGTGGCAATTAAACTTTATTTGCTATTGTGTTGTTTAATAAGAACATTGTGTGTATATTATATTTTGAATGGGGTATTCCTGTCCAGTTTTTTGTTTAGGAATGAATATTTCTTACCATCGTGAATAAATGATGACCTATCGGTCCATCATTTATTCCCTTGGGTAAGAAATATTCATTCCTAAACAAAAAACTGGACAGGAATATCATTCTCATTTAAACAAAAAACTCATTTTTTTATGCTAAAATGTGGTTTAATTTTGGTTTTTTAATTTTCATTTATTTCCCGGCTATGATCATTTATATCCCTGAAATCAAGTTTCTTTTAATAATTAATAAAAATTCAAAAATCTTCCACAAAAAATTGTAAATCTTCTAAAAATGACTACCTCCGGGAAATAAATGAATATTTACATCCACTATTTAAGGGGTTGTTTATATGGGAATGATATATTAATACTTGGATGTTGCACCAGAAATTTCTCAGCTAAATTAATGACAATTCCACTGTCTATAGATATCCACTAGCGGTTTCGCCCCTAGTCTCTAGGGGCTTTGCCCCAAGAATTTTAATCCAACCAATTTTTCATATTTTAGATTTAAAAGAAAAATAAAAAAAAATTTTTTTTTTGTATTTTAGATTTATAAGAAAAATAAAAAAAAATTTTTTTTGGGAAGGGGGAATTTTTTTTTTTTTTTTGGAGGGGGGGGGGGTAGTCGATCCCACTATTTTAATTTTAGTTTCAAGAAGATAACTTTTTTTTTTTGAGGGGGGGGGGTATTTTTAATTTTTTTGGGGGTTGGGGGTGTCCCACCCCCCAAGAAAATAGTAGAAAACCTTCCCGGGACCTATGAGAAGCTGACCTGTAAAGGAGAACCCGATCAGTTCAGCAGTTAGCGAGATCCTTTGCTACAAACAAACAAACAGACAAACAGACAGACACACAGACATCGTTCTACTTTGTATTATAGATATACTAGCGGCTTTGCCCCTAGCCTCTAGAGGCTTTGACCCAAGAGGTTTGATCAAACCAATTTTTTTGTAATTTAGATTTTAATAAATAAATCTAAAAAAAAAAAATTTTCTCTTGGGGGAGGGAATTTTTTTTTTTTTTGGGGGGGATATTTTTTATTTTTTGGGGGGTAGGGGTGTCCCACCCCCCAAGAAAATAGTTATAAACCTTCTCGGGACCTATGAGAAGCTACCCTGTAAAGGAGAACCCAATCGGTTCAGTGGTTAGCGAGATCCTTCGCTACAAACAAACAGACACACAGACAAACAGACAAACAAACAGATAGACATCGTTCTACTTTGTATTAAAGACTAGCGGCTACGCCCCTAGAGGCCTCTAGGGACACTTGAGGAGGAGAGAGTTGAATTTAATAATTCAATTTCTTATTTTAGATTTTAAAAGAAAAATTTTAAAAAAATTTTTGGGGGGTCCAAAATTTTTTTTTGGGGGGGGAGGGGGGTTTCCACCTCCCATCATTTTTAATTTTAGTTAAAAAAATTTTTTTTAAAATTTAATTTTTGGGGTGGGGATTTTTCATTTTTTGGGGGGGTTGGGGGTGTCCCACCTCCAAGAAAATAGTTATAAACCTTCCCGGGACCTATAAGAAGTTACCCTGTTAAGGAGAACCCGATCGGTTCAGTGGTTAGTGAGATCCTTCGCTACAAACAAACAGACAGACAAACAAACATCGTTCTACTTTGTATTATAGACTAGCGGCTTCGCCCCTAGCCTCTAGGGGCTTTGCCCCAAAAGGTTTGATCAACCTAATTTTTTGTATTTTGGATTTAAAAAGAAATTTTTTTTATTTTTTGGGGGGGTTGGGGGTGTCCGACCCCCAAAGAAAATAGCTTAAAACCATCACAGGACCAGCAGGTATATTCTCTGAATAGTAGAGCCCAATCGGTTCAGTGGTTACTGAGATCTTAAGCTTCAGACGGACAGACGGACAGACAGACGGACAGATATCGTTCTACTTTGTATTATAGATATATTATTACTTGGATGTTGCACCAGGTTTTTAATCTCAGCTAAATTAATGACAATTCCACTGTCTATAGAAATATCCATTTATATTTTACGGAAGTGATGGAACACCGGCAGAGATATCAGGTGCATTACCCACCCTTTTCCATCCCAACCACCCTAGCCAACCCCATCTCCAGTGTCCCGTCCCCCCTCTCTCTTTGTACGGACTTCTTCTTCCCTCTTGCGAAAACGGAAGAAGAGAAATGAAGTGAGAGAGAGAAAGAAAGAAACGTCTTATCAAGTTAAAATATTCTTCGATGCTTATTTTAATAAATATAGGGGCAATCATATTAATGGATAAATCTATAATACAAAGTAGAACGATGTCTGTCTGTTTGTTTATTTGTTGTTTGTCTGTTTGTTTGTTTGTTGTTAAAACTAAAATTAAAATAGTGGGGTCGACTACCCCCCCCAAAAAAAAATTCCCCCGCCCCCAAAGAATTTAAAAAAAAAATTCCCCCGCCCCCAAAGAATTTAAAAAAAAAATTTTCTTTTAAATCTAAAATACAAAATATTGTTTGATCAAACCTCTTGGGGCAAAGCCCCTAGAGGCTAGGGGCGAAGAGATATATAGTGAGAGAGAGAGAGAGATAAATAGAGAGATAAAGAGATAATTAGATAGATAGATAGATAAATAGATAAATATAGTCCACATAGAATGAACAAAAGTTTATTTGTAAAACATCATGTTTCATGCATTAAGCAATCTTCAGTTACAATTTAATACTCTATAGATAAATAGATAGATAGATAGATAGATAGATAGATAGATAGATAAATAAATAGATAGATAGATAGATAGATAGATAGATAGATAGATAGATAGATAGATAGATAGATAGATAGATAGATAGATAGATAGATAGATAGATAGATAGATAGATAGATAGATAGATAGATAGATAGATAGATAGATAGATAGATAGATAGATAGATAGATAGATAGATAGATAGATAGATAGATAGATAGATACATAGATAGATAGATAGATAGATACATAGATAGATAGATAGATAGATAGATAGATAGATAGATAGATAGATAGATAGATAGATAGAAAAAGAACTCTTAATTGTATTCTAGAAAATATCTGATACTTTTCAGAATTACAGTGTTTTAACAAAAAGTGACGTATCCTTATAATAAGGTATCCTCTTTTCTTTACTAGAAAAAGCATAGAAACGAAAATATGTTCTGAGATCCCTGTTTAATAGTAAAGACAGAGCGGCAGAGAGAAAATACACCAATTTGCAACATCGAAAAATCCGCTGCTTTGCCACAGAGAGAGAGAGAGAGAGAAACACGGAGAAACTTAGAGATTGAGAGAGAGAGAAATCATTTTTGTCCGGGCCAGCCTAAACACACACACACACACACACACACAGAGCCTAAACACTTGAGATTGGGCGACCCCGATGCCCCGGTGGGTTGGTGGGTGGGCGACCCACGAAAGATGAAGCGCCCCCGGCCCCCTTTGCCTTACTCCCTCGTAAATATATTAAACAGCTTCTTCCTAATATGGCCCATGATCTTAATGCCCCCTTTCTCTCTTAGTCCGCTCTAAAGATGATGAAACTACCCTCCCTTTATTATCTTTTTAAAGGGGGTTGTTCGTTGGGGGGGGGGGGGAGGCCCCCCCCATTGTGTGTGTGTATACATAACGTAGACCCACTACCCGGGACAGGCCTAATATGCATGGGCGTAGCTAGAAAATATTTCTAGGGGGCAAGAACTTTTACATATATATGGCACTGCATAAAATGTGAAATTTAAACAAGGATGACAACATTTAAAAGTAGCAAAGCAGCAAAAAAATCATGGATGGAAGTACAGATTTGTATTGAAAATTTAACATTGCCTCTTTAATAGTAGCTGAGAAAATCACATTTACCCCATAGCGTCATGTACTGACTGGCTGACAGAAAGTGAATTATAGTGTAGTTTCGTTGTTAACAAAAAGAATTATGACCATGCTAACAAAAATATCAACATGATTTGTAACTTTAGTAATGCTATGAATTACATCATTTTTGTTTAGAATAAATTGTATTTTCTTTGCTACTAATTATGAAAGAAATTTGTATTAGGTATAAGTTATTTAATCTTTTAGTAGGATTTTTTTTACACATTGTCGTTCAGTCAGTCTGTCTATAATTGTACAATGGAGATTTAAATTCTATGCTAAGCTATTTAAGGATGTTGTCATCAATGTTCTACACTGTTTGAAGTTTTTTTTTGAGGTATTCCACCCAAAATAGTTTAAAACTTTCCCTGGACCTAGAAGAAGCCTAACTGCAAAGGAGAAACTTATCAGTCCAGCGATTTGTGAGATCTTAAGGTACATACACACACACAGACAGAAAGATATTCTGTTATCTTTATATAATTATAATTTTGACAGATTGTTGTTTCATTGCTTCTATGGATTTATTATTTACTTGGATCTTACACCAGAATATTATGTACTAAAGTGAAACTTTTAGCTGGCTAATGTAACGATTCCCCCGTCCATTCCTTTTACAACATCCCCTACTCTCCTACTAGATTAAATAACTGACTAATAGATGATGTCTATGTTAGAAATCCAAATTTTCAATTTTCCACTGTCATAATATACAAGTATATCCTATATCTATTATTGCTTCTCGTGTAAAAAATCTGACAAAGACCAAATTGTGTCAAAAATCATCCATGTGACGTCATAAAAATGAGTGATTATCCATCTCTTTTTTAGGGGTTTTCTTTCCCACTTCTCATCTCCCTCATTTTTATAACGTCACATGGATCATTTTTGACACAATTTGGTCTTGTTAAAAATCTTATCTAAGCCCCCCCTGTCTACGCTATCAGCTGCTCTTATTTGCCCAAAAGGAAATCTCTTTTCCCCCCTCCCTCCCCCCCCCCCCCTCCAGTTTGTTTCTTGATGGATGTTCTCAACAAGCACTAGGCCATGCCAGATGGGAAGTGGGGTATAGGAAATAGTGAAATTTAGAGAGAGGGCAATTGCATTAGAAAGAAAGGGAAATCGAGAGACAGAGAGAGAGAGACAATGAGGGAAATATTGAGAGAATTAGAGTAAGAAAAAGATTAAGACAGAAAGAGATAGCTAGAGAGAGAGAGAGAGAGGGAAGTAACTCTGTGAGTGAAAGAGAACTTTAGGAAGCTGAGTTGAGTTTAGTGTTTGATTCAGTGTGCCGCTTAGAGGAGTAATACTTTAGAAGTGCGGCTAGAAATTATTAGGAAATCTTTTTATTATATTCAACATTCAATCCAGTATTTTATAGATCCATTATTTCATTAAAAAAGGATTTTTAGGGTTTATTTTGTTAATAATGTTAATTTTATTGATAAGTTGTGTTAATTAGCATAAATTTGCATTGAAAATTGCATTAATATTCTGTGAAAAGTTAGTTTTAAGTTTTGAGAATATATAAGTTTTGAATTTAGAATATAATAAAGATTTTGCTCATAATTTAGAGTTTTAGAATTTTAATAATCTATATTATTTATAACACAATTCTATATAATTCTATACTATATAGGTAAAAAACAGAATGCTATATCACTATAATTTTTGTGCTATTCGGATGAAAAAAGGAATTTGTGATTTTTTCTCTATATGTGAAGATATTTTTGTGAGATATTAACTTATATCTTAGAGAGATATATATTCTATATTAAAATCCAATTATATAAAGAGTTTTTTTTGTTTGTTAAATAAGATCTCGGTAACCAATGAGTTCTTTATTGAATGTAAATTTTTAAAAGGTCCCATAATGGTTTTTAGGTTTTTTCCACCCATTTTTTTTGTTATATTACACTATTGATAACAGTTAAGGCATGCCATCACATAATGGTAATCTAAAGTATTCATTTTGTATATCAAATGTTAATTTTTTTTAATGGCAGGCAAAATAGTTTTTTTTGCCATGTGCAATACAAAACTTATTTTAATATGGGATCATAAGGTTAAGACAATGGATGATTAATTGATGTACACTCCCAAATTAAAACTATCCCTTCTATAAAATCATTGGTCTAAAACTTTGGACACTACTAGTTTATGACAAACAATTAAGTTCCCTTTTACAATTAAGACAAAATTTTTTAAAAATACTATAGGGGCCACTTTAATTTACAGTCCCATTTCTCCTTATTCCATGGTTCTCAGATCCTTGTCCGACACGTTCTACCATTTGATTTGCAGAACCTTTATCCCCTGTGATCAATATAACATAGATTAAAGTCTTGTTTTTGACAGTACATTCTTTTTCAAGGGAGGAGAGGACATATTAATAAAAAAATATTCTTACTAGGGGTCTTGGGTGATAAGACAGTGGACGAAAAATTAATGAACATTGAACTCCTCTTTTTATGATAAACAAAATATACCTCTTTTGCAGATTAAAATTATTGGTTGAAAAGTTTGGATACTCGTAATTTTAAGAAAGTATTATCAGAAGACATTCATTCTTTTCTATAAGTAGCAAAGCTACTTTATATTTTATTCAATGTTAATAAGTCCTTAAAGCTTTTCAAAAGATGTCATTTTCTGGGAAATTACATACAATTTTATTGTATTTATTTGTTTAATATACTTCTGTTTTTATTATCAATATAGGAAATTTAATTGGCTGAAACTTTGGACTGTAAATTACACTGGTACTCAATTTTTTATAAACATGTTATCTGGTCTTTTGTTTGAAACCTTGGGGTACATTTATTAAATCTTCATTGATTTGTCCAAATAAGCAATTATTCTATTGTCTCATCCCTTTAGACCCCCAATTTTAATGTCTATTTTTCTACCCCCTCGCTATTCATAAATGTTATCATCCTTGCTAATACAATTAATTTATTAATACATTTTTGATAGCATTGAGTGGATGACAAAAAGTGATTTTTAATTAAGTTATTTTTATGTGATAATATTTATGGATATTAAAAGAAGCATTTATTAATAATTATATCAATGATTAGTGCAGCAATAATAAAGGTGGAGGTAGGTTGTGCTAAAATTCCGTAAAGATGTGAGTTTTAAGGTTTAAAAACAGTGGTAGAACGATAATTTTCACTAAATATGTGTATTCCTTATTGAATAGAACCATAGAAAAAAAATATATTTAGTGAATATTATTGTTCTACTACTGTTTTTAAGCCTTATAACTCAAACCTTTACGGAATTTTAGCACAACCTACCTCCCCCTTTATCATTTCATGAATTAATATAAAAAACTTTGATTGTCACCCTATTGTAAAAAGTAGAGTCTCAGTTGTTTGTCCGTTAGGATCTCGCTAACCACGGAGTTCTACATTTTATGGAAGCTTCACATAGAATGATACCAGAGGTGGATACTGAAATTTTTTTCTTCTAAAATTATTGATGCTCGCTAAATAGATCTGTGAAAAATCCTCCAAAATTGCATAAAAAAATCTACAAAAATTTAATAAATCTTAAAAGGGTTATTAACATAAGCTTTTGTTTAAATTTTGTAGATTTTAAATAAGCTTTTGGAGGATTTTTCACAAAATTTTCCAAAAAATACAAACATATAGACAATCATACCATATTATGTTCATATTATGAAAAAATTTTACTATAAAATCAAACTTTTTTAGGAAAATATTAGCACTTTATTTAAATTTGGAATATTTATGACAAAAAATCGCTGAATCAGCTAGAGTTATATTTAAATTTAAATATTAGGGAATAAGTAGGTGGGGGGGGGGGGGTGGGGATATTCTGATAAAAATTACTACTAGTGGCTGCTCCCCTAGCATATATAGAAGAGAGTGCAGTAAAATAGCCTAAAACCATCCCAAAATTAAATTTGATAATAAAATGGAGATCTCAATCGGTTCATTGTTAAGCAAAAATAAAAAGCTGAATTCCAACATTTCTATTGCATTTACCTAATCTGACTTGTAACTAACTATATTCCAATAATGATAAAAATGTTTTTTTTTATAGAGACTTATTTTCGTGAATTCCTAAAGTTAGATTCTATAGATTTTAATTGTATATGTATCCTAAACCAGTAAAGAAATTTGTTTATCTGTTTAAATGATGCTTATTACTGAAACACTTGGGTTCTTTATTTTAGACAAGCTTTATATTGGTTTAGGAATGGTTTTAGGCAGAGAGAAATGGGACAATGGGCTATTTATTACACTAGTCCCAACGTTTTCTTATTCGTTGGCTTATCAACTTTGATGACTTTAATGAACTTTGATTGGTTGGTTCTTTAAGTAGAGTGTTTAAACCTTTTAAACAATAATTTTAATCTGCAGAAGGCGAAATCTTGTCTTTTATCATTGGGAATGTACATCAATTAATCGGCCATTGTCTTATCCCTTTAGTTCCCTGGGTTTTAGGCCATTTTAATGCCCTAATCGCGTAGATGCTAGAGTCGCAGGCGGTAGTATCCTTTATGGAGGTATCTAAAGTTTCATTACATTAATTTGTATGAAGGAGGCTTTTTACAGCAGGGGAATTCAGTAGACTTGTACAAAATTAAGCACCTTTCTTTATATAAAGTAGTTAAGGGATAAGACAATGGACAATAAATTTATGATAAACAAAAATACCCTTTCTTTCAATTAAGAAAATTAGAGTAAAACACTAGAAGGAGGAAGGGTTATATAAATGTATCTCCCCATCGCAACCACCTTGTGCAACCCTTCTATTGGGTCATTGAAAATCAACCAATGGTGTCGCTTAATATTAACACAACTAAGTAGCAGAAAATAATTTAGAAGCAGACGAAAGAGGTCTTTGAAAAAGAAAGGGAGGTAGTTGCCTGTATATACATCTATATTATAGTTTTAAGAATATTTGTCGAAAAATTCTGATACTGCTAGTCTCAACAACCAATTAAGAGATGTCAAAAGATTTTAAGAAGGAATGGAAGATCATATTTATAAATCTTTGATACCAGTAAAAATTAATGTCCAATGTCCACTTACTTCCACATATTACTGAAAAATTTAAGATTTTAATGAGCCACCTATCCTTGTTAGTGATTTGTTTACAATACCTACAAAAATGTCATTTATGATGACACTAATACTTGAGTGAGTTCAAATGGTTTGGACGATTCTAACATGGCTTAATTAACATTCTATCCTATCCTAAAATGAATAGATTCGCCTTAATTTAGTATAATAGTCACTTAAGTATACAGCAATCAATTTCACTTCCTCACTACTTTTGGTAGGGAAAAAATATAAGATTAAGTCATTTTCGCAAAATTACTTGGAAAAAGAAAAGAAAAAATTTGGTGTAAAAACATTTTTAATTAAGAAAAACATCCCATTATATTTTGATATTTTTTTAGTGCTATTTTTTTATAAGAAAAGGTTTTTTGTTAGGAAATATAAGTAATATATCCGCGGAAATCTGTTTATGATTCAATGCGATAAATAACTATTCTATATTCCTTATATGAGACATATGCCAGGGATCTAATGGTATAAGACAATGGTAGATAATTGTATAAATGGTGTACCTTTCCAATGAAATTACACAAATTACCCTCTTCTGTAGATTACAGTTAGTGGTTGAAACGTTTAGACTCAGCTTTAAGAACAACCCAATCAAAATTCATAAGACTTCAAAGTTGTAAAGCTAACGAATAAGAAAACGTTATTAAAATACTTTTGGGACTAGTGTATTAAACAGTCCAATATCACCTCCCTTCCTAGCTTTAGCTAGAGGTTTATAAATTATCTATATCAAGGCTAAATATATTTTCAATAATAAATCAAATTGACAAATTTAAATTCTTTGGGGACTAGTGAAGTAAACAGCCCAATGTCCCTTCCTTGCCTGCCTTATATGAGACAAATAGTCTAAGAAAAGACCTGAGAAGGAAAAAAACAACAATGATATTTCTCACCAAAAATGGCCATAGACAATTTTCATGAAAATTCATTAGAAAACTTTTTTTAAATTCGACTTAAATTGCTTTTTAGTTTGTTTAAGTAGATTAAATTTTTGTCTGTAGCGTTTCTGGTTTAAAATGTTTGTTCCTTTTGCTTTAATTAGTTATTTATTCCATCGTATTATAGACTGCGGATATTATTATAAAATAAAAGATTAAGGCCAGTTTTTTTGCCTTGAGGTGCTGATGGCCTGGGCTTTTTATATCTATAATCCGTTGAAAATAGTCAGTAATACGTGCTTTACATGATTTTCTCAGTATAGCTGAGAACCGGGTCTAGTCCAGCGAATATTAATCGTTTTTGAAGCCATACTGGAAATGTTGTTCCGTTTGCCTGAATAAAATATTATATTCCTTTTGGAAACCCTGAATAGTTTTAGTCCTTTTGTTATGCTATTCACAACATGATAGGGCAAAATTATATTCACACATTCACACAAAAAAGCCAGGTTAGGGAATAATAGGTAAGGAATATGAGTAGTAAAGAAACAAAGGGATGGAAAAAGTAAGAGGAAAAGTAACAAAGTATGGATGTGACAACGAGATTTGCAAAGGTGGCAAAGGGTTCTAGAACTTGTTCAAGCAAAGATAGATTATAAAGCAGAGTGACTGAACAAATTATAGACAAAGTGTAGAGCAAAATGTAGAACTTTGTGTAAGACAAAGTGTAAGACAAAGTGTAAGACAAAGTGTAAGACAAAGTGTAAGACAAAGTGTAAGACAAAGTGTAAGACAAAGTGTAAGACAAGGTGTAAGACAAAGTGTAAGACAAAGTGTAAGACAAAGTGTAAGACAAAGTGTAAGACAAAGTGTAAGACAAAGTGTAAGACAAAGTGTAAGACAAAGTGTAAGACAAAGTGTAAGACAAAGTGTAAGACAAAGTGTAAGACAAAGTGTAAGACAAAGTGTAAGACAAAGTGTAAGACAAAGTGTAAGACAAAGTGTAAGACAAAGTGTAAGACAAAGTGTAAGACAAAGTGTAAGACAAAGTGTAAGACAAAGTGTAAGACAAAGTGTAAGACAAAGTGTAAGACAAAGTGTAAGACAAAGTGTAAGACAAAGTGTAAGACAGAGTGTAGGAATAAGTGTAAGACAAAGTGTAAGACAGAGTGTAGGAACAAGTGTAACACAAAGTGTAGGACAAAATGTAAGTTGAAGAGTACCATAAAAATCAGTTAAGTCATAGTCAAAGTAACAGAACTTAGTAGAATGGGAGCATAATGTTAATATATGACAAAGAATTGAGACAAAGTTACAAAGAACCTTGTTAAGTGGAAGACAAAGCATTAGCAATATTATGAGGATTCTGTACAAGAAGCAAAGCAAAGCAAAGAGCAAATAAAAGACTATGACATAATTAAAGAGCAAAGTTTAGAGATTAATACTGTAATACATTTACTTTGCTAAATATATTACATTTATCTGTTTTAAATGGCCACTAAAGTAAAGATTTATGAGGGATAAGAGTTTCTTTTCTGTTTAATGGTATTATATGCTTATATTATATGAATAATAAGGTGTTTAGTGATATATTTTTTTCTAAGACTCATATGTACTATATACAATACATCATACATAACGATGTCACATAAAAAAGGGAAACTAGAAAAATGCATCAAAAGACCTTTTTTAAAAGATAAAAATTATTGGGTTGTCACGCTTTTAATATTGTTGCAATTATTTAGTCTTTATATTAAAGAAATGAATTTAAATTGAAATCCAGATAAATTAAAACGACAAAATCATGATAAAAAAAGAGAGAACGATATAGTGAAATATTTTAGATTAATTAAATTAGTCATCTCTCTGTAGTAAAATTTGGTTAAAATTTTAAATTTTTTGATAATTTTGGTTCTAGCATATTAATCATTTTAACTGCAATATTTAAATACAGCAGGGCTGCAATGAAAATTAGTGTTCCTGCGTTCTAACATATATTTAATATGTGTTTATAATAGACAGCTTTCCGTGGATTTTAAAATAATAAGATTAAAACTGGTAATAATTTTTATGATTATTATTTCAATATTCGTCGAAAATTAATTCGTTGCTTTATATGATTTTTCAGTATGGCTGAAAACTGGTTTTAATCCACTGGATATTAATCGGTTTTGAAGCTAAACTGAAATTTATTTTGCGATTTTCATCGGATACTATTAGAATGTATGCAAAGATTAAAAAGATCTTAGCTCATAGTTCAAACTTTAGTAAGGTCAAACAAGAATTACACACATACGAATTAGCGAAGCTCAATTTAGAAAAAAACTGCTTTAATTGTTATGATAAAAAATGAAAAAAAAAATAATGCATAAAATCATAAAAACAAACCATTGCTGTATGAAAATAAAAAAAATTTATTTGTCGAAAAAACACTATAGAAAAAAATAAGAGATATATGAAAAATTTATATGATGTAACTTAATATAACTTGATATTGATAATTAGATGATATGCTCTACCTTTTTTTTCATCTTAATTCTAAGTAATTAGATTCTACAGGGAAGAAGGAACATTGGTCAGTATATCACTAAAGTTATAAATATGTTATTTGAATGGTAGGTTTAAAAACTTTGGGTACTGATTGGATTTTAACCAATGATTACCCCTTCTGCAGATTACAATTAGTGGTTGAAACTAGGGTTGGGCCGGATACTTTTTTGGCCGGATACCGGATACCGGATATCCGGCTGATTTCAAATGCCGGATATCCGGTATCCGGCCGGATATCCGATTAACGCCGGATATCCGGCAAATATCCGGTTATCCGGCCAAATTACCGGATATCCGGCCGGATAACCCGCCAAATTACCATATATTAAAGTAGCAAAAAAATTTCTTCAGAAATCTTATATAAATTTACATAAAGATAAACATAAAGATAAAAAATGTTCTTCTAGCTTCAATAATAAGAAAGTTATAGCCATTAAAAATTTTAAAAAGCAGAGATTTTTGGTGTAAAGTATAAAAAATTATATAGCCGGATATCCGGCCGGATATCCGGCCCAACCCTAGTTGAAACATTTGGTCATTCCACTTAATTAACCAACCAACCAAAATTTTAAAAAGTCCCCAAAATTGTTGAGCAAACGATAAGAAAACGTTATTATGAAACTTTGAGGACTAGTGTAATTTATAGCCCATTATCCCCTCCCTAGCTGGTTGTTTGCTCATGCTAGCATCAAAATATTTGATCCCAGCTCAAAT
This sequence comes from Acartia tonsa, assembly GCF_053477335.1. Lineage (NCBI taxonomy): Eukaryota > Metazoa > Arthropoda > Copepoda > Calanoida > Acartiidae > Acartia > Acartia tonsa. The sequence continues at coordinate 30,492,128 of NC_137273.1, forward strand.
TAATTTCTCCTCTACAGGAATTCTAGATATTTTCAATTGTATCTGGAAGCAGGGTTAAAGGTATAGGTAACAATGAGTCTGATTATCATTACCCCTTACCCTTTTAGCAGATAACAATTAATAAGATACAATTAATGGTTGAAACGTTTATACACTCCAATCCAAACCTAATGAACCAACCAATCAATTTAATGTATTTCATGTGAACCTTAAAAGATAAGACAATGGACAATCAATTAATGTACCTTCCCAATGATTAAGAAACAAAACTATCCCTGATATAATTAGAATTATTGATTGAAAAGTTTAGACACTGATAATTTGAATAAAACAATCAATATTTTAGTACCAAAAGTTTTGTCATAGAACTTAGCATAAAACTTTGGGTACCAGTATAAATTGATTTTATATAATTGTATTATTCTAATGGTTTATAATCCTATTTGTCTGTAAACATTTAATAAAATGCTGTGCTTTCATTGGTGGAAAGTTGGATCACCCCGATCTGGCTCACCACTAAATTGATTTAAAGATCCAGCTCAGCAGCTTTCCGCGGATAATTATAATAATAAAACCAGTTTTGTTAGCCCCGCTATGCCAAAGGCTCGGGCTGGTTTTATTATGATTGTTCCTTTTTACATTCGTAGAAAACTGAATATAATACGGTTTGATACTTGATTTTCAGTGTGGCTGAGAACCTGTTCTTATCCACCGGATATGAATTGGATCCGAAGTCATAACGAAAAATAATATTTTTTCACCCATACCTACACCCGTGACCTGGGTGGCAGGTGGGTGCAAGGTGATGGGGGAGATATATAAGTGGTGTCCCAAGACTTCTACATAAATCAAACATTACTACTTCCTCCTCTTATATATAATACCATTTTTCATATTACTTGGCCTCTTTCCTTTTTTTAATTTTGCTAATTTTGCAAACTTTTTAAAAATTGTTATTACAGCACAAAATGTCACTTCCCCTTTGCTTTGCTCTAATCATTATAGTACAGGCCTAGCTATACTAACAATCAATTCTACAAAAAAATCACGAAACCTTTGGAAGTAAGGTGGGGGGTATATCTTTTTTTTTCCATGTAACCGAAAAGGGGTGGATAAGAAGGGGGAGGAAAAGGCGAAGGGGGTTGTGGGGAAATTTTCCTTTATAAATCACATTCCCTTTTCCCTGATAGTACCATCCTAATAATAATTGACTATTGTTTATTTTTTGTAATCTTTTCAACAACTTTTTAAAGACAATACGCGAAAATAAAGGCACACCAGTATAAAGTACAAGGATGTCATATATTAATTCATGGGTGCTTCAGATATGGCACCGAAAGAAAAAGTTAGTTTTCTGTTAAACTGTTTTTTAACAATTTTTTAAGTGGTATCAAAAATATACTCTGACTGTAACCTATAAACATACAGAAGAGTTCAAAATAAGAATAGTAACCCAAATAAAATTTTATTAGGATTTTAAATTTTAATTTATTTCATTCATTGAGTCTGTTTGGCTAAATGTTTACTTTCCTTTTTACGAATATTAACATAAAAATCATAAAATTTATACTAGTTTTGCTAGCCTGAACCTTTGGCCACTAGGGGCTTAAAAATGGAATTAATCTTATATTTTCCCATTCGTGGAAAGCGCTCTATAATACTATGTGATAAATAACTATTACAGTAAAGATATTAAAAGTTTGTAATCTATCTTTCTCGTATTCATTTGAATCCGGTAGATAAGAACCGGTATTCATCCATACGAAAAAAAATTGTCTAGCATCGTATTATATCCAGCTTTCTACGAATATAAAAATGTACAATAATAAGATTAAAACCAGTTTTTTAGCCCCCTGTTTATAATACGATGCGAGAAATAACTATTATACAATTTAAAAATAAATTTGCGTTTAATCGAAAATTTCTTTTAAAGTATTGTATTACTTTCCCATAGGTCAAGTAAAGCTCATATTTTGACTGCAATTTTGTCAGGGATGGTGGGATAGGACAGTGCAAGATATTTATGTATTACCCTTTAATGAAAGGGCTATTTTTTTTTTGGGGGGGGGGGGGGGGGGTTGTCTTATATTTATTTTGAGATTTTAGTGGATTTTTTTCTCTTCTTTTTCCCATTCCTGTAATACTTTTTTTGCATCTTGTCTGATTTTACATCATATCAGAGTGTGTGTGTGAGAGAGAGAAAGAGAGAAAGAGAGAGAGAGAGAGAGAGAGAGAGAGAGAGAGAGAGAGAGAGAGAGAGAGAGAGAGAGAGAGAGAGAGAGAGAGAGAGAGAGAGAGAGAGAGAGAGAGAGAGAGAGAGAGAGAGAGAGAGAGAGAGAGAGAGAGAGAGAGAGAGAGAGAGAGAGAGAGAGAGAGAGAGATAAATAGAGAGAGAGAGAGAGAGAGAGAGAGAGAGAGAGAGAGAGAGAGAGAGAGAGAGAGAGAGTGGAATGGGTAAAAATATCAATTATAAGACAAATTTCTTTGTTTCACCTAAATAAAAAAGAGAATAATAAACTATAAAACAAAATCTTTTAACCGACAGAAAAGTTGTTGGAAAAAAAACTTTTTACTAAACTTAAGACTTTTAAGTAGCTGCTGCACTAAAAAGCAAGTATTATATTTCACATTATGCAATCAGAAGAGTAAGAAACTAGGGATCTAAAGGGATAAGACAATGGCCGATAAATTGATGTACATCCCCAATGATGTTACACAAAATTACCTCTTTTGTAGATTACAATTGTTGGTTGAAACGTTTGGACATTCAATTTTATGATTCAACTAATCAAAATTAATTTAAAGTCCTCAAAGTTGTTGAGCAAACGAGTAGGATTAAACAGTATTAAAAACTTTGGGGACTACTGTAATAATCAGAAGAGTAAGAAACTAGGGATCTAAAGGGATAAGACAATGGCCGATAAATTGATGTACATCCCCAATGATGTTACACAAAATTACCTCTTTTGTAGATTACAATTGTTGGTTGAAACGTTTGGACATTCAATTTTATGATTCAACTAATCAAAATTAATTTAAAGTCCTCAAAGTTGTTGAGCAAACGAGTAGGATTAAACAGTATTAAAAACTTTGGGGACTACTGTAATAAACATTACATTGTCCCCTTCCATTGCACTGTTTATTATACTAGTCCCCAAAGTTTTTATAATAATGTTTTCTTATTCATTTGCATAACAACTTTGGAGACTTTTATTGAATTTTAATTGGTTGGTTTATTAAGTTTAGTGTCTTAAAGTTTTAACCAATATTTGTAATCTACAGAAGGGGTAATTTTGTGTATCGTAATTGGTGAGGTGCATCAATTTATCTAATCAACATAATAACTAATAAAAGTCAATACAATGTAACCCTAAAATAATTACTACTTAAATGAAAAGAGTTTAAAGAAAAATAGTCTTGAAAATCTTGCATTAAATTGCCAAAAATACGAAGATTTTTTTTGCCAAATTTTGCTTATATCATTATTGCAGAAATATGTATGTGTGGCTTTAAATTATAAGAAATCGGGGATTGAAAATCTTAAAATATAAATTTTAGCAGAACAAAATTTTTAAACATTTTTAATAGTTATTTCTCGCATCGTATTATAAAAAGCTTTCCGCGGATATAGAAAGTACGATTAAGAGATTAAAACCAGTTTTTTTTAGCCCCGAGGTGCCGAAGAACTCTGTCTGTCCCTAATGGTTTTGGGAGAAATGTGACTTTCTCGGCTGCTAGTCAATATAGTCAGCTGATATTTTGTGTGAAGATTTTCTATTCTGATGAGCATCCAGTATTTAATTTGCTTTATCCGTCGGTCTGTTAGTGATGCAACGGAATATAAAAATCATTTATGATTTGTTTTTGCTTCGCTAATAATGGATGTTGTTATCCTTTATTGCTCTTTATTTCTCTCCTTCTTTCTTCTTATCTATCTCTTTTTCTTGCTTTTGCTTTGCTGCGTTGCATATGAACATAATTTGTCCTTTCTATGTGTAATAATAAATTGATTATTTTAAATGACTTTTTAAAAGTAAGTTATGTTCATTATAACTCTTTTCTCAGTCTATCAATCTCAGGCATTTAGATGAAACAATATTAGCTCAAAATTTGATTTATAATATAGAAGAACTGCTTTTAAATACGCAAAAGAACTAATAAAGGCTTGCTCGAAAAACCCAGTTCACAGTTTTTACCATTTGATCGACTAGTTCCCAAAGTTTTCTTATTCGATGGCGTATTAACTTTGAGGACTTTTTAAAATTTTGATTGGTTTGTTAATAAAGTTTAGTGTCAAAATGTTTCAACCAACAATAGCAAAATAATAAAAAACTTGGCTATGGTTTGCTTAATAACTTTAGGGAAAATTATTGAATTTTCATTGATTGGTTCATGAAGTTGAGTGTCAAAATGTTTCAACCACTCATTGTAATCTACAGAAGGGGTAATTTAGTGTATCAACATTAGGGGATGAGCATCAATTTATCGGCCATTGTGTTATCCCTGGGGTAAAAGACGAATATATATTGAGTTCATTACTGCGCTGTCACACTCCACACAATAAAGGAGGGAATCACAGACACCCGACAGACTGAGAATATGTGCAAGTTAAAAAAGTACAAAAATATCGAACATACTTTCTTTTGAAGTTTGATTATCCTATTATCTAAAGTAGTAAGCGTTCTTTGTCTGAAGCTTAATATCTAAATAACCACTGAACCGATTGGGTTCACTATTTTAGGTAAGCTTCACAGAGATCCTTATGTGGTTTTAGGCTATTGTGTTTTTATATTTTGTGTTGTACAAAATATGTACTATACAAAAACGTAACTTAAATTAACCCCCCATCCAAAGAAGGATAAGAAAAAGTGACGGATGGATTGAAAAATAAATGTACAAGTCTGCTGGAGAAATAGTGCGCAGCCTCCCCCCTCCATTTTCCAGGGAAAGATTTTTTTTCTAAAAAAATAAGAAAAAGGGGTAGCTCATAGAGAAGGATTTGAATTTTGTTTATATTTCGATTGTTTGGTATTTTTAAGTGGTCATGCCCTTTTAAAAAAAAACTTTATTTTTTTTATTAACTTAATGGTATTCAATAATAGTACTTATTGCTTTTATAGAGCTATTCTATAATGAAAATATGATGAATTTAACATATGAGGATACAGTAATATTAAGTTTTATTTTTATAGAAATCTTATCCCAATTCTTAAGCCCCCCCATTACTTTGTATTGTAAATCATTAAATCACTTTTTCTTTACCCTGCACCCTATTAATTTTTTTGAAGAAACAAGGATGACAACATCCATAAAAGCGAAAAACTGAAACGGTAGGGCAAAACGGCATTAACACTAGTAGAGTGTCAGAACTGAATAATCCTCATATAAATGTATAAGAGTCGAAGCAAAATTGTAAGTAAATTTGTTGAAAAACTGCTTGATACAGGATAATGTTTATGGACATACTTACATTTTTAGGACTTGATTATAGAGTTGCTTCGCTTATAACATTATACTTTGTTGCCCCAGGAATCAATATACCAAAAATCAGATCATAATTAGATCACATAAAAATTTGTTGTTAAAAAGTAGAAAAATTAACATGTTTAAGATGGACGTACGGACATTCTGGTAATGATTATAGAGTGGCTACGCTTTCTAAATCTTACCTGACTACTTCAGGAATCCCCATGCAAAGTTTGAAATCGATAGGACAATTTTAACATGCCTAAATTAACGAAAAAAGCTATCTGTCTCAGACGGACGGACGGACGGACCTATCCTAATTATAGAAAAGCTTTGCTTTTAAAAACTTAGTTTTTTTTCTCAATAGATTCAGGGAGGGAGTGGACATTGGGCCGATAATATTTATGATAATATTTCTTATTCATTAGCTAAACAACTTTGGGGGCTTTTATTGTATTTTGATTGATTGGTTCATTAAATTAAGTGTCCTAACATTTCAACCACTAATTGTAATTTACCGAAGGGGTAAATGTTTGTATAATCATCGAGAATGTACATCAATTTATCGGCCACTGTCTTATCCCTGTAGATCCCTGAATTGATACTTACTTACATGAGTAAGACAGAATTGTTATTTCTCGAATCGTATTATAAACGGCTTTCCGCGGATATAGAATGTACAATTATAAGATTCAAACCAGTTTTTTAGCCCCTAGGTGCCGTAGGCACGGGCTAAAAAAAGCTGGTTTTAATATTATGATTGTACATTTCTATATTCGTAGAAAGCTGGATATAATAAGATGCTAGACATAGTTTTTTTTTCGTATGGATGAGAACCGGTTCCTATCCACCGGATTCGAATGAATATGAGAAAGAAGTTTGTCGTATTGTCAGGGAGGGGTCACTGTAAATTAAAATTTTTCTATACTTCATTTGTTGGCTTCAAAACTTTTGGGTACTTTAGTTGTGACAAACTAGCAGTGTCTAAACGTTTCAACCTAAAAAAGGGTAAATTTGTTTGTCAGATTACATATATATGAACAAGGATGTCAACATCCATAAAAGCGAAGCACTGAAATGGTAGGACAAACAGAATTAACACTTGTATAGTGTCAGAACTGAATAATCAGAATATAAATGTATAAGATTCGAAGCAAAATTGTAAGTAAATTTGTTGAAAAACTGCTTGTACAGAATAATGTTTATGGACATGCTTACATTTTAGGACTATTATTTAGGATTATAGAGTTGCTTCGATTATAATATTGTACTTTGTTGTCCCAGGAATCAGTATACCAAAAATCAGATCAAACGGATAATTAGATCACATAAAAATTTGTTGTTAAAAAAGTAAAAAATCAACTTGTTGAAAATGGACGTACGGACATTCTGGTAATGAGTTATAGAGTTGCTACGCTTTTAAATCGTACCTAACTACTACATGAATCATCATGCAAAGTTTGAAATCGATAGGACAATGCTAACATGCATAAAATCTATCTCGGACGGACGTACGGACGGACCAACCCTAATTATAGAAAAGCTTCGCTTTTAAAAATATCAACCTGCCTTTCATTATCAATGAAATTAAGATATTATTTCTTGTATTGATAAAATATGAAAAAAAAAAGTATATTATGAATATTTTGTAAGTTCCATAAGTTTACACTAAACTTTGCATAAATTCAACATTTTAGTTCTACAACTTTTGAGTAGGTATAGCCCCCCCCCCCACAACCTATTTCTATTTTAACTACATGTAAGAATCTGTTGCTAAAAATTCATTTTTTTTGACTGATAACATAGAGTTATAAACCTATTAAAAGGATATAAAATATACGTTGCTATTATGAAATATAATCGTAAATTTTGGTTGCTAACATGGAATTATTTTTTTTGTTAGTTCATTCATCCAGTAGGTAGGGGGGGGGGGAAGGGGGTGGATCGTTATTTTAGCCAGTTACAAGTTTTACTTTTTTAGAGTACATGATAATCTGGTTTAAGATTCAAGAAATAAGAGCTACAATGTCCTAAATGTTTAAAAAGGACTCTACCAAATTTTCAATCTGAAATCGCCTCCAGAAATTGGTAAATCCCTCTTTTATCCCCACTTCCCCTTTTTTCATATCCCCGCCCTTCAGTTTTCTTTCATGTCTCTCTATATAATAGATATAATATATCTAGATGGTCAAACTGGCCAATATAATCCGTCAAACTAAAACAATTCTAGCAAAAAACACCGTTGTTCATTTTTTGTTATATGCGATCCACACAACTAAATTTTTCTTCTATATAATTTTTAAAGAGCCAACTTTACTCTAAGGTATTCAATTAGTCATAGCTAAGTTATGATATGTTTTGTCATTTGCTTTACATTCTACAAGGGAAGAAACGATATAATTTACCCAATAATATCTTTATCTTAAGAAATACGACTATTTATAGCCAACTCATTATGCCCTTTCATAAAAATCTACACATTTTAACCAATAACAATGCCCGATTGTTCTTCTCTATTATCCTATTGGCTATTTTAAAGAGTGTGTCTCTAGATGGTATCTATTCCCTATATATAAATATATTATCTTTAGAGTTTATATATGTTACATGTATATAATACAGTATGTTACTTTTTATATGTTAGATCATAACATAACATGTATTTGGCAATAGGTCTGTCAAAAATACTTACAAAACAGACTTTTTTCGACCTAAGGTACTGAAACAGTTTCCTTACATGCCGAAGAAATATATTCCTATTTCATGGAAAACTAATGAAAATACTAAAATAAGGATGACAACATCCATAAAAGCGAAGCACTGAAACGGTAAGACAAACGGACGTTAACACTTGTATAGTGTCAGAACTGAATAATCCTAATATAAATGTATAAGAGTCAAAGCAAAATTGTGAGTAAATTTGTTAAAAAACTGCTTGATACAGGATAATGTTTATGGACATACTTACATTTTTAGGACTTGATTATAGAATTGCTTCGTTTATTACATTATACTTTGTTGTCCCAGGAATCAATATACCAAAAATCAGATCAATCGGATAATTAGATCACATAAAAATTTGACGTTAAAAAAGTAAAAAAATCATCATGTTTAAAATGGACGTACGGACATTTTGGTAATGATTATAGAGTTGCTACGCTTTCTAAATCGTACCTAACTGCTAAAGGAATCACCATGCAAAATTTGAAATCGATAGGACAATTCTAACATGCCTAAATTAACGAAAAAAGCTATCCGTTACGGACGTACGGACGGACGGATGGACGCACGGACGGACGGACCGACCGACCCTAATTATAGAAAAGTTTCCCTTTTAAAAATATGAAAATTTAAGTGTAACGTTTTACATGTATGGAAACCATAAAATTAATAGAAAAATCTCCTTTTTATACTTTTCTCTTATAGTTATTTTTTTACTTTGATTTCGTTAAATAAACTTTTTTAAAAGCATTTTTGACAGACTTATGGCAAATTACATGTAATGTTATAATCGAACATATAAAAAAGTACCAGACTGTTGTATATATACGTTTGGATTTTATTTAAAAATAAATATAAAGTTTGGAATTATAGAGTTTAAATTTCCTCTACAAATATATATTGTATGTTCTATTACTTTAAGTATCTATATTATATACATTTATATATTTCTATACAAATAAGAGAGGGAAATAGGGTAAAGTTTAGTAATTTCAATTTTTAAAATCCATTAGATTTATTGAATAACTTAATAATATAAGATAAATTTACATTCTAAAAGCTTGAGTCAAGATTTTGATAATGTTAAAAATGAATTTTGCAAAGGCTGTTTGAAGTTTGATATAAATGTTTTGATAATATCTTTAGGAGTTGAATTTGCCCCCTCTCCCACTCATAATTTAATTAATACGTTTTATTAATTACGAGGCAACTCTATAATTCACTTTGCATGTCCATACGTCTGTTAGTTAGGCTGTAACGCTATAAATGGGCTTTACACAGCTGCTAGTAAAGCTAGACTTCTGATTTTTATTGTCAACTATTTTGTTCTTATCTGACGGATATGAATCGGTTTATTACACTAGTACCCAAAGTCTTATAACAACGTTTTCTTATTCGTTGGCTCAACAACCTTGGGGAACCTTATTGAATTTTGATTTGTTGTTTCATTTAGATGAGTGTGTGTCTAAGCGTTTCAACCAATAATTAAGGGGTAAATTGTATATCATATTGGGTATATACATCAATTTATCTGCCATTGTCTTATCCCTTTAGATCCCTGATTTAAAGCTCAATTTTATAAAACACAAAAAGAACTTACTAATATGTATGTAGCAAATAAAATCAAAATGCCCTGAAAAATTCTTAATTTAGTCGCTTGAAAACTTTATAAAATTGTTTTCTAAATCATTTGAGTGTTTTTTTTCTATTTATAATAATTGGAGTTCATGAACAAGCCAGGAAGCTAAAGGGATAAGACAATTGATGTACATACTCAATGATGATACACAAAATTACTAATCTGTTGATTAGAATTAGTGGTTGAAACATATGGACACTCAATGAACTAACCAATCGCAATTTATCAAGTCCCCAAAGTTGTTAAGCCAACGAATAAGAAAACATCATTATAAAACTTTGGGGACCAGTGCAATAAACAATCTAATATCCCCTCCCTCCTGGTAACAAATTAAAATTGTAAAGCACTATTGCGGAAACCTAAAAAAGCTTAGCATCATAATTTTAGAATGAAGGAAAGCTTAACAAAAGGTTACAAATTTTAAAATTGAAAAATGAAGTGCTGTATATTGTGTATATTATCATAATTTCACAGGAAAAGGTATACAGAAATTAAAAAATGATTATTTTATTAAAATTCTTAAATCAAGCTTATGTAAATAGAGTTTAAATGTGACTTTTTTCTTTTATTTTTAAATTATAATAAAGAAATTTAACGTCAATTAATTGGGGAGAGCAAAAAGTGACCACTTCACGTGTATTTCAGTGTATTTAAAGATAATTTTAAAAAAATATTGATATATAAAAAAGATTGAAACTGAATAAATTTGAGTATCTCTAATGTACATAAAGGCAGCAGAAGAACAGACATACAGACAGACATACATACAGACATACATACATACAGACAGACAGATAGACAGACAGATAGACAGATAGACAGATAGACAGACAGATAGACAGACAGCTAGACAGACAAAATGACAGACGGACGTACAGACAGACATAAATAATCCCTTTCTCCCTGGTGTAATATTATTATATAATGCATTACTCTAGCAGAGTAGAGAGTGGTTTTAAGCCTGAATTTCATTATTGCAAGGATGGGGATATTTGTCCTTATATAAAAGTAACAGGATGTCTGTGTGTAAGTGTATGTGACTGTCTGTCTGTGTTTGTGTCTGTCTGTGTGTAACATAGGATCTCGCTTACTGCTAAACAGAAGTGATTTTCCTTTACAGTGTAGCTTCTCATAGGTCCTATAAACAAAATAGATCATAAATATGCAGGGAGAGATTATGCATATCCATATTCCGCTTTCTTCTCAAGTGGAACCTCAATTAAAGAATAGTACTTCTTAATTTCTTATTTCCTAGGCTATCTTTTCAATTTTTATTTAGGAATTTTATCTATATTAGTAAATTTTTCATATATTCAATGAGGGAGTCCCCAAAGTTTCATAATAACGTTTTTTTATTGGTTGGCTCAACAACTTTGGGGACTTTTATTGAATTTTGATTGGATGGTTCATTAAGTTGAGTATTCAAAAGTTTAAACAACAAATTTAAATCTACAGAAAGGGTAATTTTGTGTATCCATAAATAAGGATGAACAACAATTTGTTTGTTAATGCCTTATCTATTTAGATTCCTGCATATATTATGTTTACATCTATATAAACACGAGAAAAATGATATTTCATCTATATCATAGGCAAATAAATATTATCAATAAGACAATTTTAAATCAAAATCATTATTTCAAATGCGAAGTGTTAAAACCTTGAATTTAACATAAAGGAAAACTATCTTATAAATGAACTGATAAAAAAATATAGGGCAAGAGACTAATATTCTATAAAACTTATGGATCTTAGGGGATTTACATCTCCAATGATGATAAAAAATAACTAAACCATTCTGTAGTTTAAAATTATCGTTGCACTGCTATTTTTAACCAGCCAATCAATATTAAATAAAGTACAAAAAGTGTTTAAGACAGCATGTTTATAAAACTGGGTACAATTATGATTTGTAGTTCAATGTCCGTTCCCTTCCTGAGAAAATAGGATTGAAAAAAAAAGAATTTGAATCATCCTTTAGATATTTGACTGCCCTCCTGCCCTTCTATTTGTTTTTGAGAATATTTTTGTCCCTGAATGCTAGAAGAAGCCATAGTCAATGTTTCCATCTATTTCAATAATATAGACCAAATTATACGGGATGTAGGGAAAAATATATTTAAAATAAATAGGACAAAGCATATCTTTTTAAGGTTTATTGAAGATATTAATCTAAACTTAAATTAATGTAAATCTAAATTGCTTGAATACAGGATAATTACAAGATCATAATTCTACCAAGAATCATCATTTCAAAAATAAACTTGATTTTTTATTAAATTGAAGAATGTTAAAAAACTACTGTCATACAAAGATCAATTTATCCCTGTTGGTTTGGCATAAATTAACATTTTAATAATATACACAACCTGCATACATATATATTTTATGTTAAACAGAAGAAAATTTTTATAAAAAAGACTAATCGATCACATTTTATCAAGAATTTTTTTTAGCCTCACCAAAAAAATATTAATAACAGCTATAAGGCTATAAAATTAATTTTGGAAGTACATACCTAGAAAACCCTATATTTTAAAACCCAATACACCCATTATTTATAAATAAATTCAAGATAAAAACTTTCTTTTAAGTATTTTTAACGCTTTAATTAACATAATTATATATGAAACTCAAGTTTGATATGATAAATATTATATTTATTAATAATTACATTTAATTAGATGCTGGAATTTACTCTAAATAGCTCTAATTAAACATAATCTATGTGAAATATATTCTAAACATGCTTAAAAATTCTTTTTGATATCTAATCTTAAAATGTTTTAAGTATGGGTCAGGGTTGTCAACTTCTTTTTGGTATGTTTCAACTTTATAAACATTGTTTATAAATAGAAATAAGAATTACTTGATTTGATTATAATTTTAGGCTTGAAATACATAAATTCTTACAAGTAACTTTCTCTTAATCAATATAAAAAAATGCTCTTAAATATTAATTTTTAAAATAAAAAATGGGCAAGCTTAAAAAAAGGTGGCAACCATGACTGGGTAAAGTGCATTGTAATTTAATCATGTATGCAGACTGCGGATGTGTTCGCAACAAACTTTTTTTCATTACAACATCAGGAATAAGTTTTTTTTTCATTTGGGATGGTGCAATTTTTAGTATTTTAAAAATGAGATAATTTAATCTTTATATATCAGCCAGAGGCTCTCACAAGCCTATTCTTAATTATTTGAGTTATTTGCCAATTAGATATCATTAATATGGATTCTGAAGGATAAGACAATTGATATACATCCAGTGGCGTCCAAGCTTTTTTATTGGGGGGGGGGGGGATTTTGAAATTAAAAATTTTGGGGGGGGGGGGTATTCTTTATTTCATAGAGGCAATTTTTTTTTATTTGGGAGGGGGGTAAAAATTGAAAATCCAAAATTCATTTGGGGGGGGGGGGGGTAATCACCCCTTTACCCCCCCCCCCACTTGGACATCTATGTATACATCCCTGATGATAATAAACAAGGTCGCCCTCTTCTGTAGATTGAAATATGTGTTCAAACACTACTAGTTTAGAACCAAGCAATTAAATTTAAAACCATTTTAAAGTACCCAAAATTTCTAAGTCAATCCTTATACTAAAGTAACAGGATGTCTGTGTGTCTGTGTGTCTGTGTATCTGTGTGTCTGTGTGTCTGTGTGTCTGTACCGAAGGATCTCGCTAACCGCTGAACCGATCAGGTTCTCCTTAACAGGGTAGCTTCTCACAGGTCCCGGGAAGGTTAATAACTATTTTCTTGGGGGTGGGACAACCCCAACCCCCCCCCAAATTTTTTTTTTTTCAATTTTTTGAACTAAAATTAAAAATGAGTGGGGGGAGGGCACCCCCCCCCCAAAAAAAAAAAAAAAATTTTTAATTTTTTTTTAAAAATCTAAAATAAGAAATTGGGTTATTAAATTCGACTCTCTCCTTATTAAGTGCCCCTAGAGGCCTCTAGGGGCGTAGCCGCTAGTGAATAAGATAAAGTGGCTATGAGTGTAATTAACCGCCTAATGTCCCCCCCCCCCCTGTCTGCCAGCTTCCCCTAAAGCTGACACAAGTTGATTTAAAGACCCAGAAATGGAGCAATAATTTTTGTTTGAAATTTACTCTAGTAATGATCCCTACTTAACACTGCAATTTTTTTACTTATTCTTTTATCCCACGTATAAAACATCATTGGAGTTAAACAGTAGAAATAGCATTTAAATTTAAGTTATATGACTCATATCTAGGGTGTACATGGGTTCGAATACTGCTTGCATATGTAATTCAAAATTTATCAAAAAAAAACTTATAAAAGCTTTTTTTTATTTTAAATGAATTTAATTTAAAAATTTGAAGCACAAATCATTTTTTGTCCATGTTATGAATTTTAATATCTGAAAAATGCACTTTATATTCTTTGTACATATAATGCAAATCACTTTAAATTTAGCAAGAACAATATTTCAATATGTTGGTTAGCAACATGAAAATAAAAAAAATAAATTGAATTTTAGTACATATGATAAAAATTGTTATTAATTCTTATCTTTTATTTTTCTTATTAAATTTAACAAATTTTTGTTTTATTAAAATTTAAATTCTGGAAAAAGAATAAGGAAGATACATTAACAGAAAAAAAATCCCTAAACAAAATTAGTGGATATAACGTATTTTTTTTTGGTACAAGCCCCTGACATCGGCTTCTCTGGGCTAACAAAACTGGTTTTAATCTTATCATTTTTCATTTTTATATCTGCGGAAAGTTGTCTATCATCTATATTACCATTCCTTGTATGCCTGGCTAAGCTGAGTACCCATTACAGAAAATCGATATACAACAAATTCAAGTTTCAAGATATTAACAACAGAGAATTCTATTCTATATACTAAAGTAGTAAGTTGTATGTGTGTGTGCGTGTTCCAGTAATATCTCGTGAATGGCAGAGCCTTCTTTGCATAGGCCTTGGGCATGTTTAAGGCTATAGAATATTATTATAAGCTATGCTGCTTTTCTTGAATATTTATTTCTGTCGCTGCCATAATGTTTGAGGACTTGATTAGGGAAAGTGGGGATATTGGACTGTAAATCACACTGGTATCCAAAGTTTTATAAATACTTTAACCAAAAGTGTTTGGTTCTTTGTTAGATATTGATTGGCTGGTTTCAAACTTTTCAACCAATGACTTTCATCTATAGAGGGGGTAACTTTGTTTATCATCATTGTCTTATCCCTTAGGTTCCCTGGGCCAGGACTCATAAGATTTGAATTAGATTATTTTATACTTCGCCGCATCTAGTTTCAACCCATTTATGGATCTAAAGGGATAAGACAATGGCCAATAAATTGATGTACAACACCAATAGTGATATACAAAATTACCCCTTCTGTAGATTACATTTAGTGGCAATAATTGACAATAATGGAAATATATTCTTTGAACTTTTATCTAAAGCAGGGAGGGAAAGGACATTGGACTGTAAATTACGCTGGTACCCAATGTTTTACAATAACGTTTTCTGATTTGTTGGCTCGAAAAGTTTGGGTACTTATAGTGGATTTAGTTTGGTTAGTTTCTATATTGAACAAAATTATAAACTTTTTAACTTTTGAATATAAGACAAACTAATTTCAATAACATTATGCCTACATGAACCAAACAAATTGTATTATAATATAACGAAATCAGGTCAATAGTTTTGTAGCAGGGTGCAATTTTAATATTATTATTCGTTTTTTATCCCTTTTTACTGTTTATATCTTTAAAACTTACTGTTTATATCTTTAAAATATATGTTTTTTAATATCATAATTTTTTTCTATTATAAGGAATTAATTAAATTTTAATCATTAAACAATTAATCTTAAGGATAAAATCTAATTTGCTTAGAAACTTAAATAACAGCAATAGACTCATGCCTGCGTTGTCTTTTTATTGCTATACTCTTTCATTTACTAATCCGCGGACAACTGTCTATCTATATTTCAACCTTAAATAAATAAACCTTGAATAAAACCTTTCTGAGCCATATTGTAACTTTTAATCAGGGATTACTGGAGTAGTAGAACAATCCTGAAATAATAACCAAGTAAAAATACGTTATTGAATTAGGAAGTTTTAACATTTCTGATTAAAAATAACAATGAAGTATTGTACAGGAAAATTTCAAATAAAATGAATATTTTATATTGAATGATTCATGTTTTGGGTTAGATTAAATTTTATTCTATTTCCTTATTTTTTCTTCAGAGAATCCCTCCCTCCCTGCTGTACAAAGTAAGACATGAACTGTTGAACTGTTGCAGGGATCTTTAGGGATATTGCAACCTCCAAAAAAATATTCAGTCTTTCAACAAAGAATACTAGTAAATGAATATATGCTGTTTTGATGATTTGATAATGTAAAACTTATGTGAATTTACGCCAACAAATTTTTTTTTCGGTGTCCATTTCCCCATTCAACCCCTGATGAACTATATGCAATGACTATGTTCATTTATCAATATAAAAGGAGAAAGTTTAATAGTGATGCTACGTTTCAACCAATGGTTGCATCTAAAAATAGCCAAACCAACAAAAATAAGAGAGAGAGAGAGAGAGAGAAAGCTTCTTTATAAAAGGAAAGACAGACAAACAGACTTAAGAACACACACTCTTGTAGAGTAACTTCGCTACTACAAATATTTTCAATTTCGTATGAACATCCAGTTTAAAGAGAGGATGATATGTAGAAAAGTAAATATATCAATGCTTCACCAGTCTGTAGTTAGGTAGGCAAATGGATTCTTGTCATTTGGTTTGTTTACATGGCTTTGTGGAAAATTGGTCCATTTTTCCACAGGGAATGAGAGGACATTTGGATTTAAAATATCCCGGTCCTCAAAGTTTTAAAACTCTTTTTCTCAGTGATTTGCCTAAAACTTTGGGCATTTTATTAAATCTTGGTTCGTTGATACATCCAACCTAATCCATCAATAATTTTACATAAACTTAACAAAAAATACATATATTTATCGTCCTTTGTCTTTTCCTGCTTTTTCAAAGTTCCTTTCCCAGCAGAAAGTAATCCATTTGAATATCTAACTGTTAGATATAGAACATCAAGTCTAAATTAAATTGAAAGATTCAAAAGTATTTAAAAGATATAATCAAAAGTAAATCAGAACATTTATTTGCATAGCTACTTTACAGGCCTTATTTGTTGGTTAAAATAAAGCCATAATAGTTATTTATTGCATCCTATTATAGACAGATTTCCGCGGATTTTAAAATAAAAAATTATATTTAAACCAGGTCGGAGCTAATAAAATAGAAATTAATTCCATAACTTTTATTTTAATATTCTTGGAAAATTGTCAAAAATTCGATGCTATACATGATTTTTCAGTATGGCTTAGAACCGGTTCTAATCCAGCTGATATCAATCTGTTTCGAAGCCATACTGGCATAAAGGATATATTATAATTTATAAAGATCCCAACGTGTTGAACAAAAACAAAAAATATGTATAGCATTCTGTTTTTTTTGCATAGACCAACCGTGATATAGAACCTACGTCCAAAATTCAGATTCAAATCAGTTACGAATAAAAAAAAATCCAGAAAACCAAACCAAATATAACCCAACCAACACCACCCCTCAACATTGTGACAGATCAATCAGATTGTTGTAGCTTTAAATATTGAGAACCAGTTTTGAGGAGCTTTTTGATAAGACAACCTTTCTCACTAGGCACCAAAAGCTTAGTACTGAGAGAAAATAATATCATTAGATAACGAAAAGACTTTTTTTCACCCTATTCAACTATTCCAGTCTATATTTTGTGATATTTAAACTACCAAAATACTAATATTTATATATATAAAAAAATTGTGATTTTATAATTCTCTAATTCAACACTCCGGTGAAACACGTGTGTTTAAAAAGTCGTCTTTGCTGTGTAAAGAAGAAAACGCGGCAAATTAGAAATGGATCCCAGCATCATGGCGCAAATTGGCGGAGCCGTTGAGGATGTTCCTAATGACCCAGGGTAAGTGATTTTATTGATTTGTAGCAACTAAAAAGTAACAGAATTTGTCGGTTTGTCTGTCTGTTTTGTCTGCTTTTCTGTCTATACTTGAAGATCATAAGCTTTTTTCAACAGCTTCTTATAGTCACTGGAATTTTTTGTGGGGAGGAAGAATTCTTTTGCCTTCCCAAGATAATTGTTCCTAGGAAAACATTATGACCTGCCAAAATTGTTAAAATTTATATTTAAGGTGATGTTTAGCTACTAGCTATTAAGTATTAATATAATGTCAAATAGGATAGCTTCATTTTTTTGCGGGTAAGCTTACTATTGGTCATAAAAATGTTTACATTTTCTTTTATAACTTAAAAATTGCACAAAAAGATGTCAAAGATCACAACTTTATTTTTAATTTCTTGTAAAAAAACGCGCAGGTGAAATGCAAGTTGCTACTCACTTCAAGGTTATTTATACAGTTGGTAAAATTAGGAAACTTTTTTGTTAATGGCTTTATAATACGCGTATATTATGGCAGGGGAAATTTTGTCGTCAATTCAGGGTTACTACTATAGTCCTCATTAATTGGTCAGTACGTTCCTCCAGTAGGAGGGAGCGGATCGGGTTTGAGAGGTTTATATTATCCAGTAGGAAGAAACATTTTATCAGGGTAGGCGAGAATATCTCAAAATATTCTTTATCTACTTTTGTTTGCTTTTGAGTCTAGTAGACTGCAGTTCTAGTCTATATAAATAACATACCACATCACTTTATGATATTTGTCTCTATAAATGAAGCTGAAGATCTCTTTAACGATAGGCTTTTGCTTTTCTGATTGAGGCAAGGTTTAACTATTGTTTAACCCCCCAAAAATTATAGTATTAAAAGAAAATGAATTGTTTTAATTAAGATTCTTTAGTATATAATTGGCCTTGTTTGTAATTCCTATTTTATAATTTTAGAGGATTTTTAAAAACAAAATTAATTCGCCAACCCTTTGAAAAACTTTGATTTAAAGCATTAGTATACAATACAGGGCAAAATTGATGTCAAGATTAAATCTTGCTTTTTTGTACATTATGTTTAGTTGTTAAAAAACTGACAAACTTTAGAATTTTAGAGTTTTTTTTAGCAATGAATGCTTAACCCCTATAGATATATTATTCGGGGTTCTAAAGGGATACGACAAAAGCAGTTAAATTGATGTATATCCCTAATAATGATACACAAAATTACCCCTTTTTAAAATTAAAATTAGTGATTAAAACGTTTGGACGGCCAACTTAATGAACCAACAAATCAAAATCAAATAAAAGTCCCAAACGTTGTTAAGCCAACGAATAAAAACGTGATTATAAAACTTCGGGGACTAGTGTAATAATCAGCTCATTGTACCCTCTCTCTCTCTGGGAAAATTGTATAAATATTGTAATTGATTTTTTGGCGACCAAAACTGAAATTTAGGGCTTGACCGCAAGTTAGCTAGAAAAATAGAGATACTTTAGAATCTAGTTTTAACCTAAAGAGTTTAGACATTGATAATATAATTTTTCTCACATTAAAAAAATTTAAGGGTTGTTTATAAAAACTAACAAAGTCACCATATTTTTTTTTATTACTTAATGCACCTCTAGCATCTAAAGGCTCTGTATTTGAAGGTGGAGGGAGGGGGCAGATAGTCTAAAACCATTCCAAGAATTTTTAAAATACCACAAAACTGTCCTAAAGCTTTATGAAGAGTCACTTAAATAGAATTTTTTTGGGCTCAGTGTTTTACAAGATCTTGACGGAAAAATAAACAAAGTAACCTTTGTGCTTTATATAATAAGAATAATTTAACAAATTAACATATCGACGGACATACCTTATAGAGGAGCTTCGCCACTCATAATCATTTAAATGTGTTTTTGTCAATGGGTAAAATTGCCATTTTATGATCGTTTGAATGACATTTATTTTAAAAGCCTATAGCTTTGGAGCGAAGCCATTATATAACTAGGGTATGGCAGTGCGTAGTTTTCATATCTGGGGATTTATTGACAAAGCTGTAGTCTCCAAAAAGTGTGTCTATTTAAATTTACTGCTTAAGGAAAGTTTGTCTTTTCTACTTTTTATGAAGATTTCATATTTTTTTGCTCAGCTGTGATTAGGTTCATATGGTCAAATAATTAAGTAAAAATTGATGTTAATTTTCTTTTAGAATTGCATTTTTTTCTGAGGACAAACTTTTTGAAACTTCATAGTGACAAATAATACATTTCATAGAATAACAAACACAACAAGGTTAATTGTTTGTAATATGGGCGTAGCCAGGGACGTGTTTTTATTTTGAGGGTGGTAAGTGAGGGATTTCAATTGTTTGAGGGGAGTTATCTAATGTATTCTAAAAAAAATTTGAAATGTAAATTTGGGGTTTTAAAGTTTGTTTGGGATAAACAACCATTCTCACATAAACGACCCCTTAAATAGTGGATGTAAATATTCTTTTTTTTCTCCACGAGGTAGTCATTTTTTCCCCTGAGGTATCATTTTTTTCCCCAAGGTAGTCATTTTTCCCCCCGAGCATGGCAACCAGTGAACAGAATCTCAGTTCTGCACCACAAGCCTCGCACGACTGAAGTTCCCATGTCTGTACACTACGGTCATATTTATATGAAAATCTGAGAAAATATTTTGAATTTTTTTAAAGATTTTAAATTTTTTTTGTGAAGATTTTAGAATTTTTATTTATCACTAAAAGAAAGCATAATTACCTTGGGGAAAAAAATGAAAATTGAAAACCAAAATTTAACCACATTTTAGCATAAAAATGAGTTTTTGTTTAAATGAGAATGATATTCCTATCCAGTTTTTTGTTTAGGGATGAATGATGATCTATCGCTCCATCATTTATTCTCTCGGGCAAAAAATATTCATTCCTAAACAAAAAACTTGATAGGAATACCCCATTTACCCCCTAAGCCTGTTGAAAATAATACCTTAAATGAAATAGCAATTGGACTTCTATCTTAATATATCTTGTATGTATTGGATCATTAGAAATAAGACAATACAGGTAAAATCAATATACAACCTCAATTATGATAAACAAAATGACTCCTTAAAAGTATCATTGGAAATGTTTTGACATTGGTAATTTGTAACAACGAATTAATTTTTAATAAAAGTCCACAAAGTTTTTGGCTAGTGAATGAGAAATCGAGTAAAAAACTTGGGGTCTTTTTCCTTACTTGGAGAGAGATGTCAACTCTATGTAGGGAAACTGACAGACAGACAGACATACAACTTGCAGTGTAGCTTTCTACTAACAAAACAAAAAGAGTCAAAATTGGCCCACTAAAAGCATGAATAGTAATTTGTTTCCTGAAAAAAAGTGTTTTAAGATTAGGAATGAACCGGAAGGGATATTACACCGGTACCCAAAGCTTTATAGCACAACTTTCATCATTTGGTTTAGAAAGTTTGGGTACTTTTTTATATTGATTTAGCTGTTCAAATTTTGCTTGTCATAATTGGGGGTGCACATAAACATGCCTTTTTCAATCATCAATAGTTACCAATAGTTACAGAATTTTATTAATTAGTGATTTGAAATAATTTTGCAATATATTTTACTTCATATATTTAAATCTTTATGTATTTGAAAATATGTTTTTAGAATGATATTCCCTAAATTAAGAAAAGTTGTAGAAAAATTGGCCAATTTATGCTTAACCTATGCACACTCATATATTTAGTGCAGGGTGATCCACAAAAAATCTACACCTTATTATTTTTTTGCATGATGTTCCTTAAATAAAAAAAATCTAGACTAGAGGGCATCCTTTTAAATTAGAGATAAGCTTAACTTAAAGGCTGTCCTTATAATAATGTGTATCATTACATTTTAAAAAATTAAATAAATAGTTTAAAATTTGTGTTTAACTTTTCTTATGTAAATAAAAAATATGAGATAATCAGATTTGCAATTATAACTTTTGTACAACTAATTTACATTTTGCCTTTTGACAATCTTGAATATTAAAAAAAATAACTAGATTAATTTGTGGACACCCTGTACTAAGTAAACATGCGAGACAAACCCTAATTCAAACACATTATACTTTCTATGTATTTTAAAAATGTTAATTTTCTAAATATTGAGCAAGTTGTAAGAAAATGCATTCCCATTCCCATTATGAAAGAGTTAGGATGAATGTCAATAAGTAAGTGGGATTTTGATTTTCAGGGCAGACTTCTATTTGCCATGAGTTTCAGCTAACTAAAAAAAAACATATACATCCTTTTATAGTAAGTTAGTGAGCTTTTCTAATATCCTTTTATTAACCACTGAACCGATTAGGTTTTCCATTATAGGGAAGTTTCTTATTGATCCCGTGCTCTTGGATTTGTAAATTTAATCTTGGAATAACTTTAGGTTATTTATTGCTATCCCTATCCTATATTTAAAGGACACAGCCCTTGGTTTAAAGCGAATTATGTCTTTTTTTATTCTAAAAATTTCAAAGTCAACATTTTCTAAAAGTTTTAAACATAAATGCTCAATTTTCAAACGACTATGGGCGCAGGAAGAATTATTTAAATTTAGTTGTATATAAAAAAGTATATCAATCTCCTGTAGCAAATAGAATAAATTGTCAAGGCAACCAAGTGCTTGAAAAATTATATGCAAAAACAACCCTTACTGACATGGACTGGAATCCTTAAATTGGACAGTTAAACTGTATAACATTTTACTGTTAAGTTCTCTTATTCGTTAGCTTAAAAAGTTAATTTGTAGATTGGAGTTATTGGGTACATACATTTTAGGTCCATTGTCTTATCCCTTAAGATCATGACTTCCACCTAAATCTAAACCTCATATTTTCTGCTTTTTGATTATGGGAAATAAATTTTTGTGCTATTGACCTATCTATGGCTTTTTGTTTTATTATCAGAATGTTCCTTCCTATCTTATTAAATCCATCTTCTTTCTCTAACACACACAGAAACACACACACGCACACTGACACACACACAAATACACAGACACACAAACAAGCCAAATTCTTTCTCCCTTTTCCCAGTCTTTCTTTTTTTAAGTCTCTGGCGTCCAACTATCTTTAGATTAACTGTAAAAAATAATGAAAAATCTTCCAAAATTGTATCCAAAAAACCTTAAACAAAAGTTATGCTCCCAAATTTTACTAAATACAAAAAAATCAGAGAAATTGATTTAACAGTTACCGAGATCTTTTTAAACACATTGTCTACCTTGGAACTATATAAAACAACTTGCAGCTATGCCAATAAAGGCTTACAAAGTTACTTGCAATGAGGGGGGAAGGCAACCCAAAAAAAAAACATAAACTGAGAGTAGGGAGATTTTTTTAAAGGGTGGTTACACTTGGGAGGGTTGGGGTACCTTCCATCAAAATACGTGGATAAAAAATCCTAACGGATCCTTTCCTGTTTCAATCAACCCGTTACTTTAAAAAACTTACATTTTGAACTCCCATTGACTTTTCCGAAACTCTTTTTTGCAGTGTCTGTGAAGATTTATATGGCACACAGTATTAAATTCTTCTTCTAATGCTGAAGCAATTTATCTTACCAAGCTTTGACCTATGGCAAGGATTATTTCATTTAGTCGCGCTAATAGACTTTACTTAGAGTAATTTAACAAACATGGTGAACTAATATTTAGTAAAATGCTACCATATTTTTGAAATCATAAAGTTATATGCCTATCTTTGAGAGATATAAAAGACGACATTAGACTTCCAATTAAATGGTACCCTGGTATAAGGTATAACCAACAAGTTAAATAGCTCTTAAATAATATTTTGGGGGGCAAATGGAGAGGTCATTAATTTTACTACATGTTGCCCCCCGCCCCAACGACAGCTGAAAACCACGTATAGGTTTCATGATTTTTTCCCGAATTAGTTTTATTATTGGTATAAGCTGACTGGTATCTATAGTTTTATTTACATGTTCTCCAATTCGTTTGCATAAAAACACTTTTGGTCTTTTATCTAATCATGATTGGGTTGTACAAACTGGCAGTGCCCAAACTTTTCCACCAAATTTTAATTTAAGTATAACTTTATATATCATAATTTGGAGTGTACATAAATTAATACTTTTTTGTCTTATCTTTTTAGATCACAACAAAGCTAGTTTATATCTAAATATGCCACTTTATATTGAGGAAACACAAGACAATTTTGTCCAAAGTTTGATTTTTTTGAATCATAGAAATGTTGTAATCAACTTAAATGATATTATGCCACTTTATATTTAGACTAAAGGCCTCTAGTAGCACTTTAAATGTTTTTCTTTTAATAATACGATACCTATCTATGTTGCTTTTAAGTCTCTACGATACCTTGCAATGTTGCGTTCAAGTCTCTTTAGGTAAAAACATTTTGATTTTTTTGTGATTTCTCTTGGGAGGGTGGTGGTACCCTCCCCCAAAAATAGTTATAAACCTTCCCGGGACCTATAAGAAGCTACCCTATTAAGGAGAGCCCGATCAGTTCAGCGGTTAGCGAGATCCTTTGGTTCACACAAACAGACAGACAAACAGACATCCTGTTACTTTATTATAAGGTGCATTAGAACTTAGTTGATGATATGATTTCCAATTACTCTATAGTCCATATAAATAGATTAAAAGGTAATATCTAAGTTATTCTGGTCAACCTCACAATATAATTTTCTTTCGTCCAGGTATATTAAATGGTGTTCATATGTTATTACAAAATACAATAAAAATACAGAATGATTAATAATATGGGTATATATACCTAATCATGCTAGGAATCATTATTCCAAAAATCAAATGAAAGGGATAAATAATAAAATATAAAAAAAAATTATCATGCAAAGTTTAAAATCATTAAGACAATTTTAACATGCTGTAAAAAACAACCAATGAAATCTAATCTTTCTAGCTTAAATTAATGAAAAATTTCAGTTTTTAACACCTTTGGTATGACATGATTTAGACTAAGGGCCATATAAAATTTCTTAGGATATCTTAGGTGTTATGGTTTCCTAAATCATATTCATAAATGTTACAGAATCTTGCCATAAGACTAAAAAATAGCTGAACTTTATCATTAAAAATTTCGTGGGAAAAAATGAGCATCATATTAAAATATCCCCTCGGTGTAGAAAGCATATTTGTCATTGTCAGTGTTTATTTCACCTAATATCTTCTTGTTAGATCAAAAATAAATGAAAAGTGTCAAATCCTGCAAATTTATCAATCATTGCAAGCTAAATCTAAATTACTTTTTACCCTCATTTTTTTGGGGATTTGATCATTTTTAATAGAAAATTATTACTTAAATGAGAGTATTTTTGGGAAATATTTCATGTATTTGCTTGATTTACAATTACCTATTTAAAATATCTTATTGGTTAAATTATTTTTAGAACAATTCCCCCCCCAAAAATAATTAATGATTCTAAGAAAAATCTTTTTAGCTTGTTATTGTTGTGCTACTTATTTATGTATTTGTCTTTTTTGTCTTAAATATTTCAGAACAAGTTCTAGTTCTTTGCAAAAACAGGTTTTTTGATTGCCTATATTTTTGTCGTTGTAAATTTTCTATCTTTGTTTCAGAAGCATTTTTCCTATTTGTAATTTTTTTTTGTTTATTAAGAATTTATTAACCATTGAACCGATTAAGTTCTTAATTTTATGAAAGCTCCAAGGATATTTTAATGCTATTTTTGATCTAATCTTATGTTTTGGGATATTTTACTTTCTTCCAACCTCTAGAACCTAGGGGTTAACTTGAAGTAACATAGAAAAAGACTAGCCCTATAATTGCATGTGCAACATTGAGCCCTTGTCTTATTCATATGACCAAATATAAAGAAATGAATAATTTAATCATTCAATGCATTATTGCTAACAAAAATTCTACTATTTATTTAATCTTTGCCTGCAATGACCATACTCGATCTTGTTAAATACTATTTATATTTTTTAGAAAGAATACCAACCCCTGGGTTTTGATGTGAACTCTTGTAAACAATATTATTTATTCTTTTTAGATAATATCAAAATCTTTTCTTTTTGTCCTCTCAGTTTTAACACGCGGTTGTGGTTCTATAAACCTTTGTTTCTTTTGGTGTATGTAATTTTTGTTTTTTATAACTGTATTAGCTTTTTTTATTACTTGTTTGTCTGTCTGTATGTCTTTAATTCTCTATATATCTGTTATGTCTCTCTGTCTGCTTGTCTGTAAAGATGTCAGTATAGCTGTCTGGAATGGTGTTTGTCTGTCGGTTTTAATGTTTGTCTTCATATAGTGGTGTAAACACTTGTAAACTTGAAATTCTGTTACTTGTGTATAAGGTCTTTTCAAGGGTGATACTACCCTTCATAAAAATAGCTATAAACCTTCAAAGGACCTTTAGGAAGCTTCACTGTAAAGAAGCACAATTTCAGTTAAGCAGAAAGAGAGACAGAGAAACAATCTGCAACATTTAAATAAGAATAACGTCTGTCTACCTGTAACTATGTTTGACTGACCATAATAAAGTTTGTCTGTCTATAAACATGTGTATCTGTCTGTCTATTTTAATGTGTATCTGTCTGTCTGTAATAATGTTTGTCTGTCTGTCTATATTAATGTTTGTCTGTCTGTCTTTAATAATGTTTGTCTGTCTGTCTATAATAATGTATATCTGTCTGTCTATTTTAATGTGTATCTGTCTGTCTGTAATAATGTTTGTCTGTCTGTCTATATTAATGTTTGTCTGTCTGTCTGTAATAATGTTTGTCTGTCTGTCTATAATAATGTATATCTGTCTGTCTATAACAATATTTGTCTGTCTGTCTATAATAATGTTTGTCTGTCTATAATAATGTCTATCTGTCTGTCTGTAATAATTTTGTCTGTCTGTCTGTATTAATGTGTGTCTGTCTGTCTAAATTAATGTTTGTTTGTCTGTCTCTAATAATTTTGTCTGTATGTCTATAATAATGTTTGTCTGTCTGTCTATAATAATGTCTGTCTGTCTATATTAATGTTTGTCTGTCTGTCTATAATAATTTATGTCTGTCTGTCTATATCAATGTTTGTCTGTCTGTCTGTAATAATATTTATCTGTCTGTCTGTTATAATGTTTGTCTGTCTGTCTGTTATATTCTTTGTCCGTCTGTCTGTTATAATGTTTTTCTGTCTGTAAAAATGTTTGTCTCTCTGTCTATATTAATGTCTGTCTATCTGTCTATAAAAATGTGTGTCTGTATGTCTATAATAATGTTTGTCTGTCTGTCTATAATAATGTCTGTCTGTCTATATTAATGTTTGTCTGTCTGTCTGTAATAATATTTATCTGTCTGTCTGTTATAATGTTTGTATGTCTGTCTATAATAATGTTTGTCTGTCTGTCTGTTATAATGTTTGTCTGTCTGTCTATGATAATGTTTGTCTGTATGTCTATGATAATGTTTGTCTGTCTATAATAAAGTTTGTCTGTCTATAAACATGTGTATTTGTCTGTCTATGATATTATATATGATATTATATATATGTTATGTCTCTCTGTCTGCTTGTCTGTAAAGATGTCAGTATAGCTGTCTGGAATGGTGTTTGTCTGTCGGTTTTAATGTTTGTCTTCATATAGTGGTGTAAACACTTGTAAACTTGAAATTCTGTTACTTGTGTATAAGGTCTTTTCAAGGGTGATACTACCCTTCATAAAAATAGCTATAAACCTTCAAAGGACCTTTAGGAAGCTTCACTGTAAAGAAGCACAATTTCAGTTAAGCAGAAAGAGAGACAGAGAAACAATCTGCAACATTTAAATAAGAATAACGTCTGTCTACCTGTAACTATGTTTGACTGACCATAATAAAGTTTGTCTGTCTATAAACATGTGTATCTGTCTGTCTATTTTAATGTGTATCTGTCTGTCTGTAATAATGTTTGTCTGTCTGTCTATATTAATGTTTGTCTGTCTGTCTTTAATAATGTTTGTCTGTCTGTCTATAATAATGTATATCTGTCTGTCTATTTTAATGTGTATCTGTCTGTCTGTAATAATGTTTGTCTGTCTGTCTATATTAATGTTTGTCTGTCTGTCTGTAATAATGTTTGTCTGTCTGTCTATAATAATGTATATCTGTCTGTCTATAACAATATTTGTCTGTCTGTCTATAATAATGTTTGTCTGTCTATAATAATGTCTATCTGTCTGTCTGTAATAATTTTGTCTGTCTGTCTGTATTAATGTGTGTCTGTCTGTCTAAATTAATGTTTGTTTGTCTGTCTCTAATAATTTTGTCTGTATGTCTATAATAATGTTTGTCTGTCTGTCTATAATAATGTCTGTCTGTCTATATTAATGTTTGTCTGTCTGTCTATAATAATTTATGTCTGTCTGTCTATATCAATGTTTGTCTGTCTGTCTGTAATAATATTTATCTGTCTGTCTGTTATAATGTTTGTCTGTCTGTCTGTTATATTCTTTGTCCGTCTGTCTGTTATAATGTTTTTCTGTCTGTAAAAATGTTTGTCTCTCTGTCTATATTAATGTCTGTCTATCTGTCTATAAAAATGTGTGTCTGTATGTCTATAATAATGTTTGTCTGTCTGTCTATAATAATGTCTGTCTGTCTATATTAATGTTTGTCTGTCTGTCTATAATAATTTGTGTCTGTCTGTCTATATTAATGTTTGTCTGTCTGTCTGTAATAATATTTATCTGTCTGTCTGTTATAATGTTTGTATGTCTGTCTATAATAATGTTTGTCTGTCTGTCTGTTATAATGTTTGTCTGTCTGTCTATGATAATGTTTGTCTGTATGTCTATGATAATGTTTGTCTGTCTGTCTATAATAATGTTTGTCTGTCTGTCTATAATAATGTGTGTCTGTCTGTCTATAATAATATCTGTCTATCTGTCCATAATAATGTGTGTCTGTCTATAATAAAGTTTGTCTGTCTATAAACATGTGTATTTGTCTGTCTATGATAATGCTTGTCTGTCTGTCTGTAATAATGTTTGTCTGTCTGTCCATAATAATATATATCTGCTTGTCTGTAATAATGTTTGTCTGTCTGTCTGTCTATTAATGTTTGTCTGTCTGTCTATATTAATGTGTGTTTGTCTGTCTGCATTAATGTTTGTCTATCTGTCTATAGTAATGTTTGTCTGTCTTTCTATATTATTTTTTGTCTGTCTATTAATGTTTGTCTGTCTGTCTATATTAATGTGTGTCTGTCTGAAATAATGTTTATCTGTCAGCCTTTATTTCTGTTTTTCATTAAGCAAGTAGTGTTTATTATTTATTTCCATATCTATACATTTTGAATATTATCATCCTAGTCTCCATATGCGAGCTCAAGTAAATAGATGGATATTTTCCATAAATATATAAAAGGTTTTTATTTTATATCTTGTAGTATTTGTGTTTTTCTTTTTATATTTTTGCCAATATTGTATTTTATAAGATAAATATATTATCCTTTTTTTCTTTGGTTAAATTATTAATCACCATAAAGATAAAGTGATTTATAAGAATTCATCGTGTTTAAGACAGGTTTACGCGGTTAGAAAATGAAAAATTATAATATTAATTGCTACAAAATTTATTAATTTTAGGATTTTTATTTCATTTTTCGTAGAAAATTGTCTATAATTCAATACAATACATGATTTTTTAGTATGGCCTGGAACTGATTCTAATACAACGGATATTAATCGGTTTTGAAGCCATACACGAAATATTATTATATTTAAATGTTTTACCTTATGTTATCAAATGTTTTGATGATGTCATATTGACATAAACTCTCATTTTCCCTATAAAAGTATAACAATCCTAATTATGATTGTTAAAAGCGATAATCTGGTCTATCCATGCGTGTTAGAATTGATCTATAAATTTCAAGCTTAGAATGATGATTCCTGTAACAGTAGTGCAATGATTTTAGGACGATTAGGCACAATGTCAAAAGCGAATCATCTCTTAAATCAATTTATCGTCCATTGTCTTATCCCTTAAGATCCCCCCCAAAACTACTAAACATGATCATTAATACCAACTAAAAAACCCTCACAAATAACTTTATGTATTTTTTATACAATTATCTCTTGCAATAATAAATAAAAAAACGAGAACAATTATGTCCCTAAGTATCGCAGCAAAATTAAGATAAAAACCTGAATTATGATACCTTCACTGAAGCAGCTTATAAAAATCACGTCATACAATACAAAGGACTAATGTTAGCCCAGTTTACAATTTATCATTCATTGGTCAATTAAAATGTATACTGGCCTTTTATTGGTCATTTGTATTGCATGACGTCATTTTTTATAGACACTATAAGCTGCTTCACTTTTTGTAGCCTTTTTCCTTTTAAAAGTCAGCGCCCTTCTAACGTTTATTCAAAATAACCTAACCTACAACTTTTTCTTTCCAAATCGAAATAACAGAGGCGGATCCTTAAAAAAATTGCCCCACTAATCGCTTAGTGGGGCAAAATTGTTTTCGCAAAAAAATCCTCCAAAATCACATAAAAAATCTACAAAAATCAAATAAAATCTTATGTTAATAACCCTTCTATGATTTTGTTTAATTTTTGTAGATTTTTAATGTGATTTTGGTGGATTTTACACGAAAACAATTTTGCCCCACTAAGCGATTAGTGGGGCAAATTTTTTTAAAGAATTCACCTCAGATTTTGACACTTATACTTAAAGCATTGTTTATCTAATTCTGAACATTCTAAAATCCGCCAACCAAAAAGGCAGTTACCGTCAATGACATATGGACATATCCTAGTAGTATAGAATAGCTACGCTACTAATAAACATTAACAGTTGTGTTAGTTGTTACTTGCTACACAGGGATCTTAAGGGATAAGACAATAGATATATACTAGTTTACATTGCCCGCAGGGGCTAGAAATAGGAAAGCTACTGTGAAAAATACGAAAAATCGCCCCTTAAGGTGCGTTGCCACGAAAGACACCATACCCAATTATTCCTTACCTGATATTAAAATTGTTTTGACACTACTAGTTTGATCAAACCAATCAAAGATTTTTAAAAAAAATTAAAATTTTTTTATCTTATGAACGCAAGAATTTTGGGTACCAGTATAATGTACAATCCAACAACCCCACAATCCCTGGTTATAGAGTAAATGAATAAGAAAAGAATAATACTGTTTACACAATTAGAAAAAAATAACTTACAGCTTTTTTATTATTATTGATTTTGTAACTTCCTAAAGTGAAAAAAATATCTGCTTGTCTTTTTTTGCGTCTTTAAACAACATCTTGGAGTGGTTTTAGACTATTTTCCGTTGGAAAGGGTTTTGTCAACACCCTAAAATTTATTTATGTACCTAAAGTATTTTATGTCAGTCAAGATCTCACTAAAGAACAAAGAATTGATTAAGTTCTCCATTTAGAGGTGTTTTAAGATGGCTTTAGACTATTTCAAACTTAATTCTTAAGATTGTTTAATGCTATTTTTCTGCCCTTGAATATTAAGAGCATCTCTATATTAGGGGCGCAGCTGTTAGTAAATTACAATTTACCATTGTTGGCAGGGATCTAAAGGGATAAGATGATGGTCGATAACATCCACAATGATGATACACAAAAATAACCTCTTCTGTATATTACAATAAGTGGTTTGAAACGTTTGAATACCAAACTAAATAATCCTACCTATCAATAAATGTCCCCAAAGTTTTTCCACCAACGAATAAGAAAAACTTTATTATGTAAGTTTAGGGAGCCAAATTGGTTTGGTCTATGCTATACGCCTTAATTTGTTGGTTTGTAAGGCCTCTTGGAATAATTGAGTAGCCCATGTGGAATGGGAATTTCATGGCTATTTGGTCTCTCCAGCGAATAATTAGTTAATTATATACAGGAATACCAAAAACATAGGGTGTCACACAAAATTATATATACAGGAATACCAAAACAAAAGGTGTCACACAAAAATATATTTATAAGAATACCAAAAACACAGGGTGTCACACAAAAATATATACAAGAATAACTAAAACACAGGGTGTCTCATAAATTACATACAAGAATACCAAAAACACAAAAACACAAAATTTCATACAAGTAATACCAAAAACGCAGGGTGTCATACAAAAATATATACGGGAATACCAAAAACGCAGGATGTAACACAAAAATATATACAATAATATAAAAAACACAGGATGTCTAACAAAATTGTTGCTTTAAAGCAGTAGCTCTAATAGGAAAGTACTCCTAAAATTGTCGTTATAATTTTGTCTAGCCATTTTATGAAGAATTTTAGGGTTAAAAGTGATGGTGGCCTTAGCTGTATTAAGCAAATAATTTTATTGATTATATACATGAATACAAAAAACACTGGGTGTCAACAAGCTTTTCATTTCAGAATTCTTCGCTTCTATTTTTACACAAGAGGGAGGGAACATTAGACTATAAACACATTTTCTCATTCGTTGGCTTAAAAACCTTTTTATTAAATCTTAATTGGGTTTTAAAAAGCACTGTTTAAAGTGTTTGGACAATATTAATCTTATAAATTTGTTTGTCATGGCTCGGGATTGTAAATTATTTTTAGTCTAATGTCTTATCCCTTAAGATCCCTTATTGAACATCATCATCAACAAGTTTATTTTCTGTTTAGAAAAATGTTTGTTGGGGGCCTGTCCTGGCAAACCACCCCCGAGGGGCTGAAGGAATATTTCTCCAAGTTTGGCGAAATTTCTGAGGTCATGGTCATGAAGGATCCAACAACTAGACGCTCCAGGTAACGTTGTTGTTTTAGAGAAATTTTTTAAAAATTGGCATTTTATTATTTTTCAAAAAGGGGATATAGAAATATATCATTGAACTTTTTTTTATGTTTTTAAGTTAAAGACTCCTAAAGAGTTTGTGTTTTTTCTATAAAATTTCTATTTAATTCGGTTTTCGGTGATTTTTAGTTTTATTTTATTCAGAGGAATGGATATAGAATACGTGGATATTGTAACAATGGAATTTAGGATGGTAATGTAGTCTTCAGATATTGGTCAATTCATTCCTCCATTGTTAGGGGAGGGAATGGGGTATTGTCATAACGGGGGGTTGAGTATCATTATGTTAGCGAGCTGTGAGAAACATTTTTAGGGTATGCGAGAATTTCTCACAATATCCACGTATTTTATACCTGTGTTTACGGAGAATTTGTTTTTTTTACATTTGGTGATTTTGTTAATTTTGTTCAGAGGATTCGGTTTTGTCACATTCGGTGATGTGACCGGTGTAGAAAAGGTGCTGGCACACCCTTCACACGACTTGGATGGTAAAAAGGTAAGGGGATTTATTTTTATTACCTGCCTGATGGTTTCTGTTTAGGGATCTTAAGGGATACGGCAATGGACAATGAATTGATGTTTATCATTCACTATGATATTAAAAAAACTGTTGGTTGAAAAGTTTGGATACAATTAGTTAAAACCAACCAATCAACATTTTAAAAGGTACCCAAATTTTATTAACTAACGAATGAGCCTGTTTTAAAACTTTGGGTGCCAGTATAATTTTTCCTCCATTGTCCCCTTCCTCCCTGAAATATCTACCTTATGAATGAACTTCATAGCTCCCTAAGAAGATATCGTATTTAGTGATTTATTGACAATATCTACGCCACCAGCTTCTTGTGGCTTTAGATTTGAAAGTGGCTTAAAATAGCCTAAAGCCAAACCTGCCTCTGAAAATGCCTGAATGTGCTTTTCTACGTTTTCAATTGGTATCACTAATTCAGCCAAGGAAAATAACTTAGAATAAAGTTTTTCCAATAATTATTCGTAGCCATTCACAAATATTCCTAAAAAATAAATGTAATATATTATGACAATAGATTTATTACCCTAGATAGTTTATAGGACACACTTTTTTTGTATATCTTGAAAGGAACTTTCAGCGGATAACCATTTTTGTTTGTAAATCACTTTTTTATGAATGAAAATGCCAAAATGTGCTCACATTTTAACCAATATTGTAGTCAAACTGTTCCAACACTGTGTTTAAATTGGTCCAATTTATGATTATCTTGCTTGACTTTCAATAGTTATTCAGAGGACAAACAATGAAATAAAAATTAAGTTAATTTAGCTAAATTACCAATAACCGAAACAATAAATTTAGGAAATCTAGATAATCAATCCCTTAATGAACCAATAGTAATAATGTAAGATAATTGTTAGCATTGAGGGACTGAATGATCTGGATTTACAGAATTGATTTAATGATTTTAGTATTATTTTTGTTGAAAATTGACTGTTACATGATTTTTCAGTATGATACAAAGACAAATATTAATCGGTCTTGAAACCTTACTAAATAAAATTAATCCTTCTTGTTTGCTTTTTTTTCAATAAAACTTTCCCCCACCAGTGAATATTATGACAAAAAGTTAGTTTAAATCACGACGACTTGGGTGTTGGTGTGTTTCATTGATTGCCCATGGTTTCAAGGATAGAACAATTGACATTTAATTTATTTCCCCTGTCCAATTAATAAGATCTAAATTGACCTTATTATCCTGAGATCAAAAAAAGGATAAGACAATGGCCGCTAAATTGATATATTTCGCAAATGATGATAATCAAAATTACACCTTCTGTAGATTACAATTAGTGGTTGAAGAGTTTGGATAATAAACTTAAAGAACCAACCAATTCAAAATTCAATAAAAGTCCTCAAAGTTGACACTGAGCTTAAAGAACTAACCAATCAAAATTCAATAAAAGTCCACAAAGTTGTTTAACCAAAAGATAAAGAAAACGTGAATATAAAACATCTTTAGGGACTAGTGTAATAAACAGTCCAATGTCACCATCCTCTCTGTTATAATCTTAGTTTCTTTGTAGTTATTGGTGTGAAGGAAAGGAATGTAGATTTTTTTAGCGCCATTATCCTTTCCATCCCTGGTTATTGTAAAACTTATCACTGGATCTAAGGATACTTATATAGGTCCTACAGTAAAAATAATAAATTTACTAAAAGCCATTAGTTCGCCACCTTAGAAAAGTTGAAATGATCATGTAGATCCATTACACGGAAACATTAAAAGAAAAAAAAACATATTATCGAGATCGACGATAACTATGACATTACAATAACAGGATGTCAAAAAAATGTCAGCCATAAATCCTTCAGGAACCGTTGGAAGAAAATTGTCGACATTAACTAGAACACCAAATTGTCAATTATATGTCAGCAATAATTTCTTTTGTCTTATGCTGATTTTCGACGTGGAACCATTGAAAGCAAACACATTATTGACATTTACAATCACTTCAGAATAACAATATTGTCGATAATAAGTCAGCCAAGGCCATTGTATCTAATGCTCTATAGTCGACGTGACACTGTTGAAAGAAAAGTATTGTCGAGTTCCACATGAACAATGCCTATGTCGATAATATGTCAGCATTGACCACTTTTATTTAATGCTCTATTAGCCGACATAATACCAATGAAAAGTCAATCCACTGCTGCAAGGTCTGACAGTGAGCAATGCTATTTGATTTACTAATCCTTTGGTTCCTTGGTACTAATAAGAAATTTGATTTACTAATCCTTTGGTTCCTTGGTACTAATAAGAAATTTGATTTACTAATCCTTTGGTTCCTTGGTACTAATAAGAAATTGCTTTGGGATTATTATTATTCTGGACAACGGTCCAGTGATAATTTTCTTTTCAAACACCAAAACTTTTACTGCCACGATTGATTTTTTCTTGCACTAAAAGAAGAAATTGATATAAAGTAATTAAGTAATTTTAATTAGTGCAGCTACTCTATATTTAACTAGCGGCTACGCCCCTAGAAGCCTTTAAGGGCACTTAAAGTAGGAGGGAGAAAAGTCGACCTCATCCCATTTTAAATTTGAGTTTAGAAGAGTAACTAAAAAAATATTTTTTGGGTGGGAGGGGGGACGAACCCTCCCCAAAATAAATAAAACCTTCCCAGGACCTATAAGAAGCTTCACTGAAAAGGAGAACAATATTGGTTTAGCGGTTAGCGAGATCCTTCGGGACAGACAAAAAAAACTCTTAATCTATAATACAAAGTAGAACGATGTCTGTCTGTCCGTCTGACCGTCTGTCTGTCTGTCCGTCTGACCGTCTGTCTGTCTGTCCCTTAAGATCTCGGTAACCACTGAACCGATCGGATTCTACTCTTCAGGGTATATACCTATTGGTCCTGTGATGGTTTTAAGCTATTTTCTTGGGGGGTGGAACACCCCCAACCCCCCAAAAACAAAAAAATCCCCCCCCCAATTTTTTTTTTTTTTGCTAAAGATTTTCTTGGTACTTTAACGAATTTCGCCTTAATTTTTTTTATCACCTCTTGGGGCAAAGCCCCTAGAGGCTAGGGGCGAAGCCTCTAGTACTTTATATAGTAGGATATATATTCAAATGTCAGTAGGGTTCTATAAAATTTTACTTTTTGTATTTTTCATCGCAACATAGAGTAAAAACTGCGACCTAAATAAATGAAGGTTAAATGAATTATATTAAGAATGATATTGAATTATTTTAGAATAGAATATGTAGAAAGAAAATAAGCAAATTAAAGTTAGTAAAAGTGCCTCATAAAATGGGACAAAACAAATGTTGAACAAAGTGTTCCAATTGGCATTATATTCCCTTCAATTTGGATAGTTAGGCCAAATGCAATAAAATTTGTTCTCTTATTTACAAGGCACTTTAACCAGCTACTGGTAATTTATAAAAAATAATTAAATGACCAACCTAATATTACTTGGTTAACCTTTACAAAATGAATTGAAAATCATTTCTAAAAACAAAATATATCTACTTGTCTTAAAATAGAGTAATTATATAAGAAACAGGTCAAAAAAACATTCTAAATTTAAATCATTATGTTCTTTAAGAATTCTAAATATTGATATTATGGTAATTATGTATGCCATCGTTGCCACGTGTTTTACATACACAATACAGTACAGTCATATTTAACATACATTTAACTTTTCATTTGCATAAATGTCTCCATTATGATGCAAGGTTATTTGTTAATTTTGAGATTGCACAAATATTTCACATTTTCTTCATTTTTGACTCTTTCATCTATCTTTCAACTAACAAAGCAAATCTTGATGCAGATTTGAATAAATTCTCATTTTTTTAATGGGCCCAGTTGTATGCTGCTATTAGAGCATACACAGAATAAAAAAGATTGGAAAAATATTTTGACATTCATTACAGTTTCAACTGCACACTTTTCAATATTTTTCAAATTTTTTAATTCATAGGTTGGGGAGGTATAAATGTGAAAACTCTCAAGTATTTTTTTGGAAATCATTTAAAAGAATGAAGTATTATTTACTATAGAGTTTATTTCATTTATTCTCAAACTTTGAATAAGATAAAAGGCTTAATTTTTCTTTAATAGCTGTAACCACAAAACTTTTTATAATAAAATTAATTCGCCAAGCCAATTATTGATTTTTTTTCATCAAACATATCCAATATATTATGACTTTTTTTTGTTAAAAAAAACATCTTCCATAATAATTTTGTTTGAATCTACATCTTGAACCTGGATTTGCATATATACATTATTACTTTGAAAATAAATTTGAACAGGATATTCAAAGTTTCATTTATTTAATGTCAATATTAAGATAACACACAATTTTAGTCATTTATTCAATGTGCATAACTTTAAACTTTTTATCGGCTAAAATGGAAAAAAATTACATTGTTTCTGCAACTAATTAAGTATAAATGTTCAATCATGAGAAACACTAAGATATTGATAATGAAACTGTACTGTTGTTTTGTAAGATGAATAAAACAATTTATATAGATTGTATTTGCAACTTAAATCTCTCAATTATAAACGAAGTAAAGCTTGTAAAGATACTAATGATTTGAAAATATATCATTTTATTGTTTTGGTCGATGATTTACATTGAAATTTCAGTTCCCTTTTTACTATTGCTGTTTTTAAGATATTAATGGACTTACTATTTGTTTTAAGATCATGTTAGAAAAATACAAAAAACCTATGATGAGTTTGGGTTAATGTTCAGATCCCTATCTTTTCCTCTAGATTTCAATTCTATGAAAGATCAATCATTCCACTTAACATTTGGGCTTGTGAAAGGGCTAAAATAACACAGCTTTTTGTAGAAATAGAAATAATATAAAACAAGATGTACGGAATAGTAATTACTTTATATATTGGCTGCTGCTGGCACAACTTAGGAGCTGTTCCCACAATGATGCAGCTGTTTTGTCATTTTAGCAGAGCAGCTAGTCTATGATTTAGTAGTTGTATATTTTTTCTATTCATCTTAGTAAATACAGAGGTATATATTTTTTGTTGCAACCCTCTTTTTCAAAGTTTTCAAAGCACATTCCTTTATTTGTTGGCTTTTAAATTTGATGTAATATTATTAAATTTTTGTTGGATTGTATAAATTACAATATTTAGTTTATTTCAACCAAAAATTTTGAACTATATAAATGTTATCCATTGTCTTATCCCTTTAGATCCCTGAAAAAATGGATAACAAATCATCTGATCAAACAGCTAAAAAATATATTTTTATATAAACATCAAACTAGAAAAGAAATTGTATTTTGTATTTTTGCAGAAGATATATAAATCTATACAAATATATATGTATAAATTAAGGATAGAAAAAGAATATAAATATTAAGAAATATTGATTTTGCTTGGCTGGGTTTTCTGCTTCTTTTGTTGTTGTTAGTTTTAAATTACAGATACTTTTATCAAAATTAATAGTTATAAATTAACTTGAAACAAAGATGAATTTGGCCGTAAATAGTTCAGTAATAAAGAATCTATTAATGAAAATTGTTAATAAATCACAAAATATGACTTTTTAGTTGAGCAAAGTATCACAGTTACTGAGAATTTACGCAAGTATAATAGTATTTTAGCTAATAATTACTGAAAAATAGTTAGAAATTATTGTGATTTTTAAAAACTCTTTTTTAAGTACGTTTTAATAAAAAAACCTTTAGAATAACTGCAGAAAACCCCAAAATATGTACTAAAGAAAATCGGACCCATGGTCATACATCTTGCAAATATTATAGCTATCAAACGTTATTCTAAAGTCAAGCTAACACAAATTATCTTTATTTATAAACCTAAATAAAAGTACAAAATACCAGACAATGGCCGATAAATTAATGTACAGTACATCCCCAATTATGATACACAAAACTACTCATTCTGTCGATTACAATTATTGGTTGCAAAGTTTGGACACTCAACTAAATTAAATCAAAATTGTATTGTATGTATTTCAAAATTTTTACTATCGTTAATACAGTTATTATAAAATAATATAAAAAATAAGTTACGAAATAGGTTAATGTACAAAGATAGTAGAGATTAGTACACCTCTTTTAGTACAGTCAGTACTGGTAGAGGTTTTACAACTAAACTCAGTTATGATAATAAGTTTAAGGGTGTAGCGAACAAGTGAGCACAGGGGAGCAAGGTGTAGATCAGGGTAATGGACCAGAGTTGACCGGATTTTTATATTTTGGTGAGCTTTGATTGGATATTAGTCAAATTTGGATTTAGATAGTGGAGTCTGTATGCATCTTGATTATTTACATATGTTGCAAGTGTTGAGACTACATATTTCAATATTGGAGTAATTTTGTAGCATATTTTTTTTTATTATTTTTTTGAATTTAGAGATTGATGAAATTTCTTTTATTTCACTGTTGAGATTATTCCAGGACTGGGGAATGGAGTATTTGGTTGTGGATTTTGTATTGGAGCCATCAAATTTGATGTTGAGTAAATTTCGTCTTAATCTTTCATGAGGCATTTCCTTTTGGATGTGTTCCTGAAGTGCAGCTGGAGCGTAGTTATGAACAATTGAATGTGCTATAGATAATTTGTTAATTTCAATTATGTCTTTAAATTTGAGAAGATTGTGTTTTTTTAGTAGAGGTTCACTATGTCTCTTAGAGGTTGTACCGTTAATAGATCTGATGGCCTTTTTTTGTAGTTTGCTGATGGTCTCTACAACATCTTTGTTGTTAGCCCAGATAGCGCAACCGTATGTTAGATTGGGAATGAAGAAGGCGTTATATATTAAGATTTTTTGCCTTAAGGGCAATATTCTTTTAAGTTTCCAGAGAATGTGGTTGGCTGAGTTTAGTTTGTTAATTACAGTTTTTGAATGAGATTTGAAGTCTAGCTTTTCATCAATGGTGAAACCGAGGAAGTTGAATGATTTTACCTCATTTGTCGGGTTGTTGCTGTGAACTTTTTTAATGCTTATGTTATCTATTTTAAGGTCTATGTTTTTGTTAGTGTTGAAGGTGATCATTCTAGTTTTGGAGGTATTTAGGGTTAGTTTATTAAGATTGAACCATTTTTTTAGATCCTTAAGGGTTAAGTTTGCTTTAGATTCAAGTTCCTCTTCAGTGTTGTAGGAAGGGGCAACTAGTGTGTCATCTGCAAAAAGGCTGATAAAATCTTTTAAATGGTTAGTATTAAAAAAGAGTTGCTAAGCCAACAAATAAGAAAGCGTTATTATAAAACTTTAAGGACTAGTTTAAAAAAACTGCCCATTGTCCTCTCCCACCATGACAAACTACAAGAGGAGCCATGCAAAGCTGAGAGCAGCAGTTGGTACTTGGTTGTATTAAAACCTCATAAAAGAGCATATTTCTACATTAGACAAAAATGCAAAAATCTAATGTGCAAAAATTGTAGGTTTGTGTGCATAGGTTTTTGTGAGGTTTTCTGTATGTGTGTGTGTAAGTTTAAGGTCTCCGTCCGTCTGTCTGTCTGTCCTTGTTGCTAGGCGGTGGCTGGAGAAATTATGATGAAATTATTAGAGTTAAAAGGACAAGTATATAATTATAAAAAACACATGTAATGCCTTTAGTAACCTTAATATTAGATCGGTAGTTTTGTTTGTTGGTTCTCTAAGATCCTTTTTCAGGTCCTGGAACGGTTTTTCACTATTTTTATTAAATAGAAAGGTTAAATTCATCCCAAAGCTTAAATCTAATTAAAGACTATTTGATCTATTGAAGCGTCCCTAAAATGGAGAACTCAATAGTTTCAGTAGCTATATAAATTTAAAGTTACAGACATAAGAACCTTATTACTTTATATAATAGGACTAGCGGCTACATTCCTAACTTTAGGGGCTCCGTATAAGAGTAGAGAGGGGTTATAAAAATAGCCTAAACCCATCCAAAAACTTGAATCTAAAAACAATATAGTCTAAAAACATCTACAGACATAAGAACTCCATTACTTGATATAAAAGTATAGCTGGTTTATTGATTCCTACATGCCTGGGAAATTAACCTTAAACTGAGGCAAAACCTTGCAGACTCTTGCAGAACCCCAGGGGTTTCAGGAATAAGACAATGGACGATAAATTTCTTCTTTAGAAGATTAAATGATTAATTGAAATGTTGAAAGAATATTATTTTGTGTTCTGTTGGAAGCTTTATAAAGTGTTTCAAAAAATCAGCCATGTAACGTCATAAAAATGATTACACATACCTTTTTTTAAGGGTTTTATTTCCCACTTCTCCTAACGTCCCTCATTTTTATGACGTCACATTGCTGATTTTTATAGACAATTTATCTTACCACCAATGGCAGTACTTTAAGAAAAGAAGAAAGGAATCATTTACTGTCTATTTTCATCTCTCTTTTTTGAGTACCACTTGAAGTACAGTACAGCCCCAATGATGATCAACAAAATTACCCCTTTTGTAAATCCAAATTATTGGTATAAAAGCTTGGACACTGCTAGTTTGTACGAAGTCTCCAAAGTTTATAAGCCATGAATATGTTTTCAGTCCAATGCCGAAGCTAGTAAAAATGGCGTATTCACTGTAATTGACCGATGGTAAAATTTTTAGTGGCCTCTCATTGGTTATTTTTTTTGACGTCATAATCTGAGTCAGCCACTTTTACTAGCTTCTCCA
Organism: Acartia tonsa; assembly: GCF_053477335.1. Taxonomy (NCBI): domain Eukaryota; kingdom Metazoa; phylum Arthropoda; class Copepoda; order Calanoida; family Acartiidae; genus Acartia; species Acartia tonsa. The sequence goes on from NC_137273.1 coordinate 30,533,956, forward strand.
ATGTTCCCCCCCCCCTTCCTGCAAAATAATTTAACGCCAGACGTTTGTACTGTAACTTCAAACTTAATACAGGGTGGGAATAAACAATGGCAGTTAAAACAATTTACAACCTTTCCACCCCCCTCCAATACTTACAAGCTATCAAGGAAAAACTGTAAATATTTTGGAAGGTAAATTTATCGTCTATTGTCCCATAGCTACACCCTTTGGGTTCTCATATGGGATCTAAAGGGATAAGACAATGACCGATAAATTGTTGAACATTCCCATTGATGATTCACAAAAGTATCCCTTTTGTAGTGAAAAGTTTGGACCTCCATTTTAATGAGCCAACTATTTAAAATTCAAAGAATGTCCCCAATGTTGTTAACCCAATGAATAAGAAAACGTTATTATAAAACTTTGAGGACTAGTGTAATAAACAGCCCAATGTCCCCTCCCTCCTCCCTGGGTTTTCATGCATTTTAGAATGGTTTCAATGTCTGACTAATAGAGATTTTAACTTAGAGTAGTAAAGCTATGGACGAAGGGGACAATTCAATGGTTAATGTTGTTTATCATAATAGTGGATGTACATGAATTTTACATTAATTGTCTTATCCACAAGGAACCATTTTTAAATCAGTTAAAAAACAGTGAGTTTCAGTTCAGATAGCTTTTTTAAAGCTAGAATTTTACTTAATATTCGATTGTAATGTTTTGATATAATTATATTTACTCCTCAATAATTACCACTTCTGTAGATGAAAATTATCGGCGGAAAAGGATTGTACACTATTAGTTTGCACCATCCAATTAAACCTTAAAAAATATATTTAACCATAAATTATAATTTCTATTATAAATTAATATCTACGCTTTTTAAAATTGACAATCTATTTTACGTCTTTTATTGAAATAAAATATTCTTTATTAACTAGGTTATAATAATTTCATATTTCGTCTAAATTAAGTTTTTTTTAAGTACAAGCAATACATTTATTTCAGGTAGGGAGGGTACATTGGACTGTATATTATTCTGGTACCCAAACTTTTATAAGCACATATTCCCATTTGTTGAAAAACCTTGGGGACCTTTCGAAACTCTTGATTGGTTGGTACAAACCTTAGTATCCAAACTTTTCTACAAATATAGAAACATAAGGTTTTACGCAAGCACTTTGGGTACCAGTATAATTTACAGCCCACTGTCCCCTCCCTCCTGACTTTTTAATCTTCAAGTTAAAGTTCACGTTAATGGAAAACTCTATCTTGTTTTTTAAATGAGCCTTAAGTATTTCAGTGACAAAATACAATATATGACAGATACATACAATAGGTTTCACGTAGAATTTCTCCTCAATTTTCTTTGAAATATAGTACAGGGATCTAAAGGGATAAGACAATAGCCGAAAAAATATATGTGCATCGCCAATGAAGATACACAAAATTACCCCATTTGTAGCTTAAAATTAGTTGTTGAAACGATGAAACAATCAACGTAATAAACCAAACTGTCAATATACACTAAAATCCCCAAAGTTGTTAAGCCAGCAAACAAGAAAACTTTTTCATAAAACTTTGGGGACTTGTGTAATAAATGGCCCATTGTCCCCTCTCTTGCCCCAAGCATCTTGTGGAGGGGGGGGGGGGGGAGCATTAAACCGTCCAAAGACTTAAATTTAGAATACATAGCCTAAAACCATCCAAGGACCCATGGTAAACTTTCCTGAAAGACACGCTTATTGAAAAAATATTTACTATCTCAATTATTTGACTTATTTCCCATTTTTACGTTTTAAAGAGGTTAGATTTCAACAATCTGACTTTACTAGGGATCTTAAGGACAAGACAATGGCCAATAAATTATTGTACATTTCCAAATATGATGAACAAATTATCCCTTATGCTGATTGCAATTATTGGTTGTCAATTTTGGACACATGCTTTATAAAGATTTGGTATTAACCAATGGTTTTAAGCTTAAATTGACATGTTATCTGCATATATTTCGACATGTTTTTCGAATCTTTTAGTAAAATCAATGTTTGTGAATCTTTAAAGAATGAGTTAAATCATTAGAATGACACTTTTGTGTATGAAAATTGTCACAAACTTCTCAATTTTTGCTTAAATTCACTCATTTGAAGGTGAACAAAAAACTAGGATAGTACATTACATAGCTAGCATAGGACTATATCAGGAAAATATATAGCCAATGACATATATAACGCATAAAAAAGCATAATGCTATACAGTAAGCGATATCCGAAATTACTATTTTATATTATAGACAGGTGCTTCGCCCCTTGAGGTCATTAGGGGAACTTTAAAGGAGAAGGGGGTGGGGTGATGTAGACCTGATCCCTTTTTTAAGAAGTGTGAATGAAAAAAAATAGACAAAATCAAACCAGGCCATATTGGAAGCTTCGCTAAAAAAGGAAAACCTTATCGGTCTTCCGTTTAGCTAGATGTATCGGTACATACAGACATGCGGACAGACTAACAATTAAAAACACTTATTCCTTCTTTTATCAAAGTACTAGCGGCGTCGCCCCTTTCCTCTAGTGGATAATTCATGCCGTAAAGGCTAAATTAACAATAAGAGTTATATGTTACGAACGGACGGACGGACCAACCCTATTTGTAGAAATACTTTGCTTTTACAAAATAAATTGAACTATATTAAAACTAGCAAAATGTGGCCAAACTGTCACAAAATGTCTTCCACAACGACGAAGCAGTTTTTGTGCTGTGCGGCGAAACCTTTTTTTGCCGCTATCTTTTTCCCCCGTGATGGATAGTCAAGATGAGAGGAATCAGTTTGAAGCAGACTGTAATTTATCATATCTTTCCCAGGGATAGAAGGGATATGGTACTAGCTAAAAAATACTATTTATTTGTAAGATATCCGTTAGTCAGACGAAAAAATCTTTATTTTTTTTCATTTACATTTTTTTACTATTTTAGTCTTTAAGATTTAATTAAGGATAATCCTTATACTAAAGTAACAGGATGTCTATCTGTTTGTGTGTTTATATGTTTGTACCGATTGAGTTCTCCTTAACTGGGTAGCTTCCCGGAAAGGTTTATAACTATTTTGGGGGAGGGTACGATCACTTTCCTCATAGAAATCGACAAAAATTGCAATTGCATAAAAACATAACTAACACCAACTATTGGCATAAAAAATATTTTTGGTAAATTGCTGATTTTAAAATAGAAACAATTTTACGTGTCCCAAAAGGCCTCTAGGGGCGTAGCCGTTAGTTTTGAATATACTACTTAATAAAGATGACAATATTCATAATAGCGAAGTTCGTTAGCCAACTACATTTAGACATTACACATCAATAAATTGCTAGATTTTTCTTGATTGTTACAGGAGTTATCATGCAAAGTTTGAAATCAATAAGGCAATTCTACCAATCTTGAAACTACGATCAGAACTATCCATTACGAACGTACGGACCTTGAACATAAATATCTATAATACAAAGTAGAACAATGTCTGTCTGTTTGTTTGTAGCGAAGGATCTCGCTAACCGCTGACCCTCCCCAGAGAAATCGACAAAATAAAAAAAATGTCGCCCTGCTGACATTTTTGTAATTAGCTAAAAACATAACTAACACCAACTATCGGCATAAAAAATATTATTGGTAAATTGCTGATTTTAAAATAGAAACAATTTTACGTGTCCCTAAAGGCCTCTAGGGGCGTAGCCGCTAGTTTTAAATATACTTACAATTAGAAATTGCTAGATTTTTATTGATTGTTACAGGAGTTTGAAAGTTGCAAAGTTTTAAACCAATAAGACAATTCTAACAATCTTGAAACTACGATTAGAGCTATTCATTATGAACGTACGGACCTTAAACATAAATATATGTGTATAAAAAGCTTTTAACATGAAAAAGCCAACAGCTAAGAAAAATGAAGAATAGACGGGGAAAAATGAACCCACCCTCATTTTTCACCCATTCAATTGTTTTTGCTTAGAGTAGACAAAATCTTAGGGATCTTAAGGGATAAGACAATAAACGATAAATTGATGGACAAACCAAATGATGATAAACATAATTACCTCTTGTGTTGCCCAAATCTATCAGTTAAGTTAGACACTGCTGGCTTAAACGAATCAAGATTTAATAAAAGTACCCAAAGTTTTTATCCAACGGATAAGAGCGCGTGTTTATAAAACATTGGGTGAGAATTAATTTTGGGTCCCTTTATTAAACACTAGCGGCTACGCCCTTAGAGGCCTCTAGTGGCATTAAAATGTTTTTTTTTATATTTTAGATATCTAATTTGAGAAATAATTTGTCTATGTTAAATCAACTGTTTAATTCATGTCTCTACGCAGCGCCACTACGCTAGCGACACTATGCGGCGGGAATATTTAATTTTTTTCTCGATTTTATTATGATTTCTCTTGGGAGGGTGGTGGTACCCTCCCCCAAAATAGTTCTTAGGACCTATGAGAAGCTACCCTGTTAAGGAGAACCCGATCGGTTCAGCGGTAAGCGAGATCCTTCGGTACAAACACACAGACAGACACACAAATAGACAAACAGACATCCTGTTACTTTAGTTTAAGGATTGATTGTTTGGTTCAAACTAGCAATGTTTAAACTTTTCCATTAACAATTTTAATTAATATAAATGTTAAATTTGTTTATCCATCATTGGGAAATATTTTTGTACATTGTTTACTTAGCTGGATCTTTAAATCATTTTAGTGGTGAGCCAGATCGGAATGAACCAACTTTCCACCAATGAGAGCACAGCATTTTATGAAATGCCGCGCTGTGATTGGCTGAAATTCGGCGCACCCCGATCTGGCTCACCACTAAAATGATTTAAAGATCCAGCTCTGGAAATTTTATATTCTTAAAATTTAAATATAATAATGTTAATGAAATTAAAACAAAATTGCCTAGAATTAGTTTCTTTAAAAGTTTTATAAATATATTGAAGCGTTATTGTCTAACTTTAAGCCTAGTTTAAGACACAATAACATGTAAACGGATTTAGATTCTAAAAAAAAAAATAACATTAATATTAATTTACTTACAGGAAGATGACATAGGACTAAAATAGGTTCCCAAAGTTTTATAAACATATTTGTTGATTTTAAAACTTTGGGTACTTTTATAAAATATTAACAAGCAGCTTTTACACTTTTTATATTGCTTTTATCTACAGTAGGGATAATTTTGTTTATTATCATGTGGGATTTACATCAATCTTTTCGTCCATTGTCTTATTCCTTGAAAACCCTAATCTCAAACAATAAAACTAGTTTCAATCTACCATTTTTATTATTTTACAATTCGCGGAAAACTGTTTATATAATAGAAATAGAAAATTACTTAATATTCAGTTGCTATAACCCTTTCCTTGATAAATTTTAGTAAAAGTTACCGCTATGTAAATGAACCGTGGAAGCTTAAATTCTTTTAAACAGATAAAAGAGAGACAAAATGAGGGGGGGGGGGAGTTTTTTTTTGAGTTTTTATAAATGTTGCCCTTACGCTGAATAGCTTAATTCTTGTCCTGTACAAATATTATTCTTCTCTAAAACTGATTATGATAGTTTAAGCGGTTTATAAGATCTTACTGAGCATATAATTAGACAATCAGACATCTTGTTGCATAAAAAAGATATTTTGATATAATTTGTATCTTTTAACAATTTTCAATTATACAATTGTATTCTTTTTTGGGGGGATAGATAGAAAGATCAAAGAGATAGATAGGTAGATAAAAAGGTAGATAGATAGATAAATTTATACACAAACAAAAATATCTCAAATTTTCTCTTGCATCAAATTTAGATAAGAAAAAAAATTATGCATTTCTCTCTCTCTCCCTCTCTCTCTTACTCTCTATCTCTCTCTCTATACATATTTTTCCTTCTCTCTTTCTTTCTTTCTCTCCCTGTCTCTTTCTCTCTCTCTCTTTTCCTTCATCTCCCTTATCTCTCTCTTTCTCACTCTTCCTCTCTCTTTACCCTTTTCAGTTTCTCTCATTTCTTTAGTATTTTTCCTTTTCTCTCTTTCTGTTGGTCTGTATCTCTCTCTCTCTCTCTCTCTCTCTCTCTCTCTCTCTCTCTCTCTCTCACTCTCTTTCTGTTGGTCTGTATCTCTTTCTCTCTCTTTCTCACTCTTTCTTTCTCTTTACCCTTTTCTTTTTCTCTCATTTCTGCAGTATTTTTCATTTTATCTCTTTCTGTTGGTCTGTATCTCTCTTTCTCTCTCTCTCTCTCTCTCTCTCTCTCTCTCTCTCTCTCTCTCTCTCTCTCTCTCTCTCTCTCTCTCTCTCTCTCTCTCTCTCTCTCTCTCTCTCTCTCTCTCTCTCTTTCTGTTGGTCTGTATCTCTCTCTCTTTCTCTTTCTGTTGGTCTGTATCTCTCTCTCTCTTTGTCTGTGTCTTTCTTGTTTTTTCTCTTTCTGTTGGTCTTTCTCTCTCTTTCTCTCTCTCTCTCTCTCTCTCTCTCTCTCTCTCTTTCTGTTGGTCTGAATCCCTCTCTCTCTCTTTGTCTGTATCTTTCTTATTTTTTCTCTTTCTGTATTTTTCCTTTTCTCTCTTTCTGTTGGTCTGTATCTCTCTCTCTCTCTCACTCTCTTTTTTTTTCTTTCTGTTGGTCTGTATCTCTCTCTCTCTCTTTCTGTTGGTCTGTATCTCTATCTCTCTCTCTCTCTCTCTCTCTCTCTCTCTCTCTTTCTGTTGGTCTGTATCTCTATCTCTCACTCTCTCTCTTTCTGTTGGTCTGTAACCCTCTCTCTCTCTCTTTGTCTGTGTCTTTCTTGTTTTTTCTCTTTCTGAAATTCTGTATGTCTAAATACATTTCCTCTTTTAGTCAACTTTTACTTTTTTTTTAGTTTTTATCTTTTTATCTCTCTCTGTCTTCTCTCTTCTAGCCATTGCTCACCTAGCATCGATTAAATGGTTGATAATAGAGATCTTAACTTACATACAAAAGATTTATTTACTTTATTTTCTCGTATTCATTCGAATCCGGTGGATAGGAACCGGTTCTCATCCATACGAAAAAACTAAGTGTCTTAACCATGACACTTTGGTTAAGTATGACTTCCGAATTTGCAGGAAGTTCTAGAGATCTTAGTTTTACGGACAAAAACCCCCAATACCAGGAACCATCAAGTTTCAACAGCAGGTTTGAGTATAGATTTATTGATACAAACTATTTCAAAGTCCTGAAATTACAAAATCAATTAATACAAAATTCCAGTTTTTATAACCACGTAATATTATTTGCTTTTAAAAAATCTTTTTTTCTACGGTTAAGAATCTTTGGGTACTTTGGCTTTAAAGGAAAATTATTTGGTTTAATAGATCATTGTTAAGTGCAAAAATAAAGGCACATAAAAATTACTAAAACATAATAATTGAATCATAATAAAGTTTCATGTTTAGCTGGCTAAAGCCTTTTAAACTTAATAAATCCGTCCTATACGCCATTCAATTTAAATAAAATGAACAAAATCTACCTGAAGTTCTTAAGGTTTAAAGCCCCTGGTATACTAGGGTTGTTCACGCACTATGAGACCAATGATAGGCCCAACTTTATTCTCCGAAATCTTCATCCACTCACATATCATTCAAAAGTAAAGAACGTGGACACATCAAAACATAAACAACATTCCATGCCGCGTCTCTTTAGGAAAGGAAAGTCAAACAAAGACGACATTTGCGCCGAATTGGAATTATGAATAAGGGAATTAATTTCGATCTTGATAAACACAAAGCTTCCTCGAAAAGAGGTTAAGACACTAAGTTTAGCATCGTATTATGTCCAGCTTTCTACGAATATAAAAATGTACAATCATAAGATTAAAACCAGTTTTTTAACCAGTGCCTTTGGAACTTCGGGGCTAAAAAAAACTAGTTTTAATCTCATAATTGTACATTCTATCTCCGCGGAAAGCCGTTTATAATACGATGCGAGAAATAACTATTCTTACATCCAAGGAAAGAACTGACATAGAACATGATTTTACATTTGTTGGCTAAAAAACTTTAGGAATTTTTCATTAAATCTTCAGAGTGTTATACTAATGAGCAGTGTAAAACCTTTCCACCAATAATACAACATTATACTTAGTTTACATTGATTTATTTTCCATTGTCTTATCCCTTTTCATCCGATTTTACATGCTTGAATATTGCATGCGAATTTAGGCCCCTTTAATTTTGCAATTTTTACAGCTTTTTGAGATTTTATTCGCCGCCTATTTTAGACATTTTTTTCTTCCTATCCCTTTTTTTTCTCTCTCTTTCTCTCTCTGTCTCTCTTTATGTCTCTCTCTCTGTCTCTCGCTCTCTCGCCCTCTCTCTCTGTCTTTCCCTCTCTCTCTCGCCCTCTCTCTCTGTCTTTCCCTCTCTCTCACTCTTTCCCCCTCTCTCTCTCTTTCCCCCTCTCTCTCTCTGTCTATCTCTCTCTCTCTCTCTTTCCCTCTCTCTGTCTCTATCTATCTATTTCTTAAGTGATACGGGAATGTTTTCAGCTTATATAGTTTGAATTTAGAAGGTTTTAGGCTGCCTCGACAATAGATCCGATTTATATACAGTATCTGCGCCCCTAAAAAGACATTATTGTTGCACATATTGACACAAATTGAAATTTATGAAATTAAGGTGTATCTTCTTTATAAATAATACCTTTTCTACCCAAATTGCGACCGACTAAACCTTATTTTTAAGAATTGTACATTTTTTAAAAGTACTGTTTTTAGATTCTTAAAATTTTGACATTTTTTGGTCTTACGTCTTAAGTGGTTGACTCACCCCTATGGAAAATGGCCTTAAACCTGCATAGAATATATTTAATATATAGGAACTTTGCTACCTTTGAAAATAGTTTCCCTAGATTTTTTATAGTTTGTATTTGTAAATTGTTTGTGTGTTGATATTTATAATAGAAATAATCTGTAATGGGTCACTTTATTTTACACCTTTATCTACAACAAGAACAACTATCCTTATACTAAAGTAACAGGATGTTTGTCTGTGTGTCTGTACCGAAGGATCTCACTAACCGCTGAACCGATCGGGTTCTTCTTAACAGGGTAGCTTCTCATAGGTCTTGGGAAGGTTTATAACTATTTGGGGGGAGGGTACCACCACCCTCCCAAGAGAAATCACCATAAAATCGAAAAAAATTGAAATATTTCCACCGCATAGTGTCGCTAGCGTAGTCGCGCTGCGTAGAGAAAAAAATTTAACAGCTGATAACATAGACAAATTATTTCTCAAATTAGATATTTAAAGAAAAAGAAAAACATTTAAATGCCACTAGAGGCCTCTAGGGGCGTAACCGCTAGTATCCATAAAAGCAAGGAAGGGAAAGGACATTAGACAGTAAATTACACTGGTACCCAAAAACAGATGATGGGATCCTACAGAATAAGACAATGAACAAATCTATAATATAGCTTTATATAAAGATAACTACCTCCCTTCCTTTTTGAATGACCTTATTCGTCTGCTATCAAATTATTTCCTGATACTAGGCTGTGTTAATACACACCACACCATTGGTTGATTTTCAATGACCCAATTGATAGACGGCACAAGGACAGTGCGATGGGGAGATACAGTTATTTATCCCTTTCCCTCTCTAGTGTTTTACTCTAATAGACAATTAACGATAAATTTAAATACATCCATAATTTAGAAAGCGTAGCAACTCTATAATCATTACAAAAATTTCCGTACGTCCATTTTAACATGTTGATTTTTTTTACTTTTTTAACAACAAATTATTATGTGATCTAATCATCCGATTGATCTGATTTTTGGTATATTGATTCCTGGGACAACAAAGTATAATGTTATAAGCGAAGCAACTCTATAATCAAGTCCTAAATATGTAAGTATGTCCATAAACATTATCCTGTATAAAGCAGTTTTTCAACAAATTTACTTACAATTTTGCTTCGACTCTTATACATTTATATTCTGATTATTCAGTTCTGACACTATATAAGTGTTCATATCCGTTTGTCCTACCTTTTCAGTGCTTCGCTTTTATGGATGTTGTCATCCTTGTTTGATTTAGATTTATGTATCTAGATCTTCTATGTTTATTGGTTACGGATGACATGATTGTAATAATAGTTTTGCATATATTGATAAGAAAATGGATATAAATATACGTGTATATTATGACAAAATGGGAAAAATTGTCGTCACTTTAACATGGACATCACTTAATGGTCAGTTCGTTCATCCAGTAACATTTGAGGTGATGGGGAAAAAGGGGGTGGATCGTTATTTTGGCCAACTAAAAGTTTCACTTTATTAGAGAACATGATAATCTGGTGTTAAGATCCGAGTGATTATAAATCCATCTTTATAGTGTTTCATATTCGCAAACATACCATAGTGTAATAGAAATATAAGAATAGAAGCATATTCTGAACCCATTTTTCGTCAAATCTAAGAAGGAACATTTCTAGGAGACAAAAGTATTGTTTACTTTTTTTTAAGAATCCACCTCTGTTTGAAGCTTTCAAATTTAAGACGAAATTTTTGGGCAATTAAGTCTGATTCAGCAAAGCTTTCTACTAAAAAAATATACTGTTTACAGCTGACTTTTATCTATGTACTAAATGAAAAAAAACATGCATTGGTAACAAAATGTGTACACAATTTCAACCAATGAGATTTAATGTATGTTCCAATGCGATTCTCCTATTGGCTCAATCAGACATTATCTCTCTTGTCTTACTACCTTTATTCATAGTGTAGAGGAGAGGGGGGGGGGGGAGGTGACATTGGATTGTATATTATACTTTATCCCAAAGTTTATAAACGCGTTCTAGTATTTGTTGGCTGGCTTTAAAACTTTGGGTACTTTCATTAAATCTTGTATGGCTAGTAGTGTTAACTTTTCCACACTGATTTTCATCTAAAGAAGGGGCTATAATTGGGTTGTACATTAATTTATTGATTATTGTCTTATCCCTTAAGATTCGTGATTTCCTATGTGTAAAGTTCTACTGCTGATAGCATGAAAACAAATGGAAGGAGAAAGAGGTGTAGATTAATCATAAATTGTATTTTTTATCAGGCATCTAAAGGTATAAGACAATGGCGGATAAATTGATGTACTGTACGTACATCCCCAATGATGATACACAAAATTACTTCTGACTTAGTAGTTGAAACGTTTGAACTCTCAGTTAAATAAGCCAACCAATCAAAACCTTCTTTTATATTCACCTTGATACTAATATTTTCAAAATTAATGTGTTCTATTTATTTCAGATTGACCCCAAAGTTGCATTCCCAAGAAGAGCTCACCCTAAGGTAAGGTTTAGATTATAGAGTACCTACGCTTTTTTAGAAAATGAGTGTCTTCGTCTGTAGCCTCTAGGCGCTTTTTTTATTAGTGCTTAATGATAAGAATATTTTAAAAAACTAACACTAATGTTTAAAAATCCGCTGAATGAAAAACTGCGAATTGAGAAACTAGAACACAATATAATTAAAGAGTAGCTGGGATACTCTAAACAAGGATGACAACATCCATAAAAGCGAAGCACTGAAACGGTAGGACAAACGGACATTAACACTTATATATTGTCAGAGCTAAATAATCAGAATATAAATATATAAGAGTCGAAGCAAAATTCTAAGTAAATTTGTTTTAAAAAATGCTTTATACAGGATAATGTTTATGGACATACCTACATTTTAAGGACTTGATTATAGAGTTGCTTCGCTTATAACATTATACTTTGTTCTCCCAGGAATCAATATACAAAAAATCAGATCAATCGGATGATTTGATCACATAAAAATTTGTTGTTAAAAAAGTAAAAAAATCAACATGTTTAAAACGGACGTACGGACATTTTAGTAATGATTATAGAGTTGCTACGCTTTCTAAATCGTACCTAACTATTAAAGGAATCACCATGCAAAATTTGAAATCGATAGGACAATCCTAACATGCCTAAATTAACGAAAAAAGCTATCCGTTACGGACGTACGGACGGACCGATCCTAATAATAGAAAAGCTTCGCTTTTAAAAATAAAGATTAAAACAAATTGAAACATTCCTAGAGAACAAATTACTTTATGCTTGTCAAAATTTTGTTTTACAAGATGGAGTCGTTTTTTTAGGGATCTTAAGGGATAAGACAAAGGGCAATGACTTGATGTACACCCTCAATTATGATAAACCAAATTTACCCCTTCTGTATATTTCAATTAGTACTTCAAATGTATGGAAATGACAAATTAAAATTCAATAAAAGTCCCCAAAGTTGTTAAGCCAACGAATAGGAATTTTTGGGGACTAGTGTAATAAACAGCTAATATATTACCTCCCTCCCCCATGATAAGATAAGCAAAATTATCCCTTTGTAGAAAAGTTTTGACACTTCTATTTTGCTGAAACAAATTGATATTTAAGAAATATCAACAAAGTTTCTGGGCTAACGAATGCCAGATTGCGTCTAGAAAACTTCGGGGACCAGCAACATTTACAGTCGAATCATCCCTCCCTCCCTGATAGTAATGGATCTAAATATCCTTTTTTATGTGCTGTAACATTCATTTTATATCAATTTCGCGAACCCGCCTTTTTGATCACATTAAAGAGAAAGCTTGGATTTTTATGTTTCTCATTTTTTTGCTAAAAGTATAAAAGTTAGATATAAGTCGAAAAATGTTTAAGAAAATTATAATTTTTCATCATAATTGACGAAGCAGTGTTAGGCTAATAATAAAAAATCAGTAAGGCATTGTTACATGTTGCTTCAACAACTTTGGGGACTTTTATTGAACTTTGATTGCTCCGTTCATCAAGTTGAGTGTCCAATTAAGGGGTAATTTTGTGTGTCATGATTGGGGATGTACGTCAGTTTATCGGCCACTGTCTTATCCCTTTAGATCCCTGGCGTTTCCACAGTATTTTAAATTATGACAAATATTCTCTGCTGTTTTGATAAAACTGCGCATAAACATTCTATTGCTGCGCTCGTAATTGTTTGTATAGTTCCAAAATATGTACAGTAGGAAACTTTTATCCTCTCGTAATATAAGAGATCTTAAAGGATAAGACAATAAGACGATAATTAATATACACCCCCACTTACGATAAACAGAGTGTGTTGAAAAAACGTTGGTACCAATATAGGTTCAATGTCCCCTTACTAGCTTATTTAGAGAATTGAACAGACTGTATAAAAATGTCAAAGGAATGTTGAAGGTCCGCTTTTGCAGTACGTCGGTCAGCTGAATCTTAGTTTCCGATTTTGTACGTATCACCCTTATCCGATCTCAATAGTTACTACTAGCTAAAAAAGCTTCAAACTTCAAAAAGAAATATAAATTTGAAAAATTAAAATTTTTAATGCATAATTTTATTTTTCCTTTGACCAGAGTAGCTGAAAATAGCTTTTGCAATAGTTGAGTTATCTGTCGTACAACTTCGGAAATCAGGGAACAAATGGGTAATCAATTTTCAGTTGATCAGTACGTCTGATAAACAAGCCCATTTTTTTGCATGGTGTATATTAACTTCTGCATATTATCATATTCTCAAAAAGACACAATAGGTAATAAATACAGTATAGGACGAGACATTGGGCTGTAAATTATATAGGTACCCAAGGGGTTATACACGGGTTCTCTTAGGCACTATTAATAAGATCTTTGAATGGTGTCTCCAAAAAACAGCCTTGTTACGTCATAAGAATGAGGGATTATCCATATCGTTTCTAGGGGTTATCTTTCCCACTTCTCATCTCATTTCCCTTATTTTTATGACGTTATATGGCTGTTTTTTGAGACACATTGTCCAGCTACCTAGCAATGTTAAAACTTTTTCTCGTATTCATTCGAATCCGGTGGATATGAACCGGTTCTCATCCATACGAAAAAACTATGTCTAGCATCGTATTATATCCAGCTTTCTACGAATATAAAAATGTACAATCATAAGATTAAAACCAGTTTTTTTAGCCCGTGCCTAGGGCACCTAGGGGCTAAAAAACTGGTTTTAATCTTATAATTGTACATTCTATATCCGCGGAAAGCCGTTTATAATACGATGAAAGAAATAACTATTAACCTATGATTTTTATCTTTAGAAAGGGTAATTTTGAAAATCTTAATTTCGTTGTGAATATTAATCTATGAATCAAATGTTTTGTGCATTAAGGGGTGTTTAAAGCTGGGATGTCAATGCTTTTTGTAATGTTGTAATAATATGCGATTTTCATGATTTAATAATGTGATACAAATGCGCGGAAGTGATTTCTCACCATCTATAATACAAAGTAGAACGATGTCTGTCTGTCCGTCTGTCTGTCCGTCCGTCCCTTAAGATCTCGGTAACCACTGAACCGATTGGATTCTACTCTTCAGGGTATATACCTATTGGTCCTGTGGTGGTTTTAAGCTATTTTCTTGGGGGGTGGGACACCCCCAACCCCCCCAAAAACAAAAAAATCCCCCCCATTTTTTTTTTTTGATGATATATAGTTTGAAGAAGATGAGGATCCAAATTTTTTTTTTTTATGTATAATTGATATACAGTTTGAAGAAGATGAGGATCCAATTTTTTTTTTTTTTTGATGTATAATTATAATATGATGAAGATGAAGATCCACCACATGAACTACCTTATTTTTTTAATTACCTCCTGAGGCAAAGCCCCTAGAGGCTAGGGGCGAAGCCGCTAGTTTGCATATAAAGTATATCACTAGCGCGATACAGGGAGGGAGGGACATTGGGCTGTTACTGTTTACCCCCAAAGTTTTATAGTTACATTTTCTTATTCGTTGGCGTAACAACTTTTTGGCTTTTTGAATTTTGATTGGTTGGTTCATTAAGTTGAGTGTCCAAATGTTTCAACCACTAATAGCAATCTAAATAACGGATAATTTTGTATATAATTATTAGGGATGTACCTCTTTATAACGGTCATTGTCTTGTTCCTTTATATCCCTGAGAGCGATAGCTTTAACAAAGATAAATGTACTAAGAAGCGCAGCAATATATATTGTTTCTAAGGTTAAAACATGAATAAAAGAGACCATTACTGACATATTATCGATAAACTTAATTCTAATAACAATTTGATTTATATTCAGAGGAGCTTTGGAAAAACTTTCTTAAAATTGAAAACTTAATTGGATCAGTGGATTGTGACTGAAAAATAAAAGAACTTTATTTGTATTTCTTTTGGTCTGGTTTTAAGCTATTTTCAAGTCTTTCACTAAGGAGAAATAAATTTAACTTTTTACTGAAAATTTAAATTAATCTTACTACCTAAGCAAAAATAAAATGAAAATCTTTTATTTTTTTTCATTTTTTTCAGGAAGGAATCGTATATTAGATTGCAAATCTTGTTAGTCTCCAAAGTTTTTTTTGATGCTGTGAGTATTGGTGCAAAAAATATGACGTAAAAAAAAATTAGCCAATTAGAGGCCGTTATTGACCAATGGTAAAATTTATAGTGGCCTCTCATTGGCTATTTTTTTTGTTACGTCATATTTTTTTGCACCAATACTCACAGCATCTTTTTTTTTATACGTGTCTTATAACCTTGAGTGCTTTTATTAAGTCTTGATTGATTAGTTCTAACTTTTCAACCAATGAAGCAAAGCCAAAGCAAAAGCCAGAGCAAAGTTTGTTCATTATGTACATAAATTTATCGTCCATTGTCTTATCCCTAAAGATCCGTGATTTTTTTTGACCTAAGCGTAATTCATATCGATGGAAAGGAAAGATAAATTAAGGACACAGAAAATTTTTGTAAAAAATGTTTTGGGGATTTTAGGATTAGGACTTTAGGGTATAAATTTACTGGTACCCAAAGTTTAACTGATTGGTTGCTACAAACTCTCAGAACAAGAACTTTTACCAATTATTTTAACTTACATAAAGGTTCAAATCCATGATTATTGTCTTATCTATTACTAGCGGCTTCGCCCCTAGCCTCTAGGGGCTTTGCCCCAAGATTTTTCGTATTTATGATTTAAAAGAAAAATTTTAAATAAGAATTTTTTTTTTTTTGGGGGGGGGAGGTTGGGTGTATCCCACCCCCCCAAGAAAATAGTTATAAACCTTCCCGGGGCCTATGAGAAGCTACCCTGTAAAGGAGAACCCGATCGGTTCAGCGGTTAGCGAGATCCTTCGCTACAAACAAACAGACATCGTTCTACTTTGTATTATAGACTAGCGGCTACGCCCCTAGAAGCCTCTAGGGGCACTGCACTAGTAGGAGAAGGAAAAGTCGACCTCATCCTATTTTTGAGTTTCCAAATAGTAATAAAAATTATTTTTGGGGGGAGAGGGTGGTTAAGACACCCTCTCGAAAAATAGTTTAAAACCTTCCCAGGACCTATAAGAAGTTTCACTGTAAAGGATAACAATATCGGTTCAGCGGTTAGCGAGATCCTTCGGGACAGACAAAAAAAACGCTCACTACTTTATATTATCCCTGAATTATAGACTGTTTGATCTTAAGGGATAAGACAATGGACCAAAAAAATACCTCGTAGGCAGATTAAGTGATTGGTTTAAACCTATTTAATTAGAGTACCCAAAATATTTTGAGCAAATGAATAAGAAAACGTTGGTATACAACTTTGGTTACAAGTGTAATTTACAGTCCAATGTCCCCTCTTTTCCTGACTATTGTTTTTTAAAACACATATCTTAATCACGTGAGAGATTTGGTGTGCCTTCATTTCCGCAAAACTTTAAATCAACAGAACAGCAAATTACTATGTACAATAGCTTCTATTTGATTCACTGTCATCATTAAATTTGCAAATACAAGTGGCTACTCCCCTTCACACCTTTTAGGGCAATTAAGAGGGGGGGGGGGGAATCCCCACAAATTATGAAAATTAAAACAACTTTTTTTGTGGGTCGATTTCTTTTTGGAGGTTGGTACTCTCCTCCCCCAAAATTATAAACTTTAGCAGTACCTAAATGGAAACTCTATTGGTTCAACTGTTCGCGAGATCTTTCAGTGCACACACACACACACACAAAAAGACGCAGATCATGTTACTTTTATATAAGGATTTTGTCTTTTTTTCAATATGAAACACTATGCTGTTTGTGTTAATATGCGGCAGTGAATACCCACCAAAAGGTTTAACTTTTAGATTGATTGAATTTTGCGAGATGTCAGATTTTATTCAATTTGAAAAAAATCAAATTTGTCAGTAGCCAGGGAGGGAGGGAGGGGACATTGAACTGTAAATTATACTGGTCCCCAAAGTTTTATAAACAGAGTCTGTCATTCAATGGCAATTAATTAAATATATCTTAATTAATGGGACCAATATTTTAATCTACAGAAGGGGTAACTTTGTATTTTATAATTGGGGACATTTTCAATTATGTTATTCTATAAGTAGAATTGATTGACTATAAATTAAAAGGATAATTAGGTAATTACAATTATTCTTTTTTTATGAAATAGTTTAGATTAATTCCTTTTTTTTCAAGAATGGGATAAATAGCTTAAAACCAGTGCAATAAACAAACAAATGTACAAATAGGCTTTTAAAGGAAAAGACAGAAACCCCAAAAGTAAGACACAGAGGTGGACTGTTTCAACCTCCTGCCTGACCAATAAAGGATCGAACAATTGCTGGGAGGGAGGGGACATTGGACTGTAAATTATACTGGTCCCTGAAGTTTTTGAAACATGATATCTCAATTTTTAGCTTAAAAGCTTTGAGGACTTTTTTTTAACCAACAATTCTAATCTCCAGAAGGGGTTATGTTATTTACAATCATTGGTGATGTACATTAATTTTTGGACCATTGTCTTATCCCCCTAAGCTCCCTGGGAATATTTGATTTGGCGAATGACCAGTATTATCCATTAGAATATGTTGCCTTAAAATAATCAAAAACTTGTTCTCATATAAAAAATGAAAAAAATTATGACAATTTCTTTTTTTCTGAATTATCTAAAATTTTGCTTTAATTCATTAATCATAAAAAAGTTTTTTTTATATTCAATGGGAATTGATTATTTTTTATTTGAAATAAATCTATAATATTGATTTACCCCTTAACATCTAGCAGTTACGAAGGGCAGTAAAATAGCCTAAAACTATAAGGTTTAAGTGAAGTTTACCCTGATATTGACATTTCAATCTGATCGGTAGTTGATATTGACAGACAAACAAAAAAAATCTTACTACTGTCTAAGTACTAGCGGCTTCGCCCCTAGCCTCTAGGGGCCTTGCCCCAAGAGGTTTGATCAAACTTATTTTTCGTATTTTAGATTTAAAAGAAAAATTTCAACAAAACATTTTTTTCTTTCACTATTCTAATTTTAGTTTTAAAAGAAAAAAAGATTTGGGAGAGGGGGGTATAAAAATAGTTATAAACCTTCCCGGGACCTATGAAAAGCTACCCTGTAAAGGAGAACCCGATCGGTTCAGCAGTTAGCGAGATCCTTCGCTACAAACAAACAGACCAACAAACAGACAAACAAACAGACAAACAAACAGACAAACAAACAGACAAACAAACAGACAAACAAACAGACAAACAAACAGACAAACAAACAGACAAACAAACAGACAAACAAACAGACAAACAAACAGACAAACAAACAGACAAACAAACAGACAAACAAACAGACAAACAAACAGACAAACAAACAGACAAACAAACAGACAAACAAACAGACAAACAAACAGACAAACAAACAGACAAACAAACAGACAAACAAACAGACAAACAAACAGACAAACAAACAGACAAACAAACAGACAAACAAACAGACAAACAAACAGACAAATAAACAGACAAACAAACAGACAAACAAACAGACAAACAAACAGACAAACAAACAGACAAACAAACAGACAAACAAACAGACAAACAAACAGACAAACAAACAGACAAACAAACAGACAAACAAACAGACAAACAAACAAACAGAAAAACAAACAGACAAACAAACAGACAAACAAACAGACAAACAAACAGACAAACAAACAGACAAACAAACAGACAAACAAACAGACAAACAAACAGACAAACAAACAGACAAACAAACAGATAAGCAAACAGACAAACAAACAGACAAACAAACAGACAAACAAACAGACAAACAAACAGACAAACAAACAGACAAACAAACAGACAAACAAACAGACAAACAAACAGACAAACAAACAGACAAACAAACACACAGACATAAAGACATCTACTAAAATAAAAATCATCAATTGATACAAGTTTTGTTACTCGGGCTTTCGGGTTTTAATCTTATTATTTTTTTATTTAATATCAACGGAAATCTGTCTATAATACGAACTTTTATTATTCTATTTATGAAGTCTCCAAAGGACATGATCAGTTTTACCAATGAATGTCTAAAATTGTAATTGGCAAGAGCAAGCTAGGTCGAATATCTACAGGACACAATTTCCCCAATACCCAGGGCTCTAAAGGAATAAGACAATAAATTGTGTATGATCAAAATTATTCAAATATTAATTGTTGGTCTAAAAGTTAGGACAAACCAATCAAGATTAGATAAAGGTTACAGGTTAAGCATAAGATATCCTATATCTATAAAACTTTGGGTACCAGTATAATTTTCAGAATAAAACTTTGGGTACCAGTATAATATTCAGTAGCATGTTCTTTTCTCCCTGCCTATATCCCACATCCCACCAAAATAATGATTACTAAGCAGATTTTTATTCAGGCTGCCAACAATTACTTTAAAGTTGTATACAGATCATATTATCATGCATTGTTTAGAATCAAACTATCAAATGTTTGTTATAGCTTGTTCAATTAAATATTTTAAAACTACCTAGTTTTTATTAAATCTTAATTTATCTTACCTTTTTATCAGATAAGTTGATCTTAAAATCAAAGTGTTAAAAAACTTCCTTTAAATACTTTTTAAAAGTTGCCTAGATTTACAACAAAATAGCCTAAAACTGTCCTGAAATCTTCCCAAAAACGAAGATCCTAATCAGTTCAGTGGCTAATGTGATCTTAACTGAACAAAAGCGAAAAAAACACCTTACTACATTATATGATAGGATAAACTCAAATGTATTTTGAATGAAAACTGTAGTAAAACAAATTTTTGATTGCAATTTGATAAAATGTACATCAAATAAAAACATACAACATCTTTAGCTTTCTCCGTACGTGTATATGCTATATATGAGACTTTGACTCTGAATTATAGAGTTAAAATGGACTAACCTTAATTTAGCAGTAAGGTCTTTTTTAATGTTGTTAGCTTAAGATCTCAGTAAAGGTTAGGGTTCTCCATTTAAGAGAAGCTTTACAAAGATGATTTTAGACGTTTTCATTTTTAGATTTAAGAATAGTGTTGGTTATTTTGTGTTTTTAGCTTTTCTGTACATTTTAGTATACAGAGCCCCTAGATGCTAGAAGTGCAGGCGTTAATGAAATATATTTAAGTATTTAGACGACAAGGTTGTTAAAGAAAATATAAGTTTATCTTATGATCTTCTTGTGGTTTATATGTCCCTTTAATACATTAGATTAGATTTTTAGACAGAATTGGCCAAAACAGGGAGTTTAACTACTCTTTTTGAAAAAAATGAAACATTAAAATAGGTTTTTACCACTCTAATGATCCTCAATTGCTTTATTTGTATCTAAGTTACTTTAAACTAGATTTCTATACAGCAAAATAGGAGTTTGATCACTCTAAAAATCCTTAAATGTTGTGCATGTCCATCAATTTAAAAAAAACAAAACATTAAAAGGTATTAAAATAGATTTTTGAGCACTCTTATGATCATCTAATGGTCTACATGTCTCTTAGTTACTTTAAAGTAGATATCTAGACAGCAAATTAGGAGTTTGATCACTCTAATAATCCTCTCTTGGTGTGCATGTCCCTCACTTGTAAAAAACATTAAAAGGCATTAAAATACTGTCTCAGATTCGTCAAATTCTTCTCACATTTGTGCATGCACCACACCAGGTGGATACTATTGGAATTTACATTTCTGCACTGCTTAGCCTGAAAAGAATCCGTATTTAGAGTAACAGGATCTGTCTGTACCAAAGAATCTGGCTAACCGCCAAATATACAGCATGACCCTCGAAAAAGTATTTTTAAGCATCTGCAGCCCTTATTTCTCAATGAATTATAAAAAAATGCATATGTCCTTGTTCTCCATAGTATTCCACATAAGTAGATATAAAAATATTTTTTTTTACCTCCATTAACACCGGAGATTTTTAGAGCTAAAGTTTTGAAAAAGTGACTGAGGAAAAAGTAACTTTTAACATGAAACGACTTTTTTAGCAAAATTAAGGTAGAAATCCTTTTATTTTTGTTACTAGCAGAAACTTTATACAAAAATGAAATAAAAAATTTAGTTTTTGAGTAAAAAGCATTTTTTTACACATATTTTTTGAGTCTTTTTAGTTTAATGATGTTTTGAAAAACTTACTTATTAGGCAAAATTGTTTAAGATTAAAAAACCAAATAAATCTTTATGAATATAGCAGGAAAATTGTTTTTGTTTCACAATCCTAACTTTAATAACAAAAAAGTTATAAAGAAAATAAAATTAAAACATAATGATTTTTTTGTCTAAAAAGCTTAATTAACCCCCTATTAAATTATTGAGATGTCAGAAAAGTAGGCGGAGCAACTGTCATAATTAATCCTTTTCTCAAATAAGGGTTAATAAATAACCTAAAATTTGCAAATAATCAATTCATTCAGTAGTATTTTATGCCATTAAAAATTTATATTTTTTGGTGGAATAAAAAAGAAATAATTAGTTAACTTGTTTTTCTTTGTGTATCATTATTCAGTTGCTAGAAAAACATAATATAACCATCCAAAAAATAAGAGAAACAAAAAAAAATTCTTTTTCTCAGTCACTTTTTTCAAAACTTTAGCTCTAAAAATCTCCGGTGTTAATGGAGGTAAAAAAAATATTTTTATATCTACTTATGTGGAATACTATGGAGAACAAGGACATAAGCATTTTTTTATAATTCATTGAGAAATAAGGGCTGCAGATGCTTAAAAATACTTTTTCGAGGGTCATGCTGTATATGGTTCTCCTTTGCAGTGTAGCGTCTTGTAGTCCTGGGAAGGTATATAGCTATTTAGGGAGAGGGTACTTTGGTTGGGCCGCCTCCACCCCTCAAGTACCCCTAGAGGCCTCTAGGGGGCGTAGCCTCTAGTTACAATGATATTAATAAATAAAATGGTCATAGCTGACATAATAACAATATTCTAATAACATTATGACTATATTTATATTATGACTTTAAATAGAAATATGGACTAGGCGAGAAAAAAATTGAAAAGATCAAATTTTGTACTTAAAGTGACAAAATGTTCAAATTAGGAAATTGAAATTAAAATTGTTGTCCATCAAAAAACACACCCTTTTACATATATTACTCTTTTTTCCATTTACAGTGGAAAAATACATTGGCTTAAAAGAATTGTTTTCGGCTTTGTAAAATAAAACAAAAATACAGTAAACTTATGCATTAGGTGAAATATTTAAGAATCTGAAAGCTCCATATTGAGCAGAAAGTATTTCACTGTGCATTTTTAATTTCCTCCCCTCGCCTCCCCTTTTTCTCCTATTGCCCATCATAGCGCTTTCAGCACAAGCAGTTTTTTTTCGCGAATTTTTGCTATTCGTGGAGGGAAAAGATAGATGCAATTAGAAATTTTTAACACACGCACGCAACACGAGTTCTGCTAAACTCGGTATCCAAATCTTTTTTTAAATTTTTACAGTACATATGTAAAATTAAGTAAATCTAACTAATAAATATTTTTTTTATAAAGCTGATGTAAATTCCAAAAAAAAAGAGAGAGAGAGAGAGAGAGAGAGAGAGAGAGAGAGAGAGAGAGAGAGAGAGAGAGAGAGAGAGAGAGAGAGAGAGAGAGAGAGAGAGAGAGAGAGAGAGAGAGAGAGAGAGAGAGAGAGAGATAAAGAGAGAGATTTAGAATAAATGATAAAAGTTTAACCAATAATTGTCTCAAAACAATTTAAAGTAAAATTTCTATCAAAATCCTTCTGGTCGAAAAGTGAATATGACATATAACCAACCCCCTAATTGATTTTACAATAGACTAGTTTAGTAAAGGTTACATGAGCCCGGGGCTAGCAAGATTCTTTTTGCTTTAAATTGTAAAAAAGAGTTGGTGGTCAAGAAATAGGTCCGATTAATGAAATCACAAAAATCTTAAGATGGGGGGGGGGGGGGGGTGGATGGCTACAGATGCCACAATAGCTTTTGAAGGTATTTTACTAAATTTTAATGAATTATGCAATCATACCATAGTTGGTAGATAGCAGGGTCAGGAAGGTATGAATCTGAGTCCGCTTGATGTCAGGGAGGTGATCTATCTATCTATCTATCTATCTATCTATCTATCTATCTATCTATCTATCTATCTATCTATCTATCTATCTATCTATCTATCTATCTATCTATCTATCTATCTATCTATCTATCTATCTATCTATCTATCTATCTATCTATCTATCTATCTATCTATCTATCTATCTATCTATCTATCTATCTATCTATCTATCTATCTATCTATCTATCTATCTATCTATCTATCTATCTATCTATCTATCTATCTATCTATCTATCTATCTATCTATCTATCTATCTATCTATCTATCTATCTATCTATCTATCTATCTATCTATCTATCTATCTATCTATCTATCTATCTATCTATCTATCTATCTATCTATCTATCTATCTATCTATCTATCTATCTATCTATCTATCTATCTATCTATCTATCTATCTATCTATCTATCTAAAAAGAAATTGTTATTCTAAGAAGAGAAATAAAAATAAAATTAGCATTTTTGTTGTATAAAAGTGCACTCTCACACTCTCACACGCCTATCTAAACAAATTTGTCGCCTAAATGCTAATTCTTAACATTTAATGAATTAACAAGAATAAGTATATCCAGAATTGCACTAGACGCAAAAGTTTTATCTTCTAAAAACTTTGGGTATCTACATTAAATCTTAATTGGTTGTTTCAAACTAGCTGTAAACTTTTAAGCAAATAAATTTAATCTTAGTAGGTGTAATTTTGTTTACTAGCCGCAACGCCCCCCAGAACCTCTGGGGACACTTCAAGTGGGAGAGGTAAAAGTCGATCACCCCCTCATTATATATTTCAACTTATTTTTTGGGGGGTATAGAGTTAATATTTTTGGGAGGGTGAAGATACCCTCCGCAAAAATAGTTAAAACCTTCCCTGGGCTTGTGAGAAGCTTAATTGTGAAGGAGAACCATCAGCGGTTAGCGAAATCCTTTGCTACAGTCAAAAAGGCCTATTACTTTCTATAATAGGATTATCACAGGCATTGTACATTAATTCATTGTCCTATCCCTTATGATTCCTGAGTATATCTAATAAGATCTAAATCTCAAAAACAATATTATCGTCTATGACTAAGTAGCTGCATTTACATAATAATGTTTTTTCAGTAAGATCTCATGAATCGCTGGCACCTACTCAAAAAGTATATTGGCGCCTCTACCTCCTCAATTTTCTCCTATCCATTATTAAACATTTTACAGGCGGACGTACAGACAAACGTCATATATTGAGTAGCTTCGCTACTATAAATGCAGCTAAATAAATAAAATGCCGCAAAGTCAAAGGGAATTAATGTTAATGTCTAAACAAGAAAAAAAAGACTTAAAACTTAATTTTATTGCTCAGGAACAAAGAGATAATCTTTAGTTTTTTTTTTTATAAAGTAGTAAGGTATTTTTGTTTGTAGCCTAAGATTTCAATAATTGCTAGACCGGTTGAGTTCTTCAATTTATGGAATCTTCTTATAGGTCCCTCGATGGTTTTAGGCTATTTTATTTTTAAATCTAAGTTTGGGTTTAGCCTATTTTTCTACTTTTCTTACTCCTTTGAATACAGAGCTCCTAGATGCTAGGAGCGCAGCCACTAGTTGAAAATATAAAGTAACACTTAACTTGGATTTAATTAAAACCCTTAAATTATTGTATTCTAGTCTCAGATACATTGTACTAGTACCCAAAGTTTTATTTATACGTATCCTTAGGGGACTTAAAAACTGTACAAAAACTAGCAGTCTACAAATTTCTCTACCAATATGGGGCAATTTTCTTCATCAAAATTTAAAATGTACATCAATTTATCGTCCATTGTCTTATCTTTGACTAATAATAATATTATCTGAGATTTAAAATATTTAAAATTCCTGATATAACACAACAAAACAATGCTAAACATTGTGTCGAAACAAATATTTTACAAGGTTAATTATATCCATAAATAGCGCACCAATAACGAGATTTTAAAGATTAAATTTTATAATATTTGGCATCTATGGGCTCTATATTTGAGGAAGCAGGTAGAAGGAAGTACAATATACTTACAGTTGAAAATAAAATAGCCTAAAACTATTCCAAGACCTATAAAAAGCGTCCTTAAATGTATTTTAATCGGTTTACTCGTTAGAATGATTTTAAGGGACAAACACAAAAAATCATATCTAAAATAATAGTTAAGTATAATCCAGTTAAATATGCGATATAAAATAAACTGTGGATAAATCAAAATAATAGAAATAGTAGACCCATCCCTCATTGCTAGACTTTAATATCATTAATACCAACAGTGGGACATACGGACATATTGTAGGGTAGCTTCGCTACCACAAAAAATGTTTAAAAGTAGCTTGCATTGATAAGTGTGACTTAAATTATTTGTTAAAACTATGCCTAACTATGCCGGGAATGTAAAAATTTATCCTAATTCTTATGTTTCAATGAAAATTTTTCTAAATCCTAACAGTTGGGACAATAGATTGATTTTTATTTAATAAAGCTGTTGATAGGATTTTGATTGGGATCTTATCCAAGTGATCTTAAGGGATAAGACAATGAACGATAAATTGATGTACATTTCCAATGATGATACACAACAATATCCTTTTTGTAGATTGCAATTAGTGGTTGAAACGTTTGAGCGCTCAACTTAACAAATAAACCATTATGAATTGTATAGTATATAGTCCCCAAAGTTGCTGAGCCAACGTTAGTATGCATAAAACTTTGGGGACTAGAGTAATAAACACCTTTTTAAGCCAATGAAAGAAAAAAATTTAAATAATTAACACATAATTGTACAATAATCATTTTAAAATCCTCACTAAACAAATACCTCACAGACATTTTATTTAAAATAGTAAACAAAAACAATAATATTAATAGTGCAGATTTAATTTGAGAATAGAATTAACGTTATCATGGAGTATTACAAAATCTAAAAAAAGGGCATTGGACTTTAAATCATACTTGTACCCAAAGTTTATGACCACGTTATCTTATGCGTCGACAGAAAAACGTTGGGTACTTTTATCTAATTTTGATTGGTTTGTTCCAAACTTTGTCTAAAATATGCAACCAATAATTGTAAAATACTCATGGAGTAATTTAGTTATAGATAGAAAGGATGTATAATATCAATTTATCGTCCATTGTCTTATCTCTTAAGAGTAGTTAGATATGTAGCAATAAATGATAATTTTAAGCGCTACCTTGACGTTCTTTTTCATAAACAAGAAATGTCCTAAAACCACCACAGGACCAGTAGCTATATTCCCTGATGTGTGAGCCCAATCGGTTCAGCGGTTGCCGAGATCTTAAACTTAAATGGGATAGACAGACAGCTTAAAATAATAATGATGACATGACCCTATTAAATTCTTATTGTTGATTTATAAATAACATAAAGAATTTTTTTGTTTCTGAGATTTTAATGAACCTTATCTTATTTCAGATGGTAACCAGGACCAAGAAGATTTTTGTGGGTGGCCTCTCCGCCCCAACCACAGTGGAAGATGTTAGGAACTATTTCCAACAGTTTGGAAAGGTAATATTTTATATAGAAAGTTGACAATTGAAGTAACAGGATGCCTGATTGCATGTAACTAAGGATCTCGCTAACCACTGAACCGAAATGGATGTTTCCTTTACAGTTAAGCTTCTTTTATAACTAATTTGGGGAAGGGTACCACCACTCTCCTTACAGAAATAGCTTCTAGAAAAAGATTAACCCTTCCCCCCAACTAAAATGAACTAAATTTAAAGATAGACTTCCCCATTTCAACCAAGTGCCACTAAAGTCCTCTAGTTTCAATATATTTACTATTTGAACAGTTTTGAAAGAAAATTATGAAAAGGTAGATTGCTACGAAGATTTGTAAACGTGTATTTTTATTTTTTTAAGGGGAGGGGGGAAATTTGTTGGGTTTAAAATTTATATGGGGGGGAAGGTCTTGATTTGAGGACCCCAAACTTTCAGTGCTGTCTAAGGTTGTCTTATCAACTTTTATTTAATCTTTAAAGAAATGGTATTTTGATAAGCCTAGCATTTTGTTATATTCGTTTAAAGATAAACATAATTATAAAAATACTTAGGACAAATATATCCAAAAGTATAGCGCAGCAATAACAAGCTTTCATTTTTTATTTAGCAGGGATGGTTAATACCTTCACAAGTATGACATCTTAATGTAAAATAGCTTAAAACCATTATATACATTCAGTACATTTCTTGAAAAGCAAAATTTCATGGGTCTAGCGGTTAACGAGATCTTAAGCCTCTGTTGATAAACCTTATTTTTCTATTTACTTACATTATTCAATTCGAGAAAAGTGTAAAAGAATATAATTTTGAAAGCTACGTCCTAAAATTAATTTTCCAAAAAATTTGCTGCGATTGCAAATTTTGATTCTGATTTTAGAATGACCTAAAATCTATTAAAACACACGTGAGCGCGCACATGAGCGCGTTGTGACGTGCACAAATAATCCAGGGATATTAAGGGTTAAGACAATGGATGATAAATTTAATCCCACCTCACTATTATAAATTTATAATTATCCTTTTTGTAGAATAAAACTATCAATAGAAAAGTTTTTTTTAAGTTTGGACATTTTTGTCCGTGCTGTACTAAAATTTCCTTTTTAAACTATTAATCGTTTAAGAGGGAGGGGCCTATAAATTATCATGGTACCTAAACTTTTATAATCACTCGTCCTTATGCGCTGTTTAAAACTTTGGGTACTTTTATTAGATATTGATTGGTTGGTATAAACTAGCACAGTACTATCTTTTCAACCAATAATTTTAATCTACAGAAGTGGTGATATTGTTTATTATAATTGAGGATATAGTCGATTGTCTTATCCCTAAATATCCCTGACTAAACACATGCAAAGGAAGTTCTGTAAATTCCAGATTGCAAAGTCACAAAAACTCAGAAACTCGAGGGATAGAGCAATTTTAAAAAAGTTTTTTTTGGGTATAGCCCCTTTCGTGGCAACACACCTTAAGGGGCGATTCTTCGTATTTTTTTTACAGTAGCTTTTCTCCTATTTCTGTACCCTGCGGGGCCAATTGCCTAACCTAAACTAAAATAACCTATAAAAAGCCACGTTTTTTTTTTGTTTCCCCTCAAATATGTTATTTAATTTGATCTAATTTCAAATAATGAAATTAAATATAGATAAGAAAATTATCCATTTATAAAAAGGATCTTTCTGTTTGTACCAAAAGACCTCGCGCTAATAGTTGAACCGATATGGTTTTCCTGTACAATGTAGCTTCTCATAAAGGTTTGTAGCTATTCTAGCTCTGGAACAAAATCCCTCCAACTTAACTTTAAAAAAATTCTTCTTAAACTAAAATTAAAAGGGATGGGGGGGGGGGAGGGTTCGACTTTTCCGCTTTCTGAAGTACCCCAAGAGGCCTCTATCTTATTATTATTTCTACTTATGGACATAATTGTCTTTTGTTTGTCTTATCCCCAATATCCCTGTACAAAGATCTAACGCGTTTATGTTTTACTAACTTACGTCAAATGTCAGAATTTTGTTACGTACACAAAATAACAATACCTTTAGAGCAATGGATATAAAACACGTGGATATTATGACAGGGGAAAATTTTTGGTCAATTTTGGTTGCTACTTTAGTCCTTATTTATTGTCAGTACTTCCCCCCAGTAGATGTGGAAGGGTTGGGGGTATAAGGGGTTGATAAGGGGCGGGGACGTTTTTTAGCCCGCAACAAGTTTCACTTTATCAGATTACATTATAATCTGGTGTAAGATCCAAGAGGAATAGTCCCTTACGTGACATCGCACCTTAAGAGGCGATTTGTCGTATTTTTATAATGGGTTTTTAGGTTATTTTAGGTAAGGTTAGGTTATATTGGGTTAGGTGATTGCCCTGCAGGGTTAGGTAATTGACCCCGCAGGGTTAGAGCCCCCCGAAGGGGCTAGAAATAGGAGAAAACCTACTGTGAAAACTACGAAGAATCGCCCCTTAAGGTGCGATGTCACGAAAGGGACTATACTGCAAATTATACCGGTACCAAGGCTATACCCTAAAATTTTGCGTTTTTCTAATTTAGTTTAAAAGGGTGATTTTTACTTTTTGTATTTTTTTGACATTACAAATAACTGTTCTTCTTTTATCAAAGCTATCTTTTAATGCTGCTCTACTTATAAAAAGTGCAGCTACTCTATACTAATAACTAAACAATTAAGATCGAGGACGTAATGTTAATGTTTGACAAACTGACCAACCTTAATATTTAGTCATAGTGCAGCTACTCTATATTTAGATCGAGGACGTGATGTTAATGTTTGACAAACTGAGCAACCTTAATATTTAGTCATAGTGCAGCTACTCTATATTAAGATCGAGGACGTGATGTTAATGTTTGACAAACTGACCAACCTTAATATTTAGTCATAGTGCAGCTACTCTATATTTAGATCGAGGACGTGATGTTAATGTTTGACAAACTGACCAACCGCCACAGAGGATTTGGATTCCTGATCTACGAGAATGAAGAAGTCGTCGACAAAGTCTGCGAAATTCATTTCCACGAAATTAATAACAAAATGGTAAGTTATCTTATTTTATTAGTAGCGAAGCTACTCTACGGTAAGGGACTGTCCGTACGTCATAAAATCAATCCGTAATTCCGTTAAAGTATGTTTTAGAGATAATAAATGTAGAATATACGTGGATGATATGACAGGAGTAAATTATTGTCAATTTAGGCGGCAATTTTTCCATGCATTTATTGAACGGGCCGTTTATTTAGTAGGAGGAAAGAGGATGGGGTGAAGGATTGGGGTAGGGAGGATCGTTATTTTAGCCCGCTACAGAGTTCACTTTGTTATAGAACATGAATATCTGGTGAAAGATCCAGGTAATTTTACATCCATTTTAGGGATAAATGTTTACTACCCCGTAAATTTATTGGTTAAAAACTTAAATTAATAAAAATCTAAATTACTTTACTTAATATATTTAATATAATTTGATGTAATTTTCTATGTACAAATTGTCCTATTTTATGATAGAAAATATCAATAAAATCCGCGTAAAACTTAATTTAATGAAAAAAAGAAGTAAAAAGTTCAAACATGACTTAAAAGGCACACAAAACACACACAAAATTATAATCAAATATACTTTTCCAATTTCAAAATTACGATGTACTTTAATTTAGTTATTGAGCAAGAAACAATAAGCATTACGTCCAATAGCAACGAAGCTAAATTGACAAAAATTTATCCTATCATATAAAGTAGTAAGCTTTTTTGTCTGTAGCAAAGGATCTCACTAACCGCTGAATAGATATGGTTCTTCTTTACAGTGAAGCTACTTATAGGTCGGTCCAGAGAAGGTTTTGAACTATTTTTGAGAGGGTACCACCCAACTTCAAAAAGAAATCGCCCCTAATAAAATAAATAAACTCCTTCCTCCCTAATCTTTTTAAAATTCAAAATTGAAAATATGGGGCAGGAATCATTCCACCCCCTACGCCCTAAATGATCCTAGAGGCTTCTAGGGGCGAACCGGCTACTATCTAATTTAAAGTAGAACGATATCTCTTCGTCTGTTAAAGTAAAAAAAAACGTAATAAAAAAGGAACAAATTAGAAACAAAATTATCACTTCTGTAGATTAAAATTATTGGTGGACAAGTTTGGATTTTAGTTTAAATTACCCAACCCAGATTTATGTATAAGACTCCAAAGTTTTTAAGCCAACAAATAAAGAAACCCTTCATAAAAAAGTTACAGTACAATGTCCCCTCCCTTTCAAATACTTAACCTATACAAGAGTAATACAGCTGAGTGTCAAATGACAAACAAATACAAAATGTACTGTAGTGTAGATGCGCTACGCCGCAAACCAAATATTTGCTCCATCTACTTTTTATCTTCTAATACTTTTACATTATTGATCAGAACAGTTATTACCGCGGACACGTAAATGACATTCGTAGATTTTTTTTGCTAAAATTGGAAGATTTTTAAATGGCTAAAAATTATGTTTAGTTAATGTATCAACATAAATATAAAGTTTTAATGTTATTAGAATTTAATTTTTTTTTGATTATTTCATTGACCACTTTAATCATGTTTCCTAGCCTATTGCCCCTAAGGTGTTCAGGAAAATAGCCTAAAACCACTCAAATACATTAAATAAAGCTTCCATGAAAAGTTTAATCAATTTAGAACAGCAGTTTCCGAGATCTTTAGGTTCATACAAAAGATTACCACTTAATATTAGAGGATGAATAAAGGATTGTTGATTATATTACAGTTTTAATGAATTATTGAAAAGTTAGACCCTTAAAAGTTTTTTTCGGATTCTTTATTCCTTTCTCTGAGTTTCATCATAAGATGAAAGATTGGGATAGAGATGATAAAAGGGATAAAAAAAAGTCAGAGAGGGAGGGGATATTTCTTATTCGTTGGTATAATAACTTTGGGGACTTATATTGAACTTTAATTGGTTGGTTCATTGAGTTAATTGTCGAAACCTTTCATCCACTGATTTCAATCTACTGAAGGGGTAATTTTGCGTATCATCATCGGGAATGTAATCAATGTAACGGCCATTGTCTTATTTTTTTGGTCCCTAATAAAAATGAATACCAAATGAAATTTACTTATTTTACATCTTTTATAAAATACAGCCTTAAAGACAGTTATTCTAAACATAAAAACAAGCCTCTAACAAATAGCCAAAAACCTTCCTAACAGAGCTTCTCTAATATTTATGGAAAGATCGATCTAGACATCGTCCGCAAATATACTAAAAATAAATTGATGTACATCCCCGATGTTGATAATCAAAATTGCCCTAACCGTAGATTAAAATTAATGGGTGCAAAAATTGTTAAAACTAGTTTGAACCACCCAATCAAGTGTTAATACAATATTTAATGCCATTAAATGAGAGGGCAAATCTGCTAAACTTTGGGTACCAGAATAATTTACAGCCCAATGCTACCTCCCTTCCTGGTGTAATTGAAATATAATCATTTTAAAATGCAGCTTGACTTTAGAAAAACATTCGATACACATAAAATTAAAAGGCATTCATTTTTACAATTGTTTTATGCTACTCAAATGATTATAACATTTAGAAGAAAAAAAAATTAGATTTTACAGTCTTTTTTAGCTAACTTTCGGATTGTATTCATTTTTGATAAATAAAACAAGCTTATTTTTTGTGGTCCAACTTCTTCATCTAAGGTTACAATTTTGCAAGACCCCTCGATGCTAGAGGCGCAGATTTTATTAAAAGTAAGAAATCAACTGTATAAATGTTTCTTTTACTATATAGTTATTTCTCTTTTTTCTCACAGCGTAAATACTATTTTTGCTTTTTGCTTGATAGAAAGTAATTCGTTAAAAAGTTTATAAGCAAAGATAGTATTATCCCTGAAAATAAACATTGGACCATTTAATTTGCCCCCTTAAAAAATTATGATTTAAAAAAAATAGTTCCAGTCAAAGGGTAAAAATTAAATAACTTGCCCTTGCCAAAAAACAAAAAAAAATATATTTTATAAATAATTTAAAGGGGTTGGATGGGTTTGGTGGGGGGTTTTTATATGGTATCTGATCAAAATTTGAAGGAAATTGCAACAAAGTCCTCCTTCTCATGATGTTTACTGAGTTGTTGGAATAGTCCAACATAAATAAAACAGCAAATTTATTTAGAATGTTGAGATCTAAACGGATAAGTCAATGGATGTTAAATTCTACACCCATAATCATAATGGACAAAAGTACCCCTTCTATAGATAGAAAATTATTAGTGGAGAAATTTGCACATTGCTTTTTGTTAGATAAACCAATTGATGTTTAATAACAGTCTACAAAGTTTTAAACCAGCGAATGACGGAACGTGATCTTTGGAGACCAGAGCTGGATCTTTAAATGTGTAGCCATTGCCGTTGCCGCTGCCAGAGGTACAGCGACTATCCTAATAGCGATCTTTAAATCAAATTCGCCACGCGTACCTACGAATGTCGATGTATGAATGTATCTACGACTACGGCCACGGCTACGGCTACGGCAACGGCTACACATTTAAAGATCCAGCTCAGTATAATTTATAGTCTAATAGCTCCCCCCCTTTTTAAAATAACACTTGCATTCATTGGCTGATGACAGTAGTTCGAAATCTCGGATTTTTAAAAACTTGTTTTGTTCCCCCCCCTTATTTTTGTACATTAACTGGTGTTTATACAAATGCGTCAATTTCAACTCCCCTACCCAAAATTTTTTTATAATATTTTTTATTAAAACTCAAATTAAAAAGTAGAAAGGCGGTTGACTTATCCCCCTCCCACTTTAATAATACCTAAAGGCTTCTAGGGGGCGTTGCCCCTAGTCTATCTTAAAATAAAAGCTATATCTTGCATTATTTTTTTCAATTAGGTGTTTGCATATAGTAAAAATATTTTTCTTATTTAATTGTTATCCTAATAAGATAAAAGTTATACTTAAAATTTGTTTTAATAGTTATCATTATATTTTGCATTTAAAAAAAAAAAAAAAAAATTTACCAAAATATGCGTATATATTTTGTACTCACTTGCGTCATTTTTATTTCAGATTTTATTTACCCGTCATCGCTTAAAATTATTTGCTATGATACTGCAATAGTATTTACTACGGTGTGACCTCACTTCCGCATAATCCTATTATATAAAGTAGTAAGCGTTTTTTTGTCTGTCCCAAAGGATCTCGCTAACCGCTGAACCGATATTGTTCTCCTTTACAGTGAAGCTTCTTATAGGTCCTGGGAAGGTTTTAAACTATTTTTCGAGAGGGTGTCTTCACCCCCCTCTTCCACAAAAAAAAATTATAACCCTTTTGAAACTCAAATTTAAAATAGGATGAGGTCGCTTTTCCTTCTCCTACCAGTGCAGTGCCCCTAGAGGCTTCTAGGGGGCGTAGCCGCTAGTCTATAATACAAAGTAGAACGATGTCTGTCTGTTTGTCTGTGTGCCTGTTTGTCTGTTTGTTTGTAGCGAAGGATCTCGCTAACCGCTGAACCGATCGGGTTCTCATTTACAGGGTAGCTTCTCATAGGTCCCGGGAAGGTTTATAACTATTTTCTTGGGGGGTGGGACACCCCAAACCCCACCAAAAAATGAAAAATACCACCCCCCCTCCAAAAAAAAAATACTTTTTAAAACTAAAATTAAAATAGTTAGGTCGACTAACCCCCCCCCCCCCAAATAAAAAATCCCCCCCCTCAAAGAAAATTTACTTTTTCCATTTTTCTTTTAAATCTAAAATAAGACTCAATAATATTTAAATAAATGATGTATACAAAATGAACCTTTCCAGCACTCCAATGAATTGGGAAGCTAGGATGAACAAGCGACTTAAATACACAAAATATAGATTTTTTATGTGATTTTGGAGAATTTTCACAAAAATAATTTTGGTGAGGCAGCGATGCAGCGACCCCAAATTTTTGTTTAAAGAATCCAGATGAGTTCTGATGATTTGCTAAAGTTATTCATATGCTGAAATGAATAAACACTATTTACCAGTGGCAGATTAACTGAAATTTAATTTCCGAATGTGTACACAGTTTTCTCGGTGTTTCCTCATCCTATCTCAATATATATTACTAGCTAAAAACTTCAAACTTCCAAAAAATAATTTGAATATATAAACGATTTATACATTTTACATTAAAAATTTTAATTTTTCAAATTTAGTTTTATTTTTGTTTGAAGTTTGAAGCTTTTTTTAGCTAGTAGTAAATATTGAGATAGAATGAGGAAACACCGAGGAAACTGTGTACACATTCGGAAATTAAATTTCAGTTCATCCAGTGGCAACTACTACAATGATAGATTACCCTCCTTCAAGGGCGTCCACATACTTTTATCATTAGGGGGGGGGGGGGCCTTCGTCCGTCTCTATAATGCATTAATATTTTCTTTATTTATACCAAAAAGATGTAATATAAAAATCTAAAATAAAAATAGTAATATAAAATTAGTCTACTTCATATTTTCGTATGCTGATTTTACAAATAATTCTACTATGATTTTTGGACTGTTTATTAATATGACTAAGAGGTATAATAATCAACAAAGTCTAATTTTCTTAACCAACCACTTTTACGTCTTGGTATAGCTAGGGGAGGGGGGGGTGGTGGTGAGGGGGACATTGGGCTGTTTAATATACTTGTCCCCAAAGTTTTTTATTTTGTTATTCGTTGGCTCAACAACTTTGGGGACTTTTATTAAATTTTGATTGGTTGGTTCATTAAGTTGAGTGTCTAAACGTCTCAACTAAGTGTAATCAACAGAATTGGGTCATTTTTGTGTGTTATTATTGGGAATGTACATCAATTTATCGACCATTGTCTTATCCCTTTAGATTCCTGGAGTATAACACTTTTTTATGTGAAAACTTTTTATGTTCTGATATTTGTCAGGGATTTAGAGGTAGGGCATTTGACTAAAAATAAATATTTCTCCCAAATATAAATTGTGTACCAATTCACCTTTAGTACTTTGCTTTTATTTGTTGGGAAAAGTTTAAATTATCTACCATTAACTTATCCCTGTATTCTTTGATATTTACTCAGATGTAAAACTTTATATGATGATAAAATGAATTGGGAGGGATGGGGGTTTGAGTATCAACCCCCCCCCCCCTCTCCTCCACATTCCATCAATTCTCTTAACCCTCGATTTTTTTGCTACTTTTTTGGACATGTATGATTATATAAAAATATAAATTAAATGTAATTAAATATCCATCTTTCATAAAAAAAATCCTAGATTTAAAAACAGAAGGAATGATTTCATTAAGTTTTCATGGAAGCTTTATATTGGTCATATTATGTAATTGGATGATTTTTTATTTTTGAAATTCTTCATCTTTTAAGTTTTATTTCTATGACTATTTTATAGAAGAATATTACTTTAAAATAATTTGTCTTTTATTTTTTATTCTTTCAGTCATATTTTATATCTCTCTCTCTCTCTCTCTCTCTCTGTCTCTCTCTATCTCTCTCCTTCCCTCCCTTTCTCTCTATTTCTATCTTTCTATCTTTTAGTGAAGATATATTAAGTTAATACCTTTCCGCTCTGGTCTATTTATAGATCACATTTTTGTAGATCCCCATTTTCATAGATTAGGTATAATACATAAAAAGAATAAATCAAAAAGTTCATACCCTCCCCACCCTCCTTCCTAATTCATCATATTTTGAAGTTCTAAAGACCTTTAAAACAGTAGCCTCCAAAATGATTGCTCTAATAAAAATTGTAGTCAATTTTCTTTGGCTGTCATCTAGGAGTATCTATGTATGTATATACCATCCTGACTGAGTCGACTCCTAAATATAAGATAGCCTAAAACCATACAAAATATATGATAGAATACCACATAGTCATTAAATAATTAAAATATAATCTTATCTTAGTTAAGATGATTTATTTTATGGTTTAAGATTTTTTTCTTTAAAAGCTTTATCCCTATTCTTTATATTTCCTATTTCTAAAAATACTTGTGAATGATCGAAATCTATAGATAAATGGACTAGTAGTTGTTTCTGAGAAAAAAAAACATAACCTGTTATATAAATTACTAGCGGATTCGCCCCTAGCCTCTAGGGGCTTTGCCTCAAGAGGTAATTAAAAATAATTAAATATTTCTGGTGCTGCCATTTATTTTGAAATTAACTGCCTAAAAACTATTTTTTTTTTGGGGGGGGGGAGTGTTCCAACCCCCCGAGAAAATAGCCTAAAACCACCATAGGACCAGTAGGTATAATTCCTTAAGAGTAGAATTTGATCGGTTCAGTGGTTACCAAGATCTTAAGGGACAGACAGATGGACGGACAGAAATCATTCTACTTTGTATCATAGATTACATAAGTTTTATTTTCTGAAGCTTTGATTTCAAATAACTACTAAACTGATTGAGTTCTCCCTTTTGGGAAAGCTTTACATATTGTTCTGGGATGGTTTTAGGTTATTTAAATTTTAGATTTAAGCATTGGGAAGGTGTTAGGCTATATTTATACCCCCTTCTTACTTACCCCATTGAATAAAGAGCCTTCAGATGCAAGGGGCGATGCCTCTAGTTTTAAAATACAAGACAACCAACTTCAATATGTAATAATTGTCTATAAATGATTTTAAATTATTGCGTTGATATCAAAAACTAAAAACTGGTTCTCAGCGATACAGAATCAAATAGCAGTATAGCGGATAATTTTCCACGAATATTAAAATAAAAATATCAGTTTTATTAGCCCAGGACTTCGGCCCCTCGGGGCTTACAAATCTGGTTTTAATCTTGTATCTTTTTATTTTATATACGCGGGAAGATGTCTATAATACGATGCGATAAATAACTATCCCTTCCTCTAGTTTTACCGTTTATCAATGTTGTTTTTTCCAACCCGGCCTTCCAAGTTTTCCTAACCTTGGAATAGTGCATTTTTTCTCAAGCTAAAATGGTTCCATATTGATTGAATCTGAAATAAGTTGTTCCTATCAACACAGCAAAAAATCTCAACAAAAAATACTCTTTCAGTTGATTAAAATTGTTTGGTTGAGAAGTATGGACACTAGTTATTTGAAACCACCAAAGAAAAAGACTTAATAAAAAGCTTGTAAAAACTTATATAACTTTGGGAACCACTATGATTTACAGTCTGTTGTCTCCTCCATCCCAAGGCATTTGGATAAAACTTGAAAATAGATTTAAGTATTATATAAAACCTTAGATAATAAAATTGTTAGCCTTAAATAATGTTTAATGTTTTAATAAAATTGTTAGCCTTAAATAATGTTTAATGTTTAAACAAATAAAAATTAAAGTTTTAAAATATGGGAGTATAGAAAAGCGGTTTTGACTACCCCCCCCCCCCCCCCCCATGCTCAAATAAGGGGTTAAATTACTAAGGTCCTACATTTTCTGATGCTTTTTTTGCCTGTTTGTTATTATACTGATAAAGATATAGTATCTTCCTATAAAACATTTCATGTACTCTAAAAAAAAGTTATTATGATTTATACATTGTCTTTGGGATAAGATAATGAATGATGGATATTCATTTTACCGCAATACTCCTTCTGTAGATCAAAATTATTGGTAGAATAGTGTTAGCACTGGTAGTTTTTAACAATTCCATTAGAATTTTCAAGTTTTTTTTTTTGGAGAATTTTGGCTTTTTATTATATTTCTTAGAGTATAAAAGGCCTTGGTTTCTTGGCAGGGGTTCCATATACTCTCTTATTACAATAGAGTTACATATATAGAATAAGAAACTCTTGGTTTTCTTTGCAGGGGTTTTATATTCTCACTTATTACAATAGATTTACATATATAGAATAAGAAACTCCCTTGGTTTTCTTTGCACAGGTCCCTTATACTCTTTTATTACAATAGAGTTACATATATATAATAAGAAACTCCCTTGGTTTTCTTTGCAGAGGTCCCATATACTCTCTTATTACAATAGAGTTACATATATAGAATAAGAAACTCCCTTGGTTTTCTTTGCAGAGGTCCCATATTCTCTCTTATTACAATAGAGTTACATATATAGAATAAGAAACTCTCTTAAATTTCTTAACAGGAGTCTCATACACTCTCTTATTACAATAGAGTTACATATATAGAATAAGAAACTCCCTTGGTTTTCTTTGCACAGGTCCCATATACTCTTTTATTACAATAGAGTTACATATATAGAATAAGAAACTCCCTTGGTTTTCTTTGCAGAGGTCCCATATACTCTCTTATTACAATAGAGTTACATATATAGAATAAGAAACTCCCTTGGTTTTCTTTGCAGAGGTCCCATATTCTCTCTTATTACAATAGAGTTACATATATAGAATAAGAAACTCTCTTAAATTTCTTAACAGGAGTCTCATACACTCTCTTATTACAAATGAGTTACATATATAGAATGAGAAACTCCCTTGGATTTCTTTGCAGGGGTTCCATATACTATTTTATTACAATAGAGTTACATATATAGAATAAGAAACTCTCTTAAATTTCTTAACTGGAGTCTCATACACTCTCTTATTACAATAGAGTTACATATATAGAATGAGAAACTCCCTTGGTTTTCTTGCAGATGTCCCATATACTCTCTTATTACAATAGAGTTACATATATAGAATAAGAAACTCATTTGGTTTTCTTGGCAGTGGTCCCATATACTCTCTTATTACAATAGAGTTACACATGCATTATCAGAAAGGCTATTGGTTTTCTTTGACGATATTATTTTTTGATAAATTAACCATTAATTATTTGTTGGCTTTGCAACTTTGAGGACTTTTATAAAATTTTGATTGGTTGGTTCATTAAGTTGAGTGTCCAAATGTTTCAATCACTAATTGTAATCTACAGAAGGGGAAATTTTGTGTGTTATCAGGGAAGGTACATCAATTTATTGGCCATTGTCTTATCCTTTAGATTCCCGGATTTTTTTGTCCTTGGTTGGGAAAAGTGGATTATAAATCATTATTGTATAATTTTGTCTCAAAAGTTACAACAGGGAAGAAACAGTAATAAAGGGAATAAGCGAAGCGGCTTATAGTGCCTAATAAAAATGACGTTATTTATTACATTATAAAGAATGATAGGCCAGTATAGATTGTAATTGACCAATTGTAAAATGTACACTGGCCTATCATAGGTCATTTGTATTGTATGAAGTCATTTTTTATTAGGCCCTATGAGCTGCTTTGAATGAGCTTACAAAAAAAATTGAGCAGCTTATAGTGTCTCCAAAAAAGTGGACCAATGTTATAATGCTTGTCTGAACTATCCTGATTGGCGTTATATGACGTCACAATGCATAGTTTGGCCAAATGTTGGAACATTTGTCCACTTTTTAAAACACAACTTTATTTTAAAAAATATTCGCCATTACACTATTATAAAACTTTAAAATAAAACTGCACATTCTTAAAAAAGAAATTTGCACTTTAAACAATTTCCTTCAAGTATCTAAATCCCTGTATACCCCCTGGGGAAATAGTAAGGGGAAAACTGGCCTGAAAGTGTACTTATTGATATTGATACTATTTACAATACAAACTTGTAGATATATTACTTTACATTGGTTTATAGTTTTCTTCTTCTTGTAATTAATATATTTACTGAAAAAAAAGAAATAAAGAAAAAAGAGGGAATTCTTAAATTACATATAAATCTATTTTGTTTCTTTTGCCAGTTCAAATTATTTATATTATTTCATTGATAAAAAACATGAAAAAATATAATGATTATAATCTTAAAATTTTCTTTATAATATTAAAATTAAAACTAATTTTGAAACTCATACAGTCTTTAGTTACCTAATTATCTGATTGCACAATACTTTTTTAATTGAAGGAGGGAAGAAGGTAATGTTTGAAGTTAGTGAGGAAAGAGAACAGAGAGAGGGGACAATGGCTGATTATTAGTCTCTAAAGGTTTATAATAACGTTTTCTTATTCGTTGGGTTATCAATTTTGGGGACTTTAGTTAATTTTGATTGGTTGGTTCATTAAGTTGAGTGTTCAAACTTTTCAAAAAAGCATATTACAATACAGAAGAGGAATTTTGGGTATTATCATTGGGTAGCTACATCAATTTATCGGCCCTTCAGATCCCAGCTAAAAATGTATGTAATAGGGATGTATAAATTATCTAGATATATTTATTGTTCAGGTTGAATGCAAGAAGGCGCAGCCGAAAGAGGTGATGCTACCCGCCAACCTTGCTAAGAGTCGGGCAGCTGGTGCCCGCGGCCTTGGTGAGTTGCTCATGGTTTCACCTCATACAGGTTCAGGGATGCTTCAAACCCTTAGATATTCACCCTACAGTGTCCCTGTCTCAACTAACACTGCTATGGTAGCCGCCCTTGCACAACAACAGCCATTAGTGGCTGCACAAACCGCCGGCAACCCGGCGGGCGCAGTTCAATCCTGCAGTCCCTCAAATGTTTCACCTCCGCCCTCCCATCACTATCACCAATTTGATTTAAATTCAATGGCAGCCGCCGCAGCTATGAACAACTCTTTTTCCATCCCATTTGCTGACTATTATGCGGCGGCAGTTGCCACAACAAGCGCTAGTGCAGCCGCTGCAGCTGCCGGCCAGCCGCACACAATTTTCCCC
Source organism: Acartia tonsa (assembly GCF_053477335.1). Classification (NCBI taxonomy): domain Eukaryota; kingdom Metazoa; phylum Arthropoda; class Copepoda; order Calanoida; family Acartiidae; genus Acartia; species Acartia tonsa. The sequence continues at coordinate 30,575,524 of NC_137273.1, forward strand.
ACCATTTCTTCGCTGCATCAGCTGACTCCCCACACAACAGCTGATAGTGGCGCGGCGGCAGTAACCGCATGTCGGCCAACTTCAGAGCCCTTTGTCCCCAACTTGGCCGAGCTAATGTTCCCCAAAAATTCTGTCCTATACGCCTAGCCTCATGCTAGCAGCAATAATAATGGCGGCCTGTTCACCCTAAATCACACAACCAGAAAGACATTGGAATGAGAGAAAAAATGGTTGTTAATCTAAGTTGATATCCATAAATTCCCCCATAATGGCTGTTATACACGCACACACACACAGGGCAATAAATTAGTTAAAACAAGTAGACTACTATAATAATAATAATGATAATACTCATTCTCAAACTATGTTAGATTATAAAGGATGAACATTATATGCTCAACATAAATATCATAAAATTATTGCAACATAAATTATCAGGGAGGTTTGGGGACATTGGGCTGTTTATTACTCTAGTTTCCAAAGTTTTATAATAATTTTGATTGGTTGGTTCATTTAGTTGAGTGTCCAAACATTTCAACCTCTGATTGTAATATACAGGGGTAATTTTGTGTATCATCATTTGGGATGTACATCAATTTATCGGCCATTGTCTTATTCCTTTAAAACCCTGATGAATTTCACTTTTTTACTTAAGTGTTCAAACGTTTCAACCAATAATTGTAAAAAAGCTGTATTGTTCATCCTTACTAGTTGCCATATAAAAGTTGATATGTTGTAGAAAGTATATTAAATATTTTTATTTAAAATAATGAAAACAAAGTATGAAATAATGTATAATTAATTAAAACCGTAGATGAACAAGCAAGTTTAATACCAAATTAGATATTAGTTTAGGTTGTATTGGATAATAAGATTAAAACATTCCAGGGAATTTATTACTAGAAAAAAATGTGCAACAAATTCTAAAAGGACATAATTAACCATTTAAAAAATTCCCCCTAATTATCCAATACATCCTTCTGATTAGATTGTCCTTTTGTAGGTCTTGTTATAAACCTTTCTGAATGTATATTTTGAAGGTATTTTATGTAAAAATAAAAAACATAAATTCGTCAAATTTAAACTTAACCTTCATTTTATACATCCTAACATGTATAAACAAAATATAAAAATGTATAACAAATTTAAAGCAAAGTATTTTTTTCCAACAAATCCAAAATGGTCAAATCCCAAATTAGCAAATGGAGCCTTAAAAGCCCCCTCTTACATTTAATACTAAAAGATATGCCCATAACCCCTTTGGGAAGCTTTTTGACTTTTATAAACGATTTAGCCCAAAAACCAGGCCTAGCCATAAATTTTTAAAGCAACTATTCTATGGGTTGGGGATTTTTTTGCTCAACTTTCTGAAAGGGATTTTCACCGCCAAACCTGTCGAGTTGGATTTTGTTTAATGCTTAGTTAACAAAATATTTCGGAATTTGCATGTTTAAACAAAAATAATAATAAAAAACTTGAAAATATTCAAGGAAATGGGGATTTAATAGCTTGCAAAATAGACGTAGGAAAAACTAAAAAAAAATTTATTAAAATTAAAAAGAATGGTCTAAAATTTCTTAGTTTTTCTTAATATTTTTACAAAAATCTATCAAACGCGCTGCTAAATTCAAAGTGTCTTTTAATCACAAAAAGTAATCCTATTTCCTAAAAAAATTTACTAACCAAACCATTTAAAAACTAGATAGAGATAGTTGCATTCAAATTTAGAAATTGCATATGTACCACACCAAATTAATTATTAACCCTTTAAAATAATTTATTTTTATAGAGAACGATATTTAGCATTAGAGCATAGCCATAGTTCTCCTTAGCATAGTTTAGTTAGTAATACCTAAATAGTTTTAGATTTCAATAGTTTGGGTATGATATGATCTTTTAAAATGAATGAATCTTTTATTCGTCTGCAAAGTTAGCGCAGCAATAATATAATAATATGATGGAAAAAAGAGATTTTTGGCTGTTTATTATAAGTCCTCAAAGTTTTACATTCTACGTTTACGTTTTCTTATTTTTTGGGACTTTGGTTAGCACTTTAAAAAGAGTGTCCAAACGTTTCAATCACTAATTAAAATTTATAGAATGGGTATTTTTGTCTATCTTCATTGGGGATTTACATAATTTTGCGGCCATTGTCGATTTTGTACTAAAATATGTCTGTCGATCGCCTATAATCTTGTGTTGTCCTATGCTTTAAAGCTTTAAAAAAACTGAAACATTTTAATTTATAAGCACAGTAAATAAAAATTTATAAAAACGCTTAAATTTTAACCCAAATAAATGATTTTTATATGAACAAAATAAAAAAATATATTTGTACTATAATAAAATACCAAAAAAAGTCTACAACCGATTATATTTTTTTTTCATTTTCTACTTTTTCTCCAGGAAATTGATGGTTAAATAAATCTACAGCCCTTTATTCCAGCCAATTGATTTCTACTAAGAACTAATTTTTCACATTTTTTTATGGAAAGTCCATTTACCCATTACTAAGTCCCCGAAAGGATTCATTTTCCTATCCCCGCATCTCTGCTATTTATATCACTGTGTCTGATAAAGTATTTATTCATTGTACTATCCCTCGGTCCCTGGCATCCCTGGCACTGTCACTGATTAATTGTACTATCCCTGTGTCCCTGGCAACCCTGGCACTGTCACTGATTAATGTTTCTTATCAGTGTAGTTTCATTCAAAAGAATAAGGGAACAAAACCTAACACATACTTTTTGTACATTTTTTATCTGGGAGGGACATTGGATTGTAAATTATGCTGGTACCCAACGTTTTGTAATCAGGTTCCCACATTAGTGGGCCTAAAAACTTTGGAGACTTTTAAAAATCTTTAAGATCTTCTTTTTTAACTAATCCAATTAATTTCAAATTAATTAATTAAATAGAAAAATATTACAAACCAATTTACGCATTCTGGGTCTTTAAATAAATTCCTTTCTCTCTCTTTTTATCTCTGTCTCTCTCTCTCTCTATGTCTCTCTCTCTTTCTCTCTCTCTCTCTCTCTCTCTCTCTCTCTCTCTCTCTCTCTCTCTCTCTCTCTCTCTCTCTCTCTCTCTCCCTCTCTCTCTCTCTCTCCCTCTCTCTCTTTCTCTCTCTCTCTCTTCAGGTTTATACTTGGATTAATATTATTAGAGAGATAATACATGAAAGTCAATCATCCTTTTGCTTCTAAAAGGGTAGCACGTTATTTAATTAAAATTCTTCCATTACGCCACCTACCCCCTCTATTACTACCAATCTATTTACAGTTTCAGGGAAGTTTAATTTATCTACCATTGTCTTACACCTGTTTCCCTGAGTACCAGCAGTTTTTCACAGGTTTTTCAGACATTTCTGGCAGCCGCCGGGAATCAGTTTCGAGTTGAGTACAGCATTTTCACTTAAAATAAATGGATCTAATATGGATCTAATACCCAACTTAATACCCAGTCCCCCCAAAAAGTAAAACAAGTACCATCACATGTCCATTGTTTCACCTAAGCAACTGTATTACTGACTTTTTACCTGGGAGGATGGGAGGGGATATTTAGCTATATATATTTAGTTATATTGGTACCAAAGTTTTATAAGCATATACTCTCACCCGTAGGCTTAAAAACTCTGGGCACTTTAAAATTTCTTTTATAAATATTCATATTTCGAGAGAAGAAATAAAACTTATACTGTCCAAGGTCATAGCCGTCCAAGGTAAACCTCTAATTTTACAACAGTCGAAAGTTTTCAAACCTACAATAGATTACCCACTCAAACATTTATAACTACTCGTTTTTTTTAAGTGGTGGTGAAAATAAATCAAATTCACAGGGTATCCGGGAATTTAAATGCTATTTTGTCTAAATAAAAATCCTCTAAATATGTTTACAAATATTGCAAACAAATCTTTACAATTTTATGTCAAATAAGGAATCTAGATGAATGTTTCAGTTTAAATAGAAAAACTTTTTTTTTATTAAATGTAAATTTTAGATTTTTTTAAAATTAAAAAAAATAATACAGGAGGGACTATAAAGTCAGGGAGGGAGGGGACAGTAGGCTGTTTATTACACTAGTCCCCAAAGTGTTATAATTAAGTTTTCTTATTCATTGGCCTAAAAACTTTGGAGACTTTTATTGAATTTCGATTGGATGTTTAATTAAGTTGAGTATCTTAACTTTTCAACCACAAATTGTAACCTACAGAATGGGTAGTTTTGTGAATCATCATTTGGGATGTATGTATATTAATCTACTGGCCCTTTATATCCCCTAAATATTTAATATCAGCACTTTTAATTAATTCTATTTTGTGAAACGCAATTTAAGATTCTTATCTATTAAAGTAATTTCCGTAGCTTTTTCAAACTTTAGAATTACAATAAATCTTTAGTTTAAATACCCTTGCAATATTACATAGATAATTGTCTATAGAATTGGCTTTAGAATGATTAATTATACGAACTTAAAAAAATGTAAATACAATCACATTTTTCTTTCTAATTCCTCCCTTCGCCGGAGATTATACTCTAAAAAGTTTAAAATACAATTTATGTGTTAAAAAAGAATGCCTTGGCTTTCTTTCGGACTTTAATATTTAGTTCCTAGTACAATATAAGTTGTTTCTTGAAGTGTGGGGAAATTAATAAAACTGGTACCCAAAGTTTTATAAACACGCTTTATCATTCGTTAACTTAAAAACTTTGGGTACTATTATCAAATCTTGTTTGGGTTGTTCAAACTAGCAAAGTCCATACTTTTACCTATAAGTTTAATCTTCAGGAAGGGTAATTTTATTTATCTTAATTGGGGATGTATCATTTACCTCCCCAATTTATAAATTATCTTGTAGTTTTTATTAAACTAGCGGCTGCGCCCCTATCACTTCCTTGGACAAATGTAAAGCACCCTAAAAAAGGAAACCCCAACCGGTTTAGTATTTATTATTGAGCTACAGACAAAAAAATCTTTACTACTTTACATAATAGGAAGTTATTTCAGCGTTTTAGAGTGAATATCAATTAAGAAAGCATTAAGGTGGAAAACTATTAAATGTCGCTTAACCTGGAGAGTTTACACAGACACGGCGAAAGCTTTTCTGAAAAATAATTGGAATTCTAAGATTTACATGCATTATACAGAATGGCAAGAATATGTCAGCCATGGACCCCTTTTTTTAATGCTATAAACCCTGGGATCGGAAGGGGTAAGACAATGACTGATAAATTGATGTACTTGATTATGAAACTTTGGGGACTGGGGTAATCACAGCCAAATGACCGCTACCTTCCAGACAATAAACCATTCATAATTTTGATTTTCAGTATTATAAAAAAACACCAAAATTTTCAATGTCCATAGATAATTATTTTTGAGAACTTTTTTCTATTTTCTGTAGTACACCATATGTTTATAAGTGACAAAATTTCATAACATGTACATATAAAGAATACTTTTACTTAATATTCTTTTTTTATTTAAGAAAAATGAGAATACATTTAAAAATATAGATTAATAAACATGAAGTTTAAAATCCAATCGGATGATTTTAACGTGCTTAATGAAAAGATAATTCTAATTTAAAAAAACAACTTCTTTATATAAAAAAGTTTTAAAACTATAAGACAATAAGCTGTAATATAAGATTTTAGAAAAAATAACTTTAAACATCAAAAAGTTTATATTTAAGATTTCTAAAAGAAATAAACAAGAAAAATTTTTTTTTCCTCAAGGGTGTACAGATCTAATTTTTACCTTAAAAAGAAATATCTAAACAAAAATAATATTAAAGCATTTTGATAAAAAATGACTTTAATTACTTTTTTTTCAAATCTTGTTGATTAGTTGGTTCAAACTAGCAGTGTCCAAACATTTTTTCATCATTGCAGATTAAATTATCTTCAAGTGTCTTATCCCTAAAGATCCCAGGCTACAAATTCTTGGAAATAATCCATCCTGTACGTCCCTTCCCGCTGAGTTTATGTTGACTTTCATATAAAATCCCACTCTTAAAATGACAAATTTTTCCTTTTTCCCTCTCCGGTTTAAGATATCAAATCAAAATGTGTACACAACTAATTTTACTTATATTTACATCAAATTCATATTGTACGCTAAAAATAATAGTTTTGATGATACTTAGTGGATGTGCCCCTAGCATCTTGGGGCTCTTTATTCATAGGGGAGAGAGATTCAAAGTAATATAGCATAAAACCATCTAAAGGAAAAAATCTAAAAGATAAAATGGACTAAAACAATCCGAGGACCTATGAAAAATGGAGAAATCAATCGGTTCAGTAGTTTTTGAAATCTTGAGCTTTAGACAAAAACCCTTACTACTTTATATAATACTATCGGCTTTGCCCCTAGCCTCTAGGGGCTTTGCCCCAAGAGGTGATAAAAAAAATTAAGGTGAAATTCGTTAAAGGACCTGGGAAATCTTCAGCAAAAAAAAGGACCAAGGAAATCTTCTGCAAAAAAAAGGACCTAGGAAATCTTCTGAAAAAAATGGGGGGGATTTTTTTGTTTTTGGGAGGGTTTGGGGTGTCCCACCCCCAAAGAAAATAGCCTAAAACCACCACAGGACCAGTAGGTATATACCCTGAAGAGTAAAATCCAATCGGTTCAGTGGTTACTGAGATCTTAAGCTTCAGACGGACGGACTGACAGACGGACAGACATCATTCTACTTTGTATTATAGATAATAATAACGATTTTAGTGTACAAACTTTAAAATTTCAAGTGATAAAACCTGGTTTTAAAATATCATAATCTTTAAGAATTGTTTAGACATAAGTTAAGAAATAAAATACTCCACATGTCAGAGCTGGAATCTTTTTTTTCAAACAATTTTTGACATTAAAAAATGCAGAGGAAAAATATATTCTAATAATTGAAATAGTAGTAGAAATATTCATTTTTATGGATTGGAAAACTAGTCTAAAACCATCCCAAGACTTAAATCTTAATATAGAATAGTATAAAACTATCCCTAAAATGGAGAACCCTTTTCTTAGATATTGAAATCATAGGCAAAACAAAAAAAACCTTACTACTGTATGTAATAGGATTAATTTTAAAAGCAGAAGGCTGATATATTTTCTTATGACTTCTATTCTTCATTTACTTTTGCTTCAGGGAGGAAGGGAGGGTACATTGGACTTTAAATTTTAATCTCCCTAAATTTTTTAACACTTAATTAAAATCGCTTGCATAAAAACTTTTTATATTTTCTAAATCTTAATTATTTGGCTTAAACAAGCAGTTCCCAACCAATGTTTTTAATGTACAGAAGGGTTAATTTTGTTAATCATAATTTGGTGTATACATTAATTTAATGTCCATTGTCTTATCCCTTAAGATCCCTGCCTGGCTTTGTGTAAAGCACTTTAAGCCGTCAAGAGATGAAAAAAGTTTTATTTAGTTATTCCGAAGGGGGTTATGTTGGTGGGCGTTCACCTACGCAAAAGTATCATTTTGTCAAAAACTTCAGAATCATAAATTATACAGGTATCTAATATTTTTTTCGGTATCATTCTTTTAGGGGCGATTGTCTTTGGAGGGTGATGGTCCCATTGCCCAAAATAGTTATAAACCTTTCCTGGACCTTTAAAAGCTTCACTGTAAGGAGAACATATCGGTTCAGCGGTTAGCGAAATTCATTAGTACAGTCGGAAAGACATCCTGTTAGTTTTATATCAGGATTCTAATAATGATTATTGTCATTTCTTGATAGAATTTCAGCACAGCATAATCGTCTCAATAGTGTATAATATATATGTCCAAATCTAGTGATATTTGGAACATTATTATAAAACACATTTAGAATAGTTATTTCTCGCATTGTATTATAGAAAGCTTTCCGCGGATATTGAAAAGAAAAATCATGAGATTAAAGTCTGTTTTGTTAGACCAGAGAGTCTGAAGGCCCGTGAAAAAAAACTATCTTAATTTTTGTTTTTTATTTTAATATTTGAGGGAAATTGTCTGTGATACCACGCTATACAGTGCTGATAACCGGTTCTAATCCAGCGGATATTAATTGGATTGAAAGCCATACTGGAAAAGTCTAAATGGTATTTGTATCCCCCTAATTTACTGATTTGTTGAAAAAGATACGGAGTATGGCAAAACAGTTAAGATAAAAGATGGGGATAAAGATTAGAGAACATTTTGATTGGTGGATTCAAACTAGCAGTTTCCAAACTTTTAATTCAATTATTTTTCAATCTAAGGAAGGGGTGATTTTGTTTATTATGATAGGGGATTTACACCAAACTATTAACCATTGTCTTATCCCTCAAATGAAAAAGAATTTTTTTGGGTTTACCTTTTCCCTGGGGGCTATATAATTATCCCTACAAAATAGCCTAAAACATTACCATAAACTATGCAGAGCATCCATAAAGATCCGTCCAGATGTTTTTGAGATCTTACTCGACACTCTTTTCATGTGTCCGTTTGTTTATCAACATACAAGTCTCTACTCCTGTTCCTAAGATATTATTGACCAAAAACACAATCTTCTTAATACTTTGGGGGGGGTAATAAATTTTACAAACTTATCTCATACGAGGTTTTTAGTGGCGAATCTTCTCTACATTTAAGATGTATGTGTTTTATGTATAATTAAGGCAACAAATATAGGCAGTTTTCCTTGGATTTAAATTAATCATTAATTTATGAGTTTTTTTTTTTAATTCGTGAAACATTGTCTACAATAAGATGCTATACATGATTTTTCAGTATGGCAGAAAACCGGTTCTCATCCATTGTATATTCATTAGTTTTGAAGCCGTATTGGAAAAAGGTTTATAAATGGGTTAATAACATTAGCTTTAAATCCTTTAATTTCAAAAGATGTCTTTAGCTTTAAAATCTGCTAGTAATAGTTTTACCTAAAAGCTATGCTAGTCTTAAAAATTTTGTATGGTTTGGACTATTGATTAATTAAAAATGGTTAGTATGTTATGTGAAAGCAAATATTTTAAAAATTATAAAGAGAACTATGTCTTCAAACATTTCATATAAGCTACCAAATGTAAAATTTTACAATAAGAATGTATGGAAAGATTATTTATCTTTCCATTGTCCTATCGTTGTATGCTTGTAAAAACTAAGTAAGAAAGATTTAAAATGGTGTTTTTGGCTCGACACTTGCTTCTCGGCCCCATCCATTTCCTTCATGGGTGTCCACACGGTACCCGCTAAAAAAAATATTTTAGTAGCGCAGCTTTGACAGCTTTAGTTAACAAAACAAGTGGTATTCAGTGATTAGCTGTCAAATTTGAAAGCCTTTATAATCTTAGATCAAATTAATAAGCATTTAAAAACACCGTTTTAAAAAGTTAGAGGGGCGGAAAGCTTTTCTCCCCCCCCCTGTTTCCTTTTTTAATATTAAACAAAAATAAGAAGTTAATTAAGAAAGGGTGGACATTTAATTTTCAAAGATTTATTAAAAATATTTTCTTTTGGTTATTTTGTGAGGCTCACAATTGCAATTTCTAAACAGTAATGCAACTTCATAAATATCAGTTTTTAAAATTATTTTATTTTTATCTTTTCTTTTTGAATTGAAGGTTAGAGACTCATTTGTCAATGGAATCTTCATGTTTTATCTAAAGGCATTTTGTTTCAATAATGATTCCTTTTACTAGAAATATTATGGGCAAAATAGTTTTTCTTAGATGATATTAAATGACCTCTAAATAAAAAATAAATTTCTGCTTAAAAACTGAGTTCTGAACTATTGCTATGCAAAACAACATGAAACCAAAATGGGTGTTTCTTTAAACATTAATATCTACAGTATAACAGTTAAGTTTCTAGCTGAGTTATCATATATCTGTTTAGTAACAGATGTAATTAAATATGACGTTAGTCCCCGACTTAATACTGGCATTATTTAGTGCTATAGTAAGTTCTCTCTTGCCATTATCTGGCTTCATTTTTTCATGTACTAAAATTTTTCATCTTCGTTATTTGTCTATTCATCTGTCTATTCATTCATCTGTCTATCCATCTGTCTATTCATCTTTCTATCCAACCATCTGTCTATCCATCTGTCTATCTATCTGTTTATCCAACTGTCTATCCATCTGTCTATCCATATGTATATTTATCTGTCTATTCATCTGTCTATCCATCTGTCTATACATCTGTCTATCCATCTGTCTATCCATCTGTCTATCCATCTGTCTATCCATCTGTCTATCCATCTGTCTATCCATCTGTCTATCCATCTGTCTATACATCTTTCTATCTATCTGTCTATCCATCTGTCTATTCGTTTGTCTATCCACCTATCTATCCAACTGTCTATCCATATGTCTATTCATCTGTCTATCCATCTTTCTATCCATCTTTCTATCCAACCATCTGTCTATCCATCTTTCTATCCATCTTTCTATCCAACCATCTGTCTATCCATCTGTATATCCATCTGTCTATCCATTTGTCTATCCATTTGTCTATCCATCTGTCTATCTATCTGTCTATCCAGCTATCCATCTATCCATCTATCCATCAATCTATCAACATATATGTCTATTCATCTGTCCATCTATACCATAAAATATATTTCCATCTCCTTTTAATTCAATGGCGTCTGAGCTTCTAGCTTATACGAGCTCTTTGTTAAGGAAAAATAGCCTAAAACAACCCTAAGAATTAAAATTTTATTATAGATTTGTCTAAATGCTTCCCTTGACCTAATCTGAAGAATTAAATCGGTTCAGAGGTTTGAATTATCTGAACGGATCTTTAACCTTACTACTTTATACAATAGGATTGGTGTTTATCTTAAAAATAAATCTTAAGGGTATATTACTTGTTTAAACATGCTTTTTTCATTTAAATATTAATTCAAAATCTGGATACTAAATACTTTGCTAATGTCAAACCATTATTTTAAGTTTGACAATTTTTGGCATTTACTTTAAAATCGAAAAAAATGAGATTATGATGAGAAAAAAAACTATACAAAAAATCAATGTTCAAAAAACTAAATGTTTCAAAAAAAATTGCTCACTAAAAAATACTTCAAAAAACATATTCCATATCTGAAAAAAGACTCTGAAAAAGTTACCATATTTATACAAAATAAAATCTTTCTTAAAATTCTCTACTTAAAACAGTTGTTTGTAGTTTTAAAACTATTGTTGTTATATGTATTATAATTATTATTAAGAATGCTTTTTTATTATAAAAATTGTTATTTAAAAATGATCTTCCATTACTTAAAACCCTGTTAAAAATTGATAAAATAAGCTTTAATAAAAAGTATTTTCACAAAAAAATAACCCAAAGAAATTCCAAAAATTTGTAATGATTGTAAATATTTAAATTTTTAAAGTTTTTGAGAAAAAATATAAAAAAAATATTGTATATAAATTACCCTACAAAAAAAAGAACTAAAATCTAATTATTGCAGTTTTTACATCTTTGCATGTCCATTTGCTGTAATTAGAATTTGCTGTTCTCTATTTATGTCAAAAAAGGAAAAAAAAGTAAGCAATGAAATTGAGCAAAAAAAGTAAAAATTCGCAAATAAGCACAATTATTTTTTTATTTCATAGAAAAGGTCTTTAGAAAATGTATATAAAATAAATTAAATATAAACCGTTGGGGGAGGGAGTAACTTTTTAAGGGGGTTTTATCTCCCCCACCCTCCTTCCAGCTTTCCTTTAATTTGCCCAGAAACCAATATTAATTCAAATATGAAGGCAATTTCTTATTTAGACTTTTTAGGTCAATTTAATCTTTTTATTTTACTTTTGACATAAATAAAAAACAGTAAAAAATGAGATTAATAACCCCCCCTCAACTCCAAAGTGCTGTGCTATGAAAATATAAAAATGTATATAACGAGAAAGCAAAGCAATAAAATTAATAAAAATATTTGTACCAACTAATTATTAGCATGTTCATTGTTTATAAAATAAAAAGGGAAAAAAAATTAAGGTATTATTAAAAGCGAAGCTTTTCTATATTCATAACATGTCCTTACGTCCGTCCAAAACGGGGAGCTTTGATCATTAATTTGGAATCTTACTACCAATTTAAAACCTTGCATGATGATTTATGCAACAGATAGCTACAATCTAGAAAGTGTAGAAACTTTTCAATTATTGTCAGAAAGTCTGTTTGTCAAATTGTGTGGTTTATTTGTTTTGGATGGGAGGGGGCTGGGATTTAAAAAAAAAACATTTTTTTTTGCTGGGGGAAGTATTACCTTTATAACCTCCCCCCCCCCCTTTGTAAAGCCCTTACCTTAACCCTTAACGGTCGGGGGGGGGGGGGCGTTGAACGCCCCCCCATCCGGTTTTTTCTATCTCATTTTCTGTGTGTGAAAGATAAAGAGCCCAAACTGCTTGACTTTTTAAGTATGGGTATGACACAGAACTAAGAGTTGGAATTTTTTGAATATCTCCAACCTGGCGGGCACAGGATGCCAGCAAACCTGGCAGGGTCATCCAGGTAAAGAACAAAAATTTGTTTTTGATTTAAACAAAGCATTTTATCTTACCAAAATACTAAAATATCCTCTAGTAGTACAAACTCATATTAAATACAGGTGTTCACGTCAATTTCAGGTTCCAGGTATGATCCTGCAGGTCCTGATCCTCCAGGTCTCCAGAAATCTTTAAAATGCTTCTGTGGCCGCAATTTTTTACTTAGAGACTTCAAATTTTAAACTTAAGCTTTTCTTACATGTCTACATAATGTATTAAAATTTCATTAAGATCCGCCGCCGTTTTCCCGCCGACCGCCGACTTCGGCGGCTGGCAGCTGCCAAGTACAGCTGCGGCCGCTGAAACTTATGTTTTGATAATTCAAATATAAAATTTAAATAAAATAAACATTTTCTGCAAAAAAAATTTTCTTCTAGCTTTAAAAATAAAAAAATTACAGCCGTTTGAAATTTTTAAGTAAAAAAGGACCTAAAAACAAAGGTTGTTAAATAAAAGGGTGAAGGAAGCGGAAATTGACCTTGACTTACTTAAGGTCGGAAATTCACCATAACACAGGGTACTTGCACAATAGCTCTAATAGCTCTAATAGGAACTGAGATAATGAGGGGGGGGGGGCGTTGAACGCCCCCCCCCCCCCCCGACTGATTAAGGTACGAATATAGAAATTTACAATTATAAGATTAAAACCAGTTTTTTAGCCCGTGCCTTTGGCATCTCGGGGCTAAAAAAACTGGTTTAAATCTTATAATAATACATTCTTTATCCGCGGAAAGCTGTTTATAATACGATGCGAGAAATAACTATTAAAGATATAACAATTGCAGAAACTGTGTTAATGATTCATATACAACTATTTTTGATAAGACAATTTCATAAGACAACTTATAAAAATCTGGGATATAAAGCATTTACAATTAAGGACAAATTTCTGAGATCTAAATGGACCAACAAAATGTTGTTCTGTGCTTTTATAGTTGATGTTATTTTTATTATTGATTATTGGTGCATTGGTGTCAAAACAAGGCATGCAATACCTTCCAGGAATATTTAGGGATAAGACAATGGACGATGTACATCCGTGCCCCAATTATCATAAACAATAGTACCCCTTTCGTAGGAGAGGTTTGGAAATGAAAAGTTTCTACAACCCAAGTTTTAATTAAAGTTCCAGTCCTTAATAAAAAAAGTACCTACAATAATTTAAACTCCAAAAAATAAGATTACATATTATGTTACTTTTTATTACAAAATGTACACCTTTCTCTAAATTTAGGAATAAAGAGATAAGTTATTGAAAATAAAAATCTCCATATTTTATTCATGGTCCAGCATAACTTTTTAATTTTTTTTGTTCAACTGCCGTAAAATTTATATTTTCAGACTACAAATTTTTGGCTGCGTCAATATATTGTTTAAAAAAGCAATATATTGATTTTAAGATGCTAAAATGATTGTTAAGATACAAAAGACAGTGCAAATTTGGCCTATACCTTTCCCCCTGCTGTTTGAGGTTTTCAAAACGTCCTATAACTCATAAAAAGTTGCAAACAATATCCCCTTAATTTGCCATATGGCCATACAAACCACCCTTCAGCTTATTATTTCTTGTATTTAGAAATAAACATCGTAATGCTTTATTAAGCTAAAGATCCAGAAGGCTCTCTAGTGTAAAATTTAACTGCAGTTCATGAATTATTTTCATATAATAGTGGCTACGCCCCTTGTTTTAGGTCCCGAAGTTTGAAGGGTGCCGAAAAATGGCTTAAACTATACTTCAATCTATTTAAAGCTTTCCTGAATCGACTGAGTGGTCATCTAGGTCTTAAGGAACAAACACAGTATTTCAAACATAAGGATGTAAGGAGTAGCGGGACAAAGAGTCTCATAAATCAGCCATGTGACGTCATAAAAATGAGGGAGATGAGAGGAGAAGTAGTAAAGAAAACTCCTCAAAAAGATGTGGATTATCCCTCATTTTTATGAAGTTACATGGCTGATTTTTTAAAACACTTTGTCCCGCGTTATGTAAATATGGTAGTTTGTGCAGGCAGTGGGGGGGGGGGGAGGGGGGGGGGGTTGATCTACTTGGAAATTAAGCAACTCCATAGAGTTGCAATTTTATGTTTTGTATTTGCATAACGCGTGCCACACTAATGTGACATTTATGAGTCAAGTCAGGGGCAAGGGATAAATATACTGCGAAACAGTTGTGAATATTAATCACAAAACCTACCCGCGTATAAAACAGACCTTTATTTATATCATGTAAAAGGACAAGGGATAAAAATTTTGGAAGTACTAAAAGTGGTATTATTTCGATTGCTAAAAAGATTGATCGAATTTCGATTTGCTATGAAAATTATACTTTTGCCTAATATTTCATTGTGTTACAAAAATTATCATATATGAAAAGTATCATATATATTAAAGTAGTAGGATGTTTGTATTGATACTATCAGGGCTCGGCAGCCGCGCCTCAGCCACGCTTGTGTATAAAATAAATAAATTCATAAAACATGGATTGTCTGTTTAGGAACAGGTTTAGACATCCAGCTGAATTTTAAACTCATAATATGACGATTTCACTGAGGCTAAAACGCGGCTTACTCGCGGCTGCCGGGCCCTGTATATTATTGTAATAATAAAACTTTTAAGGCTTAGCCAATTTTCAGAAAAGCTAGGTATTACAAAGATCATATCAATGAATATAAAAATAGCATGGTTAAAATATATAGTTAGTAAGAGATAAAGGGATTAGGATTGTTTCTAACATTGTCCCATCCCTTTATCAATGGCTCTAACCATATACATATGTAGATTGCACCTTGTTTTAACCTAACCTAATCTAGTTTTAGAATTTAGATAGATATGTAGATAAATAGATGACGTCCTCTCTCCTACACACTGCTTGCTTCCTTACACATAACCTAAATGTTTTCCCAATTGAAAAAAGTCCTTTGAAAAAGTTTCTAGGTAGCACAGCAATAAGAAGCATAGAAAAATCAATTAATTACTTGGATATTGTCAAATAATCAAATTATAAGCAATTTATTTTCTTAACTTTTAAAATCGGTCCATGAACAAGGAAAATATGGTAAGCCCACTTAAATTATTCTACGGTAGGTATGTACGGACAGAACCTTGCTATAGAGTTGCTGTGCTACTAAAAATATTTCATAAATCATTTTCAATTGGGAACCATAATTGGTTGCTTCAAAATCAAGGTATGTACATTTTTGTATTAAAACAATGAAAAAAATCTATATTAAATGATTTTAATCACAATCGAGTTAAAAGAAAGATTTATTGCAGATTAATAGTTTCAATTAGATAGGGCGATTCATTTCATATGTCAATTGTCTCTTCAGAAAAAATCTAATACACATCTTAAATTTTACTTGAAGAGTAGCTTTGTTCCTAAAATCTAATAAACACAGGGTGGGGGGAATTTTACTGGTTTTATAGAAAAGTTCTCTTATTCGTTGGCTTCCAACCTTGGATTTGGAAGTACAAAGTAGCAGTATTTCCAGCAATGATTTTAAGAACCCACTTAAAGTTAACTCACAAGTTTCTATATCATAAAAATTGCTGGAAAATATCAATTTATCGTCCATTGCCAAATCCCAAAATCACTGCCTACCTTATATATATATGTAAGTATACTAGAACCAAATATAAAACTCTTGAGAAATCTTATCATTGAAAAAATGTGGGTAATTCAAATTTTCAAGTCAAACCCACTTCAACAGTGATTGAATTCAGAGAAGGTTGGGATGTAGTCCCCAAAGTTTTATAATAGTATTTTCTCATTTGTTGGCCTAACAACGTTGGGGACTTTTATTGATTTTTATTGGTTGGTTTATTAAGTTAAGTGTTCAAAAGAATCATCCACTTATTGTAATCTGCAGAAGGGATATTTTATGTATCATCATTGGGGATTTACATCAATTTATCGGTCATTGTCTTATAACTTAAGATCCTTGCACTTCAAAAGTGATTTAAGGGAGGGATGTGTAAAATCTTATCTTATCTTACCTTATATAAAACCTAAACCTTAATTAAACTGGTATACCAGTATAATTTACAGCACATTATCCCCTCCCTCTCTAAAATTATATATGAAGATTTATTGGTTTCCTTATTTAAATCAATAATGAGAAAAATTAAAACTAAACACTTTTTTCATTGTTTTCATTTCAAATAAAACTGAAAGAATTGGAATTGTTTTATCAAAGCTGCTTGGCTATCCTTTTGAGGAATTTCCTTTAAACGAAAAATGACCACAAACATACGACTTACTTTTGGTACTTTGATTGGTTGATTTAATCTAACAGTGTCTATTACATTTATCAGAGTATCAATTCATATCCTTAAAGATTCTTGTATTTTTGATAATTTTTTTTATGTACGTTGTCTTATACAAACATAAAAAATTCAAATTAGATTGAGATTTAAAACTTGAAAAATATTGGACGTCCATACAAAAATGCCACAATTATAAATCGATATATAATTACTTGGATGTTGCACCAGATTTTTAAATACTCTAATAAATTTATACTCCTAGCTGGCTTAAATAACGATACCCCCTATATTAATCCCTCTTTACAACAACTCCTCCCCTCCTACTGGATGAACGAACTGACCAAAATATGATTTAAATTAACGACAAATCTTCCCCTGTCAATATATCCACGTATTCTATATTTATTCAGTCATTATACGAATTTAAAAGTTGTCGCTAAAGTGAACCAATCACGAGATTTCTTGTTAAAAGACACCCAATAATAAGCTAGCATTTTGACAAGGAAAAACGTAATTGGTGCATTTTAGGTAGCTGGACAAAGTGTCTCAAAATCCGCCATGTAAAGTCATAAAAATGAGGGAGATGAGAAGTGGGAAAGAAAACCCATTAAAAAGATATGGATAATCCCTCATTTTTATGACGTCAAAAGGCTGATTTTTTAGATACTTTGTCCAGCTACCATATTAGCGATAAACTTTTAGAATAATTTTTGTAGGTTTACATGAAGTGAAATACTGAATATTTTTCCAGGGAAGTAGGGGATATTGGACTGTAGTTTTTTCATGAAACCTTTCCTTATTTGTTCTCCTAAAAGCTTTGGGGACTTTTATTAGATATTGATTGTTAGGTAAAAACAAGCAATATCAAATATTTTCATTGGAAAACTTTAATATAAAGAAGGGGTAATTTTGTTTAACATAATAGGAGATGTAAATGAATATAATTTCCATTATCTTATCCCTTAAGATCCCTGATAATTTCCCCCGGTAACTACAACATTCATTTGAAACTTTGAAAAAAATGAAATTTTTACTCGATTTTTTTACTTTCATTCTAAATGCACTATTTTATGCTTTTGTTGACTTCATTTTGTCATTTGTTAACAATTCTGCTTTTAAGAAAAAATGTTTTTTTAAGCCAATAAATCTTTAATTTAAAATCCCCAAAAATAAGTCAACGGAGAGTGA
Organism: Acartia tonsa; assembly: GCF_053477335.1. Taxonomy (NCBI): domain Eukaryota; kingdom Metazoa; phylum Arthropoda; class Copepoda; order Calanoida; family Acartiidae; genus Acartia; species Acartia tonsa. The sequence goes on from NC_137273.1 coordinate 30,593,498, forward strand.
ATTCATGAAATTTTGGGGACTTGTGTAAATTTCATACCAAAGTCCAAAACACATCATATTGTAATGAGAATTATTGAAAATGATGGGGGCATAAAGGTTTAACTGCTCTAATTGGATTGTTTCACAGGTTTTAAAAATAGCCTTAAACCTGAACCTGATCATATCTAAGTTGAATATTGAAGATATTTTACGTGACTTCAAAATACAAAGACAGCTAGCTACATAATATTATATTAGATTCTAGCATAAATTTGATTTTTCATAAAATTATTTTTCTCTAAAATTTAGAGAAATAAATGACCATAATGTTGAAAGGGAAACAAATAAAAATTTCCAGAGGGGAATTAAGAGCGTTAAAAGTAGGAAATAAAAGAGGGAATAACCCAATCCCCACAATTATATTTCAAAAAACTAAAATTATCCCTTGCTATAATACCATTTAATCCTTTTATATAGAAGTAACAGGATCTGTGTCTGTCCCGAAGGATCTCGCTAACCGTAGAACCGATATGGTTCTCCTTGTTACTACCACACTCATAAAAGAAAAAGTCCTTAAAAATGAACCCTTAAATTTTTTTCTTTTTTCTTTTTAACACTAAAATTCAAAAGGGGTGGTAGACTCCCCCTCCTTCATAAGTACCCCAAGAACTAATATTATGAACTAAAAAAAGATCTCTTCGACCTCCCCACCCCCCCCCTCTTAGAAAATATCTGGGCACGCCCGTGGGGGAAATATAAATTGAATTGTCAAGGCCATTATTGTTTCCATTTTCATATTGCATTACTTTTTCTTCATCACAAGCAATCAGTTGACCAAAACTGTACACAAGACTTAAAAAGTACAGTAAAATAATCACCAAAAGATTACATCTATAACTTTTTTAAAATTTTGTAATTCTAAAAATATGTTTCGTACAATTTAATTATTAATGAATAAACACTTTATAAAAATACAAGCACCTAGGGAATATATAATTGTATATAAGAATAGCCTTAAACCATCCGGGGACCTATGTAAAGCTTCCCAAAAAAGGAGAACTCAATTAGTTCAGATGTTTTTTTTAATCTTTAGCTTTAGAAAAAAAACCTTACTATTTTATATAAATAAAATTGGTTTGATAAACTTCTTCTGGAAAAAATTGTCCGTTCGCCAGGGCTGATAAAGTAACCCACCTATATGTGTCTATAACGTATACATAAGGATTTCAGGGAGGGAGGGGACAATTAATTGTTAATGATACTGGCACCCAATGTTTTAATAACACATTAACTTCTTTATTTCCTGCAAAACATTAGAGATTTTTATCATATATTGGCTAGTATTGTTCGAACTCATAATTTTAATCTACAAAAAAATGTATCTTTGTTTATCTTGATTGGGGGTGTATATTGATAGTCTTATCCCTTAAGATCCCTGAGAATACCTAAAACTTTACCAGTTAAACCAACTTTACTCACATAAAAGTTGGGAGGGGTCCCTATCCCCCCCAACCGCCAGTGGAAGAGTACCATAACCTCTCCCCCAATAAATCAAGAATTGATAAAAGTACCCAAAGTCTTTAAGTCAAGAAATGAAAAAATGTGTTTATAAAAATTTGGGGACCTACATAATTTATCAACCAACCTATCTTCTCTCTCTGATAGATATTATATAAATTTTGCTACTTGCATCATGCTAGCATACACAGAAAATTTTGGGACTTTAAATACAATTGAGTTATGAAATATAATATGATAACTGAATATATAGTCATACATACATTTTATATAGTTTATCAGTAGCTGAAGGTACATTGAAGGTTTATAACTTTACTGGGTGAGGGCCTTCAACCTCCCAAATTAAAAATTCTACCCTACCTCTTTTACATTTTTTTTACTTTATAAAAAAAAGTACTCCATAAGGAGCGCAGCCGCTTATAAGTAAAAATAAAATAATGAAAAATCTTTCAAAACAAATATTAAAAATCTAGTGCTCCATCCTTGCCAATCTAGACTTGTGCCAAAATTATAGTTTAACCCCAGGGCGGGAAAAGACAATGGCAGAAAAATATCAGATTATTTCATAAAAAATACTTTCCTCTACTTGATGAAAGCTTATAATATTACACATGTTATAATTGGGAGACAATCTTCTTTTTTCCCCCATTGCCCTATTCCGAGCTGCCTGAGTTTTACCTAGTTTTAGATGAATTCTTACATGAAAATAAACGGGAATGGTCCCTTTCGTAACATCTCCTCATAAGGGGCGATTCGTCGTATTTTTAAAATGGCTTTTTATAGGTTATTTAAGGTTAGGTTAGGTTATATTTGTTAGGTGATTGCCCCACAGTGTTAGGTAATTGGCCCTGCAGGGTTAGAGCCCTCCGCATGGGCTAGAAATAGGAGAAAAGCTACTGTGAAAAATACGAAGAATCGCCCCATAAGGTGCGATGTTACGAAAGGGACTATACCCAAATAAACTCGTTGGATTTGCGTCATAGGTACGGACACAGATACGTTTGTGAATAGACAGGACGTACACAAAAAAAGTACAAATTAACGTTGTGAAACTGAATAATGCAAGATGAAAACGATTTTCTTTTTTGTGTGTACATGTTGCTTCGCCCCTTGCGCCTAAGATGGCATAAAAGCTACTTGATCGTATAGTATAGTATAGGTGTATTTAATACCTAGTTGCAAACCAACGCCAAGACATTTATATAGCTCCATGAAAAATACAGACATTTAGCGTCATTTTCTCGAGATCTTAAGCTTTATACAAACAAACCTTACTACTTTATACATTAGGATGGTAAAATAAAAATTCCATTGATTTATATACGATAAAATATCCAATTTAATTTATTCTAAGAATTATCTGCGTCACCTACATATAACAGAATAGATATAGAATTCGAGGATAAATTGACAAGGGAAATTTTGTCGTCAATTTAGCTTGCTACAATAGTCTTGATTTATTGGTCAGTTTGTTCATCCAGTAGAAGGGGAGGGGATAGTAAATTGGGTGGATGGGGTATTTCGTTATTTTAGCCAGCTTGGAGTATTGCCTAGATTATTAGAGTACAGTAAAATCTGGTGCAACATCCATAATATATTTATTTATGAAACACTGGGAATCTTTTGATATTAAATATTTTCTTAAATTACATCATTACAGATTAGATCAAATATATTTTTAGATATTCTTAAACATTTTATTAAATAAATTGATGTACAAACTTAGCTTTAGTTGTATTTCTACACAAAAGTATACTTAAATCTTCTGAAAAGGTTATAGAAGCTCACCTGAAAAACAAAATCATAACATTAAAGTTGCTAATTAAATATTTGACTCATTCAAACAGCTTTATATTTGCATTAATCGTATCAAAAATTTTAAAAATGCTTTAATTATAATCAGTTAGACTAAAGCATAGCCTTTGACAAAAAAATTATATTTTAGGTAATTTACTTGAATTTCATATTAAAAAATAAGATAGGCTTTTCTCGTATTCATTCGAATCCGGCTTATTATATCCAGCTTTCTACGACTAAAAAAATGTACAATCATAAGATTAAAACCAGTTATTTTAGCCCATGCCTTCAGCACCTCGGGGCTAAAAAAACTGGTTTTAATCTTATGATTGTACATTCTATATCCGCGAAAAGCGGTTTATAATACGATGCGAGAAATAACTAAAATCTTTTAAAGAGTTAAGGATTTGAAGGGGGTCAAAGCATAATTTTGCATTATTAGATATTTCCTATTGTCCCTGGCTATCTCCCCCCCCCCCCCCTGGAAAGTTTTGGAAACATACCAGGGATCTTTAGGGATAAGACAATAGACGGTAAAGTGTCAAACATTCCCCAATGACGACAAACAAAGTTACTCCCTCTGTGAATTCAAACTATTGGTAGAAAAGTTTTGACTCTGAAGGTTTGTACTTCCAAGTCAAGATTTAAAAAAGTTTTTAGGCCAACGAAGGAGCTAGAATGAGAACACACTTTGGGGACCAGTATGATTCATAGTCCAGTGTCTTATCCCTTAAGATCCCTGTTCAAGACAGAAAATGTTATAAAAATATGAACATAAGTTGTAATGTTTATGCAGTTGTAGAAACCATTTTTGTTCAGAGGCCATTGTTTCCTTTTCAAAGGAAAATTTGTTTTCGAGTTCCACTCATTAAGCAACTTTGGAAACGAGAGAACCACGCCAGAGACCGAGTTCTTGTTTTTAGCAATAGAAAACTATTCATATCCTTGTTTGCCTTATATTATTTCTTATTTTAAAAAAAGTTTGTATAGCATCTGAAAAAAAGTTTTTTTTTGTATTTTACATTTTTATGAACTTTTATAGTACACTACATTGTATGTTTTACAATTGATTGTATATTTTACAGTACATTATACGTTTTACAGTACATTGTACCTTTTGCAGTACATTGTACATTTTACAGTACATTGTACAGTTTACAGTACATAGTATGCTTTACAGTACATTGTATATTTTACAGCACAATGTACATTTTACAGTACATTGTACATTTTACAGTATATCGTACGTTTTTACAGTACAGTGTACTTTTTGCAGTAAATTGTATGTTTTACAGAACATTGTTTGTTTAACAGTACATTGTACATTTTCAGTAGGTTTTAAGGTTCTTTGAATGTCTTATGTGTAAAATTCACATTACATTTTAATACTTTTATACTTTTACATTACATAATTTTACAAAAACAAAAAAGTTAGATGGCTGCTTATAGCCTTTGTGACAGTACATTTTACACTATATTGTACAAATTTCATACTATTGAGCATTATGCAGTACACAATTTTACAAAACAAAAAATTTGGTCTCTGGCATGTTTTCAGTCATGATTAGTACATTGTACATTTTCAAGGCATAGTACGTTTTCAAAACATAGTAGATATTAAAGTACATTGTAAGTAATAAAATTCTTTGATTTACAGATAATTGTACGTTTTACATAACATTGTACAACTTTCATACAATTGATTTTTTAACATTAAGTAATTTTAGTGAACAAGAAGCATGTCTCTGGCATGTCTTGTTGTCGTGTATAGTATTGTAGCAGGGTTGCTTGTTTATTTAAGAAACATTTCACAGAACACTGTACTTTCAACAGTACACTGTACATTTTCAACACACCATAGATTTTAAAGTACATCGTAAGGTATAAAATTCTTTGATTTTCAGATAATTGTACGTTTTACATAACACAACTTTCATAGAATTTATTATTTAACATTAAGTAATTTTAGTGAACAAGAACCATGTCTCTGGCGTGTCCTGTTGTCGTGTATAGTATAGTAGCAGGGTTGCTTGTTTATTTTAGAAATATTTCACAAAAAACTGTGCTTCCAACAGTACATTGTACGTTTTCAAAACACAATAGTTTTTTAAGTATATTGTAAGGTATAAAATTCTTTGATTTACAGATAATTGTACGTTCTACATAACATTGTCCAACTTTCATACAATTGATTATTTAACATTAAGTAATTTTATTGAACAAGAACCATATTTCTGGCCTGTCTTTTTGTCATGTATAGTATAGTAGCAGGGTTGCTTGTTTATTTTAGAAATATTTCACAGAATACTGTACTTTCAACACTACATCGTACATTTACAACACACCATAGATTTTAAAGTACATTGTAAGATCTAAAATTCTTTGATTTTCAGATAATTGTACGTTTTACATAACACAACTTTCATAGAATTGATTATTTAACATTAAACTGTTTTTAACCTATTTTTAAAACATATATCAAAAATATACTATGACACCAGTAGAATTAAACTGCAGAGCCTAAATTTGAATTAAGTCCCCAATAAACTTTTTTGAGGGGATTTAAAAATTAATTTTACTGTTGCTGTGATCTTTTTTGATCAGAGCAAAAGGTCTTTTTTTATTTGGGTAAAATTCGTAGCTTTTAGAGTGTCTTGCTTCATATATATAGTATTCTGGTATAGAGTAAAATTAGGCCTTTTGATTTCATCTAAATTAATTCATTAAAAACTTAATTCTTTACAATATATCAATGAATTAACTTTATCGTGCTTGTTTTCCATCACTTATTTAAAACACAAAAAAATTGGCTGTAAAGGGTTAAATAGTGAAAGATGACAACAAACGTTTACGCAATACAACTAATTTTTTTTGTCACATATACAAATATGATAAAATATAAGATTATTCAAACTTATTTTTTAAAATATTTTTAAAAAGCATGTATCTTTTATGTGTATAGTTTTCATTCTTTTTATTTTAATTAAATAAAAATTATTTAACTACATTGGAAATAAGTCACTTTGTGAAAACACTCTTTTTTGAATTGTAAAAAACTGAAATGAAACGAGACTTCTAATTGGTTCAGACTTCAGAATAATATGTTTTATTTTAATGTTAAATTTCTTCTATATAAATTATTGTTTTAGAAAAAAATTATTTGCATCGAACAGAGTAGAGTTTTTATTATTGTATTGATATAATCTGAATCACATCAAATTGTTCTGTAAGAAACAATTTAACCCCAAACTAAAAAATGCTTTTGCTTCCATCAAAATGATCACAGCAACATATAAAATTGATTTTTAAATCCCCCAAAAAAAGTTTATTGGGGACTTAATTCAAATTTGGGCTCTGCAGTCTGATTCTACTGGTGTCATAGTATAATTTTGATATATTGTTAAAAACAGTTTAAGTAATTTTAGTGAACAAGAAGCATGTTTCTGGCGTGTCTTGTTGTCGTGTATAGTATAGTAGCAGGGTTGCTTGTTTATCAATTAAAAACTTTTCTTACTCTGGGGTTGCTAACTATCCTAACTAGATTTGGCGACACTATACACAAACACACACACACACAAACACACATACACATACAAATAGACAAACAGACGCATAATTTAAAATTTAGAACCACATAGAAAGAGATACAACAATATGTATATATATTTATATTAAAACTTAGTTCCAAAACTATTGTAACCCAGGGCGGAAGAGGACATAGTCCCCAAAGTTTTATAATAATGTTTTCCTATTCGTTGGGTCAAAAACTTAAGGCCCTTTTTTGAATTTTTAATGAGAGTTTCATTGAGATGAGTGTCTGAGCATTTCAAGCAAATTGTTATCTTTAGAGGGAGGAATTTTGTATATTGTCATTGGGGATGTAAATTAATTGTCTTATCCCTTTAGATTCCTGATTGTAACTAAAAGAAAAGAAAGGGAATAGTCATAATCAAATTTACCCCATACATTCCATATTAATGGATATAGAATGCGTGGATATTGTAACAGGTAGATTTTAGGTTGCTAACATGGTCCTCAGATATTGGTGAATACGTTCTTCCATGGTCAGATGAGGGGATGGGTTAAAGATATATTGGGGGAATGAGGGTACCTTTATATTAGCCAGCTGGGAAAAATATTTTATCAGGGTATGTGAGAATATGTCTCAAGATTCATGTATTCTATAGACTACATCCTTTTCCATACAGTTCATATAAGGATCGCGCTTACCACTCAACCGATACGGTTCTCCTTTACAGCGTGACTTCTCATTGGTAATGGAAAGGTTTATAACTATTTTTGGAGAGGGTACCACCACCCTCCAAGGATAAATCACCCCTTGAAAAAAGTATCCCCCCCAAAAAGTTAACACTATTTTTTAAATTACAATTGAAAGTGAGGGTCTACTTCCTTTCAAAGGCTCTTAGATGCCTCTAGGGGCATTGCCGCTAGGATAAAAAATAGTGCATCTTTAAAGCAAACCTATTAGTTAAAGTGTTATATGACCCCACAAAGTTAAAAAAAATAAAAGAATAAAGTTAAAATGTGTTTAAAAATATAAAAATGATGTGTATTATTTTTTTCTATCCCGACTAAATTGGATTTTACTTGTCAATTACACGCCTTCGCCTTCCTTACCAGGGAGGTAGGGAACATTGGGCTGTTTATTACACTAGTCCCCAAAATTCTATTTAATAAAAATGTTTTTTTATTCGTTAGCTCAATTACTTTGGGGACTTGATTGGTTGACTCATTCAGTTGGGTGATTTTTGAGACACTTTGTCCCACTACCTTTCCATGATTATAAATATTTTTTTACTTTTTAAAAATTCAAAAGTAATGCTTTTATATAAGATTTGTTGCTTTATTGTAAAAATACAAAATCATTTTGGATTTTAGATAACAAAAAAATCTACACTATTAAACTTTAATATAGAAAATAATGTTATATCTTTTCAAACTCGATTGTGATTAGATTTATAAATCTTTACAAGCTTAATTTTGATTTTTTTTTAGGATTCCCTGCAGCAGCTGCAGCCTACGCCGCAGCCTATTCCAACCGCGGCGGATTTCCCGGCTATCCAACGGCGGCCGCCGGACTATTAACAGGCTATCCAACACCAGGTAGTAATCTTAGCCCCGCGGGGTCCCATGCTGCAGCCGTTCACGCGGCTGTACATCAACTCGCGATGCTGGGCCTGCATGCTCTGTAAACATTATTTATAATCAGTTATACTCAAGTTTTGCCCATCCAAAATTCACGCCAACCAAAAATTTTGACACACGTGTTTTTTGGTTTGCGGATTTTACTATCAGTAATACTCAAGTTTTGCCCATCCAAAATTTACGCCAACCAAAGATTTTGACACACATGTTTTTTGGTTTGCGGATTTTACAATCAGTAATACTCAAGTTTTGCCCATCCAAAATTTATGCCAACCAAAGATTTTGACACACATGGTTTTTGGTTTGCGGATTGTTTATGTTTTGGTGATGGCAGGTGATGGCGGGTTATTGCGCTGTTATGTATTATATATAAAATTTATTTAGTTTTTTCACTGTAGTTCATTTTTTTTTATTAAAATGCTTACAAAAATTGGAAATATATGTGCAATAATTTATTTTGTTTTGTTTTTTTTAAGTTCATTTTAGTTTATTTTTAGTTAAATTTATTTGTTACATACAAGGGCAATTACAGAATGGTTTTGGGGTGTCAGTTTGTATACTTTATTTTGATAGCAATTGTTTAAATGTTGATTATAGTTTCTTTAATGATAGCATTGGAATAATCAAAATCACAGAGTTATGAAAATTTTCAAATAAAAAAATTCTATGCATACCACTGGTTAAATATATTGATATTAAAGTACAGTTTAAAAGTACATATTATGCACTATATCATTCTCTAGATAAAAGAAAAATCCCATATCTTCTTTATAAATTTTATACAAGCCTTTTTAGAGAAAAAAAACTGCGTAATAAATTCTGAAGCAAAATATTATATGGACAAAATTTTGTTAAAAGTTAAATATTGCTGGAGAAAATATTTTGAAATTGGTGCCAAAAAATATGACAATTAAGGTAGCAAAATGTGAAGTAAATGGATTTAAAAAGAACTTAATGTCTGAAGTATCTGGTCTACTGATGTCATGAGAAAGAATAGTTATTTCTCGCATCGTATTATAAACAGCTTTCCGCGGATATAAAATGTACAATTATAAGATTAAAAGCATTTTTATATTCATAGAAAACTGGATATAATATGATGCTAGACATAGTTTTTTTGTATGGATGAGAATGAATGAATTTGAGAAAGCATTTTCTTCTATTCATTCACAGCTATCTGGTGGATTAGAACTGATTTTTAGCATGTGCCTTCAAAATCTCTGGGCAAAAAAACTGCTTTTAATGTTTTAATTGTACATTTTATATTCACAGAAAGCTGTTTATAATATGATGCAAGAAATAACTATTAAATTGCTGTAGTCTTTAATATTGCTATATCTTATTAATTCAAAACAGTCCTTGGTTGTTTCTTTTTGCTTTTTTACTTTTTAGAAAACTCTTTATGAATAATAAGAACAATTCTCTTCATAATCTTGCTTTCCTTATTTTTTAATCAGATAATTTTTTTTTTTGATATCAAGCAAAATTTTCTATTTAATTAAAGAATATAAGAAAGAGAAAGTGCACAAACTATTGTGCAGTTAAAGCCAAGAATTTGTGTTGTTGCTTTCATAAGAAGGTGAATGTTTAAAATAAAATAAAGTGGAATAGGTCATCAAGTGTGCGTACAATGCAATGAAGTTTTGTACTTTCTATGGCACAATGTCATGAGGAAAGAAAAATTATAAGACATAAACACCTTTCTATTATGTAACTTAAATTTTTACAGCTTAATATCATTTTTAGGTGTGTTAACTTTTTTATACTTATTCTCTTTTTACGCAGAAAATATCAATTAAATAGATTTCTAATTTGAAAAATATTAGCACAATAGAATAAACAATTATAGCAAACGTGGTTGAACAGAAAGTTATTTTTCAGTCATCTGCTAAATGCAAAAAGCAGGGGAAAATTATTGTATAACAAGTTTTGAACCATTGATTTTTTACCACAAACACTTGCAAGAAAGAGTTTTGAGAAGGTTTGACCTCCTCAAAAGATTGCATATCCCATGTAAATGTGAAATCTATGCTATTCCAAAATTTTGGTGGTTTTGTGTTATGATGAAATAGTTAAAATTGCATGGAAAAAGAAATTGTAACCTTGATAACCATCAGGAAACAAACCAGGGGGATAACTCAAGTTTCGCAAAACTGGAAGTTGAAAGCTGATAAAAGTGTATTGGAAAAAAGAGGACAATTTTTACATTTGGCCAAACTGTATTGATCTCATTTTAGAAGGAAATATGACTTTACTTTGGATTACAGTTTTTTTTATTTGTCCCTTTTCTTAGAGACACTTTTATCAGCTTCAGAAGTAATACAGTTTTTAAAAGTCAGTAAATAATTTTTTTAAAGGTTTCATTATAAAAAGTAAAGTTATAATTGAGCCAAAATTAAGATACACTTTTAAATCAAGGAGGAAGCTATGTTAAATACGAAAAAAAGGGAAAGAAAATGCTTCTATAGTTGTTAGGGGGAAGTTTAAAAATATTCAGAATTTATATTTAGGGTAGATAATCAATCATATTATAGTTATTTAGCGCATCGTACTGTAGACAGTTTTCCGTGGATTAAAAAAAGCTTTGTTAGCCTCGAGGGGCCAAAGGATAGGTCTAACAAAACTGGTTTTATGATATGATTTTTATATTAATATTGGTGAATAATTATCTGTAATACGATGCTATATAGTATTTTTAGTATGGCTGAAAACTGGTTATAATCCAGTGGATATCAATCGGTTTTGAAGCCATTCTGGAAAATTATTTAAAAGCATACTTACAAAATGTTCTCCATTGTGGCTTTTAACTCATTAATTTTATGTTGTACAGTCCAGGGACTCTAAAGGGATAAGACAATGGCCGATAAATTGATGTGCATCCCCAGTGATGATACACAATATTACTTATCCTGCCGATTTCTATTGGTGGTTGACACTTATTTAACAAAGCAATCTTCCCCAAAGTTATTAAGTTATTAAGAAAACGATATTATAAAACTTTGGGTACTAGAGTAATAAAAACCTTAATATCCTCTCTCTTCCTGAGTACTATCTAAAATAAAAAGAATGGATGGCAAAATTAATTTCACCCTAATTTTCATGTTCTAAAATACTTACATTTGGAAGATTAATAAATGGTTTGATTTTACTCATAAAAAATTTAAAATTAAAGTAACTTAAATTTGAATGTTCCACCATTGAGATATTTTGATTATCGCCATTTTTTCGTTTTGTTAGAAGTATTTAAGATTTTGTATAAAAAAAATTCAAATCTACCCCTGTTAATAATTCTTCGGAAATACATCATATCAGAAGGGAAGGTCGGTGAAAGATTGGCTTTTAAACTGAGATAGATTGATAGGATAACAGTCAGAGAAATAGACATTGCCCCTTCTGTAGATTGAAATTATTTGGAAAACCCAATAAAAAGTCCTCAAATTTGAGAACATGTCTATAAACTTTGGGGACCCTACCTTCCCTTTTTATCCTATTTTTTTCTTTTTGAAACTTAAATCTTTCTGCAATAAAAAAGAATTGAGTGGGCGAAACTTCAATTTGAGAAGGGATATATCATTTATAGAAAACTTTTATTTAAAATTTTAATTTTCTATAGTCAATTTATAAATTATTATTGTATAATGAAAAAAAAGAACTTCCTTGAAAATCTAAACTTTGTAGTGCTGCCTTCCCATTTTGAGTTTACTTACCCCTGTTCATGCTGTTTCGGTTAAAATTTTCTTCAATTGTCATATCTCTGTATTCCTGGGATGGTAGGAAATGCAATTTGAAGAATAAGCATTTAGTGAAACTTTTACAAAAACAAGGTCATCCATATTTCAAAGGATACAGCCGTATTTTATGAAAAACAATGCACTATATTATGTTAACTAAAAGTTCTTCTTTTCAATCAGTATTTTTAAAGTTTTGTTATTTCGTAAGATCTTGCTAAACAATAAACTGATTTAGATTTTCATTTTAGAGAGGATTCTCATAGGTCCCGGGATGGTTTTAGGCTAATTTAAATTCATGTCTCATGATGGTTTTAAGCTATTATCCTCTAGATTAACCAATTTTATACTTTTGATAGCAAAGTATTGCAAAATTAATTAGTAAAGTATAATTTTTAAATTTCCATAAAGTTTATTTTTATTTAGTTCTTATTATAAATCGTTTTCCAAGATACTAGTCCACAACTGCATATTTCAAAACAATTCTACAATAACAAATAAAAATTCAACCTTCCAATAATTCACAAAAAAAAATTATTTGTGTAGGTTCTTGTTTGCTATTTTGATAATTAATATCTCAAAAATTTCTATATTTATAAATGTATAATTTTTAAAGAATCATTTTACAATTTTTTTATGATACATCAAGTGGCTCAAAGTTTGCAGTGGGATAGAGAAAAATAGCCTTAAACTATCCCAAGACATACAAAAATTTTCCCTTATAAGTAGAACTTTACACTGAATTGGATTTTGAGGGGATAGCTCTTTTAAAACTGAATGATTCTGATTCCTTTGTATAAAAAGCATAATATTTTAGATATAAAAAATGTTGAAAAAGTTTCATGTTTTAGTTACAAACTTTTCTTCCAATCCATTCTCACAGTTTTTAAACAGTAATAATAATATTTTTACTTCTTTTTTTGACAAAGCCCTAAATGACTCAAAAATCAGCCAAATGACGTCATAAAAATGAGGGAAATGAGAGGAGAAGTGGGAAAGAAAACCCCCAAAAAAGAGGTGGATAATCGGTCATTTTTATGACGTCATATGGCTGATTTTTTAGTCATTTGGGCTATGTCCCTTTTTTATTAACAGCTAAAAAAAATGTAAATCTCAATGAGATATTTTTATGCACGTGGACAATAAAGCATAGCGCAACAAAAAGAAATCCACATCAATTTAGATATAAAAAGAATAGTAATGGGAATTTCATCAATATTTCACGTTGTTGTCAATAATCACGGAATATGACATTGAACACAGTAATAGTGTCTGACTGATTATGACGTAACAAAAAAAATAGCCAATGAGAGGCCACTATAAATTTTACCATTGGTCAATAGCGGCCTCTCATTGGCTATTTTTTTTGTTACGTCATAATCAGTCAGACACTATTACTGTGTTCATGACATTGATAGAAAGCTTATATATTTATCTAGTTTAATGAAATTTATAAATGAAATTTTAAAATCCGCCACTAAAAGAAGGTACATAAATATATGCTAATGACTAGGTAAGACAGACGGATAAATCTAAGTTAAAAAGGAGCTGTGTTACTAGTAAAAAAAAGAAAAAAATCATTTTAAAAACTGGTTGATGTTGAAGCAATCATATCATAATTGTGAAGTAAAGTTTTTCTGATTCAACCTGACTACTACTACCTCTCAGGGATCTAAAGGGATAAGACAATGGAATATAAATTAATTACATCCCCAAATATGTAGATCAAAACTATTGGCGGAAAATTTTAAACTCTGTTAGTTTGGAGCAACCAATTAAGATTTAATCAAAGTACCCAAAATATTTAATTCATAAAGTTAAAGAGCATATTTATATAAAAAAAAACAAGGATGACAACACCCATAAAAGCGAAGCACTGAAACGGTAGGACAAACGGATATTAACACTTGTATAGTGTCTGAACTGAATAATCAGAATATAAAAGTATAATAGTCATAGCAAAATTGTAAGTAAATTTGTTGAAAAACTGCTTGATACAAAATAATGTTTATGGACATACTTACATTCTTAGGACTTGATATAGAGTTGCTTCGCTTATAATAATGTTCTTTGTTTTCCCAGGAATTAATATACCAAAAATCAGATCAAACGGATATTTAGATTACATAAAAATTTGTTGTTAAAAAAGTAGAAAAATCAACATGTTTTAAATGGACCTACGGACATTCTGGTAAGGATTATAGAGTTGCTACGCTTTCTAAATCGTACCTAACTACTAGAGGAATCATCATGCAAAGTTTGAAATTGATAGGACAGTTCTAACATGTCTAAAGTAACGAATAAAAGCTATCTATCTCGGACGGACGTACGGACGGATCGACCCTAATTATAGAAAAGCTTCGCTCTTAAAAATTGGTACTCGTCAAAGTCAACGAATAAGAGAACTTTTGGGTTGGGGACTCTAATAATTTTCAGTCCAATGTTCCCTCCGCCCCTGCAACAACTACACAACTACTTACTCAACAGGGGTTGAGGAATAGCTAATTTTGTACTGGCAAGCTTAGCAAATAATCTTCAAACCAGAAGTTTAACAACCTGTCTTCAAGGTTTGTTTTTTAACCTTGAAGAGTTAAGGACCTATGTAAAGCCGCCTTTTAATTAAAAACTCAAGCGGTTCATTAGTTTTGGAAGATAATAACGGCCAAACATAATACCTACAAATAACTTGATATGATATTTTATAAATAAAATAAACCACATAAAAATAAAAATCATTTTAAGAATCCACCAAACGCTGCAAATTTCTACTTTTTTTCTTATGCCACAAATAACAGTCAGGCAATCAGAAAAAGCTTCATAAAAATGTTTTTCTTCCTAATCTAATTTAATGACGTCATAAAAATGTTCTTTTAGCCCCCAGCATAGTAAAAGATCCATTTAATCTAACCTTAAAAGACATTCTTACTGTCGTTTTTTATGTATCTCTTATAAGTTTTTAATAAACTTATATATAAAATTTAAATATTTTTAAATAATTGATGATCAAATGTTTTGGTAAAGTCGTACTGACAATAATATTACAAATTTAAAGGCGTTTTGGAAAAAAAATATGAATAGATTTAAACCTAAAAATACTGATATTAATACCATGCCTTATTGTTTTAGGTATCGTTCATTTCATCACTTTAAGTTGGTGTCATAAAAGCTAAAATCAAAACATTTAACATATACATAAAGACTTTTTGGTAATGCTTACAGGGTTGCTACACTACTTAAATTTTACTCAAATATATGGTTCCAGGACAAACGCAGGAGTGGACAAACGCAGGAGTGTTAAAAATATTAATTTAGTTAAGTATTTCTATACAGATTAGGTTAGGTTAAGATATGAATGTACAAATATGCCCCCCCGCAGGGGTTAGGCATTAATAAAAACCTAAAAGAAGGTCTAAAATAGGTTAGGTTAGGTTAGGTTAGGTTAAGTGTCCACTCCTGCGTTTGGGACTCCTGCGTTTGTCATAGCGCCAATTATATAAATTATTCTGCAATGCTTGAAATCACTAGTACGAATCTAACACGACTAAACATTTTTTTTACAGCTATTCTGTACGGACGGACAGACTGGCCCTAATTCTAATTAAAGCTTTGCTTTTATAATAAATGTCCAAAGTAAAAGAAATCTAAACTAGAATAGTTTATCTGTAAAAAATAAAGTATCTCAATCAAAGTTTAGATTATATAAATTAATCCAAATTGAAGGATACAGGGAGGAAGGGGACTGTTAGATTATGCTGGTACCCAAAGTTTTAATCACGTTCTCTCATTTGATAGCTTAAAAATAGTTTAATAAGTTTAATGATTGTACCAAGAAGACATTTAGCATTTTTGGGGATGTTTATTTTAATATATTGCCCATTGTCTTATCTTTTATGATCCCTGGAGAGAATAGTAGATAATGTAAAGGCACATAAAACCCTTATTGGTTTTGTTACTAACTCTCCAGGACATAACCCCTCCCCCCCCCCCCCCCCGGCCCCCCCCCACTATTTGAATTCCAATAAGGGAATGTTTATTCCTCTCCCCCAATATTCTTATCCCTCCTTTTCTTTAGTTTATAGCTTTGTATTGAGGTAAGTTAGAGGGGATTAATAAATTAATAAAAAATATAACAGCTACGAGCTAGAGGCCTCAAATGTGCACTCAAGGAAAGACGGGGTAGGTACCCTCAACCTTCCATTTTTATTCAGGGGATAATTATCTTGGGAGTTACTCTTCCACAAAATAGTTGAAAACCTTACCTGGATCCATATGAATCTTTACGTTAAAGGAAGACCATGATATTCCAGTAGTTCTCAAAATCTTAAACTACAAATTGACGAAATATAAAATATTATTCAAACAAAACGCAATTCATAAAATGGCAATTAAGAAGTAGAATATTGATTATTTAATTTGAAAAGTATGTCAATTACTTTCAATAATTAAAGGATAACTTGTTGTGTTATGTCTAGAAGCATTAACTCTATTATCAATGCAAAGCCTTGTATTGCAATAGAGTGGACAATAATAAAGATTCAGAAAATAATATTTGTACAACATATCTATAGTATATACAGATAACTACCTGCCTCCCTTTTCCAAGGACCATTTCGTGTGCTGGCTAATTGTTTTCTGCTACTTGGCTGTGTTAATATTGGTTGATTTTCAAAGATCCAATTGAGAGCCGGCACAAGGTCTTTGTGAGGGGACATACAGTTGTTTTGCCCTTTCCCACCCTAGTTTTTTACTCTAATATTTGAACAGTAAATTCTAATTTCTATTCGATGGGATGGAGTGGAAATAGAAAAATAGCATAAAACCACCTTAAAACAATAAAAAAGCTTTCCTAAGAATCACAATTCACTCGGACTACCATTTTCCAAGATTTTTGTCATAAATCATAAACAAATAATATATAATAATTATATACTAGTGGCTAGCTCACAGCACCTAGCAACTCTATTCAGAATGGCAGAAAAGAGTTTGAAAAAACAGCCTAAAATAATCCTAGGACTTATAAATCTATTATATGACACTAACATTATAGCTTTAAATCTGAATAAAGAAAAAATTATAAATATAGAATAGAAACACTTTCCAAAAAGAATAGATTAAGAATCATCAGTAAGAAGTTCTATGCAAATTTTGTATGCTTAAAAACTGTTTAGAATTTAACTCTTTTAATAATTTTTCGCAAATTTAAATTTTAGAATCCCAAATCCTAACACAGTATATTGCAAGCAGCCACAGATGTATTGTGTCTTGGTGTTCTGCAGGGATTAGGGATAGGAAAATGGAGGATAAATCGATAAATTACTGGTGGCAAAGTTTTGAAACTTCTGGTTCGCATCGACCATCGATCATTTTTTAAATCAAAATACCCAAAGTTTTTAAGCCATCTCAAATGACAATTATAATAATTTGGGTACCGGTATAATTCTAATTCTCCCCCTGTTAGGGATAAGACAATGGTCAATAAACTAATAATCTATTAAGAACCGTATACACTACAAAATCTTATTTTGCTAATGAAATACATGATTAAATAGTAAAATATTACGTAAAAAGGGGAAAATTTTGTTCATTATTAAAGGAGGCTAAACAAAGAAAAAGAAGCATCAAATAATTATTACATTGCAAAAAAATGCGATATTTGGTTTTTGAGTAAATATTAATTTATGCTAAATTTTGTTCTAGTATAGTAGATAACTCATTTAGACCGGCATAAACACATAAACCTTTGCTAATATTGGACCAAAACTTTTTTTTTACAAAAAGATGCAATTTTCCCCCAGTTACCTGTGTTTGCCATAGCCTTGCAATTTATTATCCCGTTGTGTTTCGCACAAAACTTTGCCAATCTCGATCTCATGCAGTGATATATATTCTTTTAAAAAGTAGAAAGGCTCCATGATTTCGATGAGCTTAAAAAATTTATAAAGCGCATTGCAAGCTCGTTTTTAAAAGGCTTTTTACATTTTAACTAAAATTACTTTAAAATCTTCTTTTAATTTAAATTTTCTCAAATTTTTACAATTTATATAATTATTTTGCTGTCCGTTGTCCAATCGCTGAATAAATACCTAAAATTTTTGTTGACATTACATCATACAAAATTTTAAAAATTTTTAAAAATATAAAATTTTGTGTTATTTGATCGTTTTGAACTGGCTAATTATATATAAATACAATTTTATTTAAAATCTATCATACAAAAAAAAGGTTTGTGAATTTTGGATAAAATTGTCCTGGTACTGGGAGGGGACATTGGGCTGTTTATTACAGTAGTCCCCATAGTTTTATAATAACATTTTCTTATTCGTTGGATTAATAACTTTGGGGACTTTTATTTAATTTTGATTGGTTGATTCATTCTGAATGTCCAAAAGTTTCATCCCCTTATTGTAATATACTGACGGGATAATTTTGTGTATCATCATTGGGGAATTTTATCAATTTATCGGCCATTTTCTTATCCCTTTAGATCCATATGTTCTGCTAGAGGCTTTACAACCCTAGAAACCTTGCATTATATAGCTAAAGATGTCAGAATAAGTAAATGTGCTAACAAACCTTAAAAAATCAGGGATCTTAAGGGATAAGACCATACATTGATAACAAAATAACCCCTTATTTGGATTCAAAATATTGGAGGAAAAGTTTAGACACTACTAGTTTATACAGCCCAATCAAGATTTAATAAAAATCTCAATTATGAACCTTTGGGTATTAGTTTCATTTACAGTCCAACTCTCTGTCTGGGTCTTTTTTGGATATAGAACAAAATATTAAAAAGCTTTTTTGATGCTTTAACTTTTCCCTATATTCTGATAATATTGTATCAAAGATATCGAGAAAATATTTATTGTTCTATAGCAAACAAAACTAAACACAAATAAAATGGATAAGATTTCATTTTTAAACAAGAACGACATCGTCTATTAAAGCCAGACATCCACCAAACATTACTAATTAGTAAGTCTAAACAAAATTCAATGTTAATCTATGATAAAAAAAACAGGGATCTAAAGGGATAAGACAATGAACGACTAATTGATATACTTCCCCAATTATATTAACCCTTCTGTGTATTTAAATTATTGGTTAAAACATTTGGATACTTTTTAAGGAAAGTTCCCCAAGTTTCAGAGCCAACAAATAAAATAAAGTGGTTATAAAACTTGATACCAGTGTAATCAATAGCCCAATGTCCCCATTAAAACAGTCAAACCTTATTGTACTAAGATTTATCATTTACACTTAAATATATCTACAAAAACTTTCTTCCACCAAAACAAACAAGATTAATCTATCTTTCATAATCTTATGCCTGTATTTATTTGAATACTTTATTTTAATTTAAAGTTTCATTATTATTGGACTTTAACGTATTTGCTATACAAAACCAATGACTTTATTTTTGAAAAGCCAAGTTTTGTGTAAGAAAAAATATATTAAAAGGAGAAATGTTTTTATTAAGATCAGGGATAGTTTTAGACTATTTTATTTTAAAATTTAAGTGTTAAGATGGTTTTAGGCCATTTATCTGTCTCAGTCCTCAAATATTTTTTTATGATTTTTGAATCTTTCTTTGATTGTACTGTCAAGGTGTGCATACACTTCCGTAAATATCCATATTAGGAATTTATAGCGATGTAACAATGGCTGATAAAATACATGTACATTACCAATGATGATACCCAAATTTCCCCTAGTTTAGATTTCAATTAGTAGTTAAAACGCTTAGACACTCAACCAAGTCAAATTCAATAAAAGTCCGCAAAGTTGCTAAAGCAACGAATAAGAAAAAATATTTAAAACTTTGGGTTCTAGTGTAATAAACAGTCCAATGTCCTCTCTCTCCCTGCATCAGCATAGAGTCAGTTCATATTTGCTAAAAAAGACACAAAAGCCAATAAAAAGGGGTTGCTTAAAAATGAGAGTGAAAGGGAAAGTATCAGTTTGTGCTGTTGTAACAATTTGCAGTTCTAATTTTTTGAGAATTTTATAAATGAATAAATATATATATACGTACCCCATCCTCTTCCTCTCCTACTGGATAAATTAACTGACCAATAAATGAGCTCCATGTCAGTAATCTAAATTTAAGACAATTGTAAACCCTGTCATAATATCCACGTACATTCTACATCCATCTTTACACGTGCAGAAGTGATAGCAAACCGTACTGTCATAATTGTAAACGCATGGAGGAGGGAGGGGATACTTGGCTGTAAATTATACTAATACCCAAACATTTATAAACACGGTCTCTAATTCATTGGGGTCTTTTGATTGAGTCTTGATTTGTTTGTTTCAAACTGGTCGTGTCGAAACTTATTAACTTTTTTTTCATAAGAAACGGTATGAATATTTAGGTGCACAACAAATTATCGTTCATTGTCTTATCCCTCAAGAACCCTGCATCATAATAGTAAAACGGGATTATGTTGTGATCGAGGTCTAAAAGATTACAGAAAAAGAAAATCTTAATCTTAAGTTTTGAAATAGTTTTAGGCTATTTTTATACCTCCTTTCTGCTCCCATAAATACAACTCCCCTAAAAGCATCTCTAGAAGTATGATAGTTTTAGTTGTTTATAGCATTGTATTAAGACAGCTTTCCGTGGATATTAAAATGAAAAAGATTAAAACCACTTATATTAGCCCCGATGCAAATACAAAATTGGTATTGGTGTTATGCTTTTTTATTCTTAGTTGAAAATTGTCTGTAATACGATGCTATACTTGATATTTCAGTATAGCTGAGAACCGATTCTAATCCAACGTAATGAACCAACCAATCAAAAACAAAGAAAAGCCCCCAAAGTTGTTAAGCCAAAGAATAGGAAAACGTAATTATAAAAGTTTGGGAACTAGTGTAATAAATGGCGCAATGTCTGATAAAAAAAGAAATAAAAAGTAAAATAGAAAAAGTCAGAGAGGTCATTAAGATTTGCGGAAACATTACAATCCAAGAAATGAAGAAAAAGCTATTACCAGTATGGCCTCGAAACCGATTAATATCCGCAGGATTAGAACGAAACAGCGTGTAGTGTCCAATCAAAAATGACGTCATACAATTTACAATTACAATGTATAATGGCCTATCATTGGTCATTTGTATTGTATGACGTCATTTTTTATTGGACGCTTTACGCTGTTTCGATTAGAACTGGTTTTCGGCCATACTGAAAAATCATGAATAGCATCGTATTAAAGAAAATCCGCGGAAAGCTGTCTATAATACGATACGATAAATGAAATAACTATTTTCACCCCGTGTTCACAACTTCCGACGTTTAGCAGCTTCACATTGCTTTTATTGATGTTTGGGAAGGGTTTGTCGCAACAAAAATCTACCAAAAAATCAGAAAAAAAATCTTCGAAACTTAAATCATGATTATAGTAATGATAGATATAGAAAAAAGAGAGATGAATATAAAAAAGAAAAATAGAAGCTAGATTTTTTGTCATACGTCCGAGCATAGACGTCCAAGGGGGGGGGGTAATGGGGCGATTACCCTCCTCAAACGATTTTGGAGGTGCCGTAGGCACCTCCAAAAATTTTTTCATTTTACCCCTCCAATTTAACATTTACCCCTACCCTGGGGGTACCTACGGCACCCCCAACCATTTAGGAGGGGGTATTTACCCCCCCCCAAATAATTTTTGGGGGGTAAATACCCCCCAAAAATAAAAAATCTCTAAAAAAAAAATTTTTGCGCGCTTCGCGCGCATTTTTAATACTATATGTTTGATAAAATTTAAATTACCCCCCCCAAAAATTTTACCCCGGGGGTAAATTTTGGGGGGGGGGGTATCGTTATATTAGATAGCTGGGACAAACATTTTTTTATCTAAAATAGGGTTTGCGATAATCTCTCACAATATCCACATATTCTATATCCATTTTTTGGCTGTTTATATTTTTTGCCGCGGAAACCGCACACTAAAACACGCTTAGGTGGATAAATAGGCACAAAAAGCCAATGGGTTTTATTCCGGGAGGTAGGGAACATTGGTCTGTAAATTATAGTGGTACCCAAAGTTTTATAAAATAAAATCTTGATTGGATTGTAAAATCTAGCAGTGTCCAAGCTTTTATTAAAAAAAGTGTGATCATGTTTATAATTACATGGTGTGTGAATTGATTTATCGACCATTGTCTTCATAGACGTCCAAGGGGGGGGGGTAAAGGGGTGATTATCCCCCCTAAGTGAATTTGGGGGTGCCGTATGCACCCCCAAAATTTTGGATTTTCATATTTTACCCCCCCCCCCAAATAAAAATCTTCCTTCTATCATATAAAGATTTTCCCCATCCCCAAATAAAAAAAGCTTCCCTCTATCATATAAAGATTACATCCCCCCCAAATTTTTATTTTCAAATTTTTACCCCCCCCCCCCAAAAAAAAAAAATGAAAAAACCCGGACGCCCCTGATTGTCTTATCCCTTAAGATCCCTGATTTTATCCCCTGTATTTATTTCTACAAAATAATTCGGAAAGGAAAAGTATTTTTTTTACGAGGAAATATTTATAGCAAATAGCCTAAAACCATATCATAAGATCTAAAAAATTAAACAGCTTAAAACTAGGGTTGGGCCGGACAATTTTTTGGCCGGATACCGGATATCCAGCTGATTTTTAATGCCGGATATCCGGCCGGATATTGAAAATGGCCAGATATACGGCCAACCCGGATATCCGGCCCAACCATACTTAAAACCTATACATAATCATTTTAAAGCCTTTCCACTTTTTATAAGAGGTTCGGACTTTGATTTGATGATATATCATCATAAAAAAACACTGGGACTTTTAAAAATATTGATTGGGCGGTAAAAATACATCAGTAATTTTTATTAAAAAGATGTCTGTTGTGATTTGGAGATGTACAGAACATCAAATTAATGTCCATTGTCTTATCCCTTAAGATCCCTGAAACGCTATAGAGTAATTTGTCTATTTCCAGAATATGACAAAACCTGATCATATTTAATAACCAATTGACAAATGTCATGTAGACCTACCATATATAACAAGGATGACAACATCCATAAAAGCGAAGTTTTAAAACGGTAGGACAAACGGACATTGACACTTGTATAGTGTCTGAACTGAATAATCAGAATATAAATGTATAAAGGTCGAAGCAAAATTGTAAGTAAATTTGTTGAAAAACTGCTTGATACAGGATAATGTTTATGGACATACTTACATTTTTAGGACTTGAATTTAGAATTGCTTTGCTTAAATATTGTTCTCTGTTGTCCCAGAAATCAATATACCAAAAATCAGATAAAACGGATAATTAGATCACATAAAAATTTGTTTTAAAAAAAGTAGAAAAATCAACATGTTTAAAATGGACGTACGGACATTCTGGTAATGAATATAGAGTTGCTACGCTTTCGAAATCGTACCTAACTACTACAGAAATCACAATACAAAGTTTGAAATTTATAGGACAATTCTAACATGCCTAAATTAACGAATAAAAGTTATCTATCTCGGACGGACGTACGGACAGACAGACGGACCGACCCTAATTATAGAAAAGCTTTGCTTTTAAAAATGTTAATTTTAGAATGATAATAGAGGCAAGGGCCTGTTTATTACACTGTTTATTAAACGTTGACATAACAACTTTGGGTACTATTATTGACTTTTGATTGGTAGGCTCATTAAGTTGAAAGTTTAAACTTTTCAAACACTAATTGTAATGTAAAGAAGGGGTTATTTTGTTTATCAGCATTGGGGATGTACATCCATTTATATGCCATTGTCTGAATACTTTAGATCCCTACTAAAAGAGGACATTGGTTTATGTCGACTTATTAGCACTACATACATAAAAAGTGGTCATAGATGACATATCTATAATACAAAGTAGAATGATGTCTGTCCGTCTGTCCGTCTGTCCGTCTGTCCGTCTGTCTCTGTGTCCGTCTGTCTGTCCGTCTGTCCCTTAAGATCTCGGTATCTACTGAACCGATCTGATTCTACTCTTCAGGGAATATACCTACTGGTCCTGTGGTGGTTTTAGGCTATTTTCTTGGGGGGTGGGACACCCCCAACCCCCCAAAAAACAAAAATTCCCCCCACCAATTTTTTAAAATTATTTGAAATAGTGGTGGAGTGGGGGCTCTCCAGGTAATAAAAGATGTAATTATACCTCCTGGTGCAAAGCCCCTAGAGGCTAGTTATCTATATAATATTAGTCTAATGACCTAATCACATATTTTTATTTTGATGAAATTCCTGCATTTGATCAGTCTATTATTACCACAATAATATTCTGGTTAAAATTTAATAAGGTTCTGAAAGCTGCTTCACACATTTTTCATAAATTGACAGCTTATAGGGTGAAAAATAAAAAGGATGACAACTATAGAAGCAAAGTTCGTAAAAATTACTCAAATGAAATCTAATTGCCCCCATTGGGCCCCTTGCATCTAGGGGCTTTGTATTTGAAGGGTAAGGGTAGGAAATATCGCGGGACCTATATAAAGATCCTTGCTATATTGGACTCAATCGGTTAAGTGCAAATTTAACAGACAACTAAAAAACCTTACTGCTTTAAGAATAAGTTATAGGTTACATCATCTTATACTATATACATAATGTTAAACTACATAACATATTTGACAAAAATTATGCGAAATAATTAATTTTAGTCTTGCAAGCATGGGTCTTGTCTGGAAGTCTAATAAACCCTGAAATTTAGTTGCTACACTTTAGCTTTACTAAAAAGTGCAACATTTAAAGTTTTTATCATACATTTTAATCTAAAACTGTAAAAATTAAATCCTTTTTTTTATTTTCACATTTTTAAAAATATCATTTTATCGGAATGAAGAGGTGAATGGACCGCAAATTATACTGATACTCAAAGTTTCATAAATGTGTTCTCTAGATCGATAGCTTAATTCTTTGGGCACTTTTATTAGGTGGTTCAAACTAGCATTGTCCAAACTTTTCATCCAACAATTTTATTTCCAGTATGGCAATTAATATCCGCTGGATTAGAACCAGTTCTGTATTATACTGAAAAATCATGTATCGCATTTCAAATTAGACAGTTTTCCATAAATAATGAAATGGACTAACACCAGTTTTGTTTAATCGTTACTTCGAAGAAACTGGAGCTAATCCTATCATATTTCATTTTAATATATTTGGAAAGCTGTCTATAATAACAAGATGCGATTAATATATCTGCACATATTAGTAGATTCTTTTGTGGGTTGACCGCCGGTCGCCGCTGTCTCATAAACCCTAAAATTTTTGCACGCCACTTTTACCTATCCATCAGTAAGACAAGTTTGTCTTACATTATTTCAGGGAGGGAGGGAACAATTAACTGTAAATTATTCTGGTACCAAAGGTTTTCATAAATTCTTTGGGTACTTTTTAAAATCCTAATTGGTTGATACAAATATACATTGTCCTAACTTTTATAAATATGGGGTAATTTTGTTTGTCATCATTGGGGAGGTACATCAATTTATCATTCAATGTTCTGTCCCTTAAAATCCCTGGGGAAACATGCCTAATATGTATAAACACAGGAATTCCTGCTCCCTACTTTTTCATATGTGTCAAAGGAAATATATAAATTATGCTAGGAATCACGTATGCAGGGATAGGACAATGAAAGATAAATTAACATTCCCCCAAATTCATATTTACCTATCCTAAGTAGCGGGCTAAAATAACGATCTCCACCCCCCCCCCCCCTTACCCCATCCTCTTTCCTCCTACTGGATAAATAGCCTGACTAATAAATGCGGGGGGAAATTGCAACCTATATTGACGCCAATTTTTCTCCTTTTATATCATTCACGTATATTCTACATCATCCATTCATATCATATTCGAATAGGGTATTAATGTGATAGAGATCAATGTAAACGCCATTGCACTCTCTTAAACCTTGGTTTTAGACGTTTTAACAAATCAGTTGAACAATTGAATTGAAGTCAAATTAATCATTTATTGAATAAAATGTATTGTATAAATATTTTTTATCAAGTTATTTCTAGGTGAAATAGTTTTTTTTTATGTAAACTTTCCCTCCCTCAAAATAGTTATATATCTTCACAGGACCTATGAGAAGGAGAACCATATCGGTTTAGTTTATTTTTACTGGCACCTGTTATACTAGTACAAGCACAGTAATTCTGTCAAAACAACCTACTAGGTTGCGCCCT
The DNA here is from genome assembly GCF_053477335.1 of Acartia tonsa. Classification (NCBI taxonomy): domain Eukaryota; kingdom Metazoa; phylum Arthropoda; class Copepoda; order Calanoida; family Acartiidae; genus Acartia; species Acartia tonsa. Next base: position 30,619,902 of record NC_137273.1, read on the forward strand.
TAGCTTATAGATGTTCTGTTTTCGACGGAGAGGGGAGGGAGGGAGCAGGAAAAATAGCTTTGAACCACCCTAAGTCTTAAAATCAGTCTAAAATTATCCCGGGGACCTATGAGAAGTGTCCTTATATGGGGAACACAAACGATTTAGTACACTGACTTGCAAAAAAAACCTTACCACTTCTTCACATATTGATCAAAATTTGCAACAATTTTTTTTCAATTGACATTTGCCCAGATTTTTTGTTTTCTTTTGCCCTAGGGAGGGATGGTCAATAGCAGTTAAATTGGCGTTGCTACAAAAGACCTACCCCTACAAAAGACCTACTCTACAAAAGACCTACCCCTACATAAGACCTACTCTACAAAATACCTACCCCTACATAAGACCTACTCTACAAAAGACCTACGAATATATATTGTTATATAAACATCAAATTTATTAATAAAGGAATACATAATCAATACATGGCCGCAGCGCTCGGCCCCCTGGCCTGCCTAGCCGCGGGCGCTCGGCCCCATTGCCTATAACCTAACCTAACCTTACCTAAATATTGTAAAAAAAATATTCAAATTTGAAAAAAATCTACCAACCACTTTTTGTAAATCAACGAAATTCTAAAATATAATTAAGTTAATGTACGATAAACATTCATACATTATTACATATAAGTTAGGTTAGGTTAGGTTATAGGCAAGGGGGCCGAGCGCCCGCGGCTAGGCAGGCCAGGGGGCCGAACTCTGCGGCCATGACCTTCTAACATTACGATTTTTTGTAGAGTAGGTCTTTTGTAGGCGTTGGTCTTTTGTAGAGTAGGTCTTTTTTAGGCGTTGGTCTTTTGTAGAACCGACGAGTAGGTCTTTGGTAGGGGTAGGTCTTTTGTAGAGTAGGTCTTTTGTATACACCCCAAACCTTCTCCAAATAATCCGAGAGGAGAATTCAAACAAAATAATTCGGGGGGAGAGATTAATTTGCCATCCATTGTCGTTTCTCTGAGAACCCCCAAAATTTACGTAAGAACATAACTCTTTTAACATATTTCATGTCATTTAAATGAATTGTCATCTTTCACAGAGACAGATACACACACACACACGCGCGCGCACGCACGAACACATGCACAAATCCTTCACAAAGACAGATACTGAACAAGAATAAGCTTGTTCATGGCCTATGAGGTAGCATAACAAAATATTTTCCCTTTGAAAAATATGAGTTTTAAATGTTTTTAAATTTGGGAGGGAGGGCATATTATACTGTAAATTATAAAACAGATAAGGTTAAAAAACAAAACGCTCATTTATGAGTTTTAAATTTATTGGGTGCTATTAAAATATCTTGAATAGTTGGTTGGTAGAAACTAGCAGTGTCAACTATTAATTCCAACCTATAGAAGAGGGGTTATGTTGTGTATATTGTTATTGGGGATGTACATCAATCTAACTTCCATTGTCTTATCTCTTAAAAATCTAGTCTTTTCATACAATTAGTTTATGTCGACAATGTATTAATTGATATTCTATTATAAAAATTGATTTCTCTGATATTTACATAGACACTATAACCAAAAGCACTGTATACAACTGCTTATGCTAGCCAAAGGGTAAGACTATAACCGATAAATTGAAACACATTACAAAATTATCTCTTATGTATATTAAAACTATGGGTTGAAAAGTTTAGACACTGCTATTCAGAACCTTTCCATGAAGATTATTTAAAAGTACCAAAAGGTTGCTTTTATTATTACTTTATTTATTCCTTTTAGAAAAACACTTACAGACTAGGCATAAAACAATAAAGCTTCGCTTCTAAAGAAAAGGGTTCAGTGCGAAAAAAGGGGGAAATTTTGGAAGGGTTAGGTAATATATAAATCACTGACTCTGACACAAAACATATACCTCAAGATGAGGCTAGCCAACCCGCTAGGAAAAACGGTCACGTCGCAATACAGCCAAAAAATTGGATAGCAAAAATGTTAAATTGGAGCAAACTTTAACTGCTTTTTAATAGTGAAGCTTCTTTACAACTTTAAATGACCGTCCATCCGTCTGTTAGAAACAATATGGGGGAAACGTGAATATCTCAGATGCTATTCAAGATATATGGCATACTATTTTTTTGTTTTACTTGACCAGCCAGTATATGATGTACAACCGCCCGTAAGTATATCAGTAATGATTTGATGGTTATTTGATTATTTTAATAATTTTTTACTAACAAATATTTTTTGCGGTTTTGTATGATATGACTCACTGTGAAACACTTGAAAGAGTTAAAGTTTTGAGGTTGATTTATTTGTTCCTTAGAACATTTACTCAGGGAAGGAGGTGACATTGGACTGTTTATTACACTAGTCCCCAAAGTTTTATATTAACGTTTTCTTATTCGTTAGTTCAACAACTTTGGGGACTTTTATTGAATTTTGATTGGTTGTTTCATTAAGTTCAAAGGGAAATTTTGTTTTTTATTATTGGGGATAAACATCAATTTGTCGGCTCTTGTCCTATCCCTTTAGATCCCTGGAAAATTTACCCCTTGAAAATAATTTCCCTCATTTTCTCCGCCATTCTCTCTTATTACAAGGACAATTATGTTTATAAGTAGCGCAGCAATACTAACCAGAGAGAAAGAGGGGACAATGGGCTGTTTATTACACTAGTCCCCAAAGTTTTATCATAACCTTTTTCTAATTCGCTGGCTTAACAACTTTGGGGACTTTAGTAAATTTTGATTGGTTGGCTCATTAAGTTGAGTGTTCAAACGTTATAACCAATAATTGCAATGTTAGGATTTATTTTGTGTAGTCCCCAAAGTTTTATGATAACCTTTTTCAAATTCGCTGGCTTAACAACTTTGGGGACTTTAGTAAATTTTGATTGGTTGGCTCATTAAGTTGAGTGTTCAAACGTTTTAATCACTAATTTTAATGTATAGAATGGGTGATTGGGGATGTCCATTTATTTATCAGTCATTGACTTATCCTTTCAGATCCCTAAATACAAACTAACTACATTATACTTAAAAGGCCAACATTATGATTTATGTAATAGTTATTTTGTATTGTACAAAAATTCAACTCTTCTGCTAGACAGCTTCCCGCGGATAATAAATTGAAAAAATGCAAAATTAAAACTTGTATTGATTTTAGATTTTTAACGTTCGTGGAAAATGTGTCTAATACAATTCTATACATGATTTTTCAGTATGACTGAGAACCGGTTCTAGTCCAGCGGATTTTAATTAATTTAGACATTTTTAGAATATCAAATGTCCGTCAATATACAAGGAAGTCACAGCTAAATACCTATAAGACAATGGCCATGTACATTAAGAGATATAAGTTTTCCGGAATTTTAATGTAGGGAGTAGATTTGAAATCTGCATCAAATTTTAAAGATTTTTTATAAAATTCGTTTTTTGTAAAATTCTTTATCTAAAAGCGAAAATACATTTTAAGTTAATTAATTTTGACCAATAAGATAGGTGGATTTTAAACTACCTGCGCTCTAATTGGTTGAATGATGTACGACATCCAATCAGAGCGCAGATTTTTTAAATCCACCAATCACAGATGCCAAAATTGATTAACTTAATTTGTATTTCCGCTTTTAGATAAAGAATTATACAAAAAACGAATTTTATAAAAAATCCTTAAAATTTGATGCAGATTTCAAATCTACTCCCTACATTACAATTCCGGAAAACTTATATCTCTTAATGTACATCCCATGATTATATACAAAATTACTAATTAGTACTTCTGTAAGTTAAAAATATTAGTTGAATAGTTTTGACACTTTATGAACCAAGCAATCAAATTCAATAAAAGTCCTCAAAGTTGTTGAGTCAAGGAATAAGAAAATGGTATTATACATCTTTGGGGACCAGTGCAGTGCAGTGTAAGAAACAGCCCAATGTTCCCTCCCTCCCTGATTTTTAAGTGACTTAATAATGTATAATTATGCCCTATTATAAAGCAGCTGTGCTTCTTTTAGAGAGGTATTTTTTACTATTTAAGTATGTACGTATGTCATGAACGGGGCAAACTTTTTGTTGTTTCTGTTTGATAGAATTCTTCTGTTAGCTTCATTACTTATGATTGATTTTAAAGGAAATAATTTTAGATTATACTTTTTTATCCTTCTCACTCTCTCTCTCTTTCCCTCCATCTCTCTCTTTCTCTTTCTCTTTTTCTCCTTCTCTTTCTTTCTCTCTCTCTTTCTTTTTCTCTCTTTCTCTTCCTCTCTCTCTCTCTTTCTCTCTCTCTCTTTCTCTCTTTCTCTCTCTCTCTCTTAATGTACTCTTTTCTACCTTTGTATTTGTATGGCTCTCTATCTATCAATTATCTTTTTTCTTTCACTCTCTCTATCTTTCTAATACCTTTTTTTTCTGTCTCGCTCTAACTTAACCTTTTTTCTCTACCTATCTATCTATCTTATTTCTGACTCTTTCTCTATCTATCTATTATCTTTTTCTGTCTGTCCCTATCTATCTATCTATCTTTTTTTGTCTCTTTCTCTATCTATCTATTATCTGTTTATGTCTCTTTCTCTATCTATCTATCATCTGTTCTATCTATCTATCTTTTTTCTGTCTCTTTCTCTATCTATCTATCATCTGTTTCTCCCTAACCCATTAAATTTTGGACATCGGACTGAATAAATTAAGTTTAGAGATAATTTCATGGAAACAGGAATATGACAATTAATGGATATATAATTACTTGGATGTTGCACCAGTTATTACTTGGATGCCGACAGTTTTTCCTCTGTCATAATATCCACGTACATTCTAAATCCATTGAAAGATTAATAATATCTATTTGTAGACTTAAGACTCTTGTAGATATAAAGAATATATATTAATTCTATCTATTTATTTATATTTTGGGGTTTATCAATTTATCGTCCATTGTCTTATCCATTGAGATCCCTGTTTTTTGCTCTATCTAAATCTAAAAGGTAATACAGAAAATCAAAATAGTCTAAATTTATTCAGTAAATCTTTTCTATGTAGTTATATAGACTGTTAGTCAGTTCTACTAGACGATTTTGTTTATTTACATTTATGTTTCTATCTATCTATCTATCTATGCATTAATTTAAATATTATGTAATTGCATATGTTTTTATAAAAAGACAAAAAAATAGGATAAAAAATAGCCAAAATTCGGATCTTGGACAAAGTAGCTTCGTACAAAGTAGCTTTAGAACAAAGTAGATTCAGGACAAAGTAGCTTTAGGACATTTAATTAAGAAAAATAACTTTCTAAGAAAAAATAGCCTTTAATGTTAATAAAAGTCATGGCCGCAGGGCTCCTCCTGGCCTGCCTAGCCGCGAGCGCTCGGCCCCCTAGAAAGAAAAATATCCTCAACTTTTAATACATAGGTGGTTTAGAATTTGGTGGATTTTACAAATTGTGAATGGTAGATTTTTAAAATTTTTAATATTGTTATTACAATTTTTAAAAATATTTTTACAATTTTTAGGATAGATTAGGTAAGGTTATAAGCTAGAGGGCCGAGCGCTGTGGCCATGACGTTTATTAACAGTGAAAGCTACTTTCCTTAGGAAGCTACTTTGTCTGAAGCGAATTGATCCAAGATCGCAAAATTCTGGAGTTTCTTCAATTAAGTACCATAAAAAATATTGTATAATTGGGGACCTTTTTCTTCTGCTAGCAAATTGCTTTCTGCTCTTTTTGAGCGACTTGGCTTTGTAAATATATATCTGACGCTATTGGCTGGTATTCTAAGACCCAATTTAAAGTCAGCACAGGGTCCATGGGTTGAGGATATACAGTTATTTCACCCCTTCTCCTTATATTGTTTTAAAGTGTCAATAGCTGACATATAATGTACACTGTTGTTTTACTAATAAACTCTAAATCAAAACTTAATAAAGCTCTAATGTTTAAAAAAGGTAGACAGTCTAACAGATTGACTGTTGGTATAATTTTTAAGTTGCTTTACTCAATCTTACAATAAATTTTGTTGTTTTAAAATTTGCACTAAAGATATAAGTCTGGGGGGACTATATTGTCATTTAAGCTTTAATCCAAAGATAAATGGATGGCTAGTCAAGTCAAAATTTTTTTTTTATTTGATAGATTCTCCTATTTATTTAACCAATGCAAATATGTTTTCAAAAAATAATCTAATGGTGGTTTTGGTATGTTGCATAGATGTACAAGAGTGGGGGAAAAGGGGTGTTTACTTCCCTTAAATTTTGAAACCTCTCATTTCACCCCACTCAGAACTTTAAAAATACATTATATTAACCTCTTAGAACTTTAAAACCCCTCATTTACCCCCTCCCCCCCCCTTGGACGTCCCTAGCCAGTTGTTTTTTTGAATAAATTGGAAAGTCATTAAAGCTGTCGTACATACCAAAAATATATAGTAGCTGTGCTTTTCATTCAACTAAACTTTAAATTTGCTAAATTAAACTAAAAAACAGCTTATTTTCGGTTTGCTTATCAAAAACTCATTTTTAGTAGTGAAGTTACTCTAAATGTGTATGTCCTTCTGTCTGTCTTTATCTCTTATTTTTTCTTATGTTGAAGAGTTGAATTTGTGCATCATCATTGGGAATGTACACTAATTTATCGGCAATTGTCCTATCCCTCCAGATCCCTGAGATATAAACCGAGGGCTTACAATTTGGAGTAATTTTACCATTTAACTGAAATAATAGCGACCATTAAATACAAACACCACAATTTCAAACATGTGACCACTACTGGAAACTAGGGTTTTGAACAATAGAATATATATAGTATACGTGGAAATATTGACAGAAAAATTTTTTTCGTCAATTAAGGTTGCAAATATGAACCTCATTTATTGGTCAGTTCGTTCATCCAGTATGAGGGGAGGGGATAAGGTTAAGGGGGTGGATGGGGTGTATCGTCATTTTCGTCAGCTGGGAGTATCACTGTATTAGAGTACATAAAAATGTAGTGCAACATCCAAGTAAATATATAACGGTTCTCTTTAAGCAAGTTATCTATTTATATTGATTATAAGATAAACTATTTTTAAATTAAAGTTTTCCCTATTTTTTCTAAACATTTTAATAGATTCTTTGATTTATACTTCCCTTTAATTCTATGACTTTATTAAATAACTTTATATTGTTATTTTTATTTTCCTATTAATTCTATAGGATGCAATTGTAGTATACAAAATGTACAAAACATTAAACTTAATATTTCACATCAATTATAAATGATACAATATATACATTAACCAAATATATGAAAACAAAATAGATTAATAACCACATTTAAAATGTAAGAGCTTTCCTCGGATATTAAAATAAAAAAATATAAGTTTTAAAACAGTTTTGGCCAATGGCCTAGGCTTACAAAACTGGTTTTATGATTTACATTTAAATATTCGTGTAAAATTCTGTAACACGATTCAATACATGATTTTTTCGGTATGGCTGAGATCCGGTTCTGATCCAACGGATATTAATCAGTTTCGAAGCCATTCTGGAAATAATATTTCTTGTAATTTTTTTGCCAAACTGATTAAGAACGATTTACTAGCGATGATATCCGTTACGTACCGATGCACTGACGGACGTATGGACGAACCGAACCTAATTATGAGAAAGCTTCGCTTTAAAAAAGGTATCTAAAATATATTTAAGTTTAGATCCATGTTGGATTTATTTGCTCAAAATCTCACAACAACAAAATGATGTTATTAACGACAAATTAACAACATTCAAAAATGCAACTTGTGGCACTTATGACATAATCCAATTCTGTAATATTTTAGTACATTTCAGACGAACATCTAAGTTACATGCATAAATAAAACAAATGTAGACAGTTTAATCTTTTTTTGACAAATATTTTTTTTGATACCCAAACCATGATTTACTAGTTAAAAAATATAAGATTAAAGAGGCAAGCTAGACTAAGTTGGGTTAAGTTATATTTTGTACTTGATAGTTATATAGGGGTTAGCAGTCTGTAACTATTAATAACAATGCCTCTTTATTACTTTAAAGAGTTAACATTATTCATATCTTTGATAAAATTGTAAATACATTTTTTTAGGTTATTGTAAACAACAACTAATATAAAACTTATTACTAACAATTTATGTGCATCAAAAATAACACGTAAGCCAATCATGACTGGCAAACACAAACATTTTATATCTTTTATTAGGTATGCTAACCACATCTCTGTTGCCTGACTCCAGACTCAATCTCACTGTTGGTGACTTTATCAACCTATCCCTCATGTCCCACTAATGTATATCCAAATCATAATCTGAAATAATGAATTAAATTTTTTTAGACGCAACTCAAAATCTTAAAATATTTCAATACCCTCCATAGTAATTGAATGTCAGTTCACCAAAAAAAATGTTGTCATATCAATTTTTGATAAAAAAAAGTTTTGTAATAAAAAAATTGTCAGATATGTTGTTCGTATAAAATCATTGTTACGGCACATGCCAAAACAAATTTTAAAAATGGGTAATAAGCAATAACAATGCAACTAATTCCCCTCAACTTGATTCCAAAATTGAAAGAGCTAGACATTTTTGTTTTAAAACATTTGCTAGTTCTTTTTAGAACAATTGTTTATCTCCAAAGATTTTATCTTAGTGGAGTTGTAGTCTTGTGTAGATCACTTTAAACCTTTCCTAATTATCAGTGTTATCTTATAAGCTGTAATATATTAGATGTTTAATTCTATTCTATAATTGTATGCCCTGAAAAAGAAAACAATGTCATCTTGTAATGCAACATTTACGTAAAATCTTATGTTGTAAAATATAATTTATGTGAATTGATCACTTTTATCATAGCCATCTAAAAAAGCTGCTTATTTTATGGGCATTTCTATCTAGTTGTGCAATCTAATAATTCAAATAATGTAATGTAGTTTCTTTATTATGTAGATAATAGTAGTTTAGAGTACATATTATATACTGTGTAGGCTTAGTTTAATAACCGTAATTTAGATGTTTTAACCAGGGAGTGTGAAATATAACTCTATTTAATAATATAATATACAAAAATCCTCTTTCTCTTTCCACTTACATCCAGCTTTAATTTAAATTGGGGCTGTTAAATTTTGGTTGTTTATTTCTTCTTGTTTTTCTTTTGAAATATTTTATCTGATACTATTAATTTTGTTATTAAAATTTATTCTATAAGATCATAATGATCAAGCTAGAGATTATTCAAAGCAAATAACTGAAACTGTTATAATATAAAGTTAATAACATTGAGAAACTAATTGTCTGTACCATGTACACAATACACATGCTCATGATGTCAGGATTGTCAAGGATTGCGAAGTATGTATTTAAAGAAATATTAATACCCATTGTCACTACCACACGATTACAAAAATAGTTTAAATTACATTTTTCACAACTTTTATTCCAGACAATGTGGAGATAATAAATTAGAAAACAATTATGAAAAATTAACAAAAAACACATTAGGAATTAGGACACACATTTTGTTAAAGTCAAACTAACAAAAATTGTAACTATCTAATTTTGTAACTTGTCAAAGTGCTGGTTGCTTTGTTAGCTGAGCCAGTTTAGAATTCTCCTAAATATTGGCAATCTTTGTTAAATTTTTATCTCAAAATTAGGAATTGAAACTTCTACTCATTTGAAACAAATTTGATTTTTAAAATTATTAATTGTTTTATATCTAAATTGTTTACAACATAACTGTATATCCTTTATCATCTGTTATAATATATTTATTAATAAAATTACAATGATAATACCATCTGTTTGATACCTAGTAAAAACATAAATTATTTATAGTGAATGATGATAGCATACTTTAGAAGTATTTGGTACCCCATTAGCCTATAGCACAAAAAAATAGTTGAATAATTGTCCTTTTAACCAAAAAAAAAAAAATAGTTTTAATTTTCTAATTGAATTAAATAAGGTGTAAGTTATGAATGATGAATAAAAATTATGCATATACATGTTTAGAGAGATGAATCTTAGGGATACAGGGATGTGTCAATATATAAAAAGTGATTCTTCAACATAAAACTCTTATGTTTGTAATCCTGCCTTTGGTAAATTGTAAATATTTTGGGTGCAGATTAATTTGTCCCAAAACTCTTATGTTTGTAATCCTGCCTTTGTTAAATTGCAAATATTTTGGGTGCAGATTAATTTGTCCTAAAACTCTTATGTTTGTAATCCTGCCTTTGGTAAATTGTAAATATTTTGGGTGCAGATTAATTTGTCCCACATTAATCAATTTTTCCCTGAATAAAACTAGCAATTCTCATCTAACATCCCCTCTCCCCCCTCCCCCTCCTTTTATTTTGTAATCCCCCTGAAACAAACCTATTCCCTTTTTAGTTCCTGAATTCTTTCTTGCAAGAACCTACTCCCCCCTCTCAGTTTTGGCAGTTCCCTTGTTGTTCCACCAGGAATACAGGGATAGGACAATGTCAAATAAGATAATAATCTGGTGGAAATTTTACCTTTTGTATTAAGCAAGGAAGGAGAGGTCAAAGGCACATTAATTAATCTTCCACCCAGCATTCATAAAATATCAAAGGCAGAAAACAAGAGTGGGGTGGGATGATTATATTAAATTATTGATTTATACACCTTTACCCTTACCATATATCCCTGTGTTCTACTAAGCTTCTCTTGTGTAACTCTAGAATAATATTGAGATCAAACGGTTGTAAGCTTCAAAGTTGTTCCTGCAGTGCTTTTAACCAGTAATATTACATACATAAGCCAGCCTTGACTAGGAGGTCACACTATTGTAATGTTATTATGACAAATTAACCCCAGGAACCACTTTCAGTTTCTCAGACAAGAATCCTTTGTGTTTAGAGTAAGGGGTGAAAGAAAAGGGGGGGGGGGGAGAGAGATAAAAGAGCCTTTATCAAATGTAAGAAATGGGAATTCAATTTTCCTGCTTTTAATTCCCATTAAACCCTTCTTTAATTTCATGTATACAGAAGAAAAAAGGGGGTAACAAAAATGCAAGAGGTCCAAAACGCTTGACAATCTCAAGTGGGATTTTGTATCTAAATTCTCCCTTCTCTGGGTAATATATTTTACAAAATCAATGTTCAAAATGGAAATTCCATATTTTGGTGTTGGCTGGCAAAAATAGGGTTCCTAGAGCTGTTAGTTTTGATATAATCACAGAACAATTTTAGGCTTTGCTTTTAATGTAAAATACTGGAAAAATATTGAAATTTATAGGCTTTATAAACCGCCTAAACTAATGGGGTACTATTTTCTTTTAAAGTACATGCTTCACTAAGAACTGCCATTTTCTAGTATGTGCTATACATACATATTACATACATTCTGCCTATTTTATTACATCTTTCTTTTCAATAACAATAATGTATCAAAATATTTCATTTTTCTTCTTGTCAACATAGAAATAAAAATTTTGGTAGAGAAATTAACATTTTTTGTTGAAAATGGCAGTTAATTAGTATAGTTTATTAAATAAAGTTTTGATATTAAAACAAAAATGTGAGAAAATGAAAAGATGAATTGCAATGTGAAGACTAGAATGGCATGGAAAGAAGCTGTTTTAGAGATCTTCAGTGACACACACCAGGGTAAAGGAACCATAGACAAAATCATAGAGAAAACTAGGGACAGTGAAATAAATTCTAATAAACAATTGATAGAACATACCAGTTAATTATTGAATTATTTTCAAAATAAATTAATCTGTTTTCTATTTATTGTTTTTAGTAATTTAAACCCCTGTCCATGAAGAAACCATAACCTTCTGATCTCATACTATAGTTTTATAATCATACACTGTAAAAATCTTATCATGCCTTTCATTTTTAAAAAAGAAGCATTGTCATCCTAAATGAATTGATTTTATATCTAAGATTTTCTAATAATCAAAATTTCAAATAAAAAAAATGATATTTTACAGTGTTTCATTAGTCTTTTTAGAAATTATAGGATAGAATAATAGAAAAAAATGATAGATATTGAGTTTTTAAATGTTATTTTTTGTATATTTTGTGTGCCATATCTTAAAATGGATTCTTCCTTTAATATCATAAAAACAAGATTACTTTTTGCAAGTAAAATAAAAATCTATTAATTTTCAATTTGAAAGTTTACTTTACATACAATTCCTTATGCTAAAACTTTTATTAAATGAAAATTAAATTAGTAAATAAAATTGAATTAGTATAATACTTCATTAATAATAGAAATTCTTAAAAATTATTTATATAGGTTTCTAGGCTCTAGACAACCTGTTATAGAGAAGATATAGTGATCAGTTAGTGATCATTAGTGAGAAACGTTTAGTGATGATAATAATATAGTGGTCATTAGTGATCAACAAGTGATCAACAAGTGATCAAATAGTGATCACAAATAGTCACCTTTATGTAAGTGTTTAAATTTGTTAATTCTATACATTTCAAAGTGTCAATCTTATATTTTACAAAAAGATAAACTGTCTATTTTAGTAAAAATTCTTTCTAGATATTCATCGTGAATTTGTGAATTTTAAATTTGTCATGCCTTAAAGTGAAAAACAACAGCAAATTTTGTTTTCTTTGTTCAAATAGTTTTAGTTTATAGAAATAGAATACAAGTTAGAATATTGTGATGAATTTATTTTTATTGTGATTTTATCAATTTTATTTTAGAGATATAGAATATCTAGCTGATTTTGCTTCAATTAACCATCGTATAAAAAAATGTTTTTATCAAATTTTTTCCTGCCAATGAGTTTCTTTCTTTCATCCAAATAGATTTCTAAAGAAAATTAGATATGAACTAATCCAATTTCTAATTGAATCAAAAAGAACTCTACACTTTCAAAACTAAAAACTAATAATTATATTTCTCACTTCTTTTTAAACAGAACTCTGTTACAAATATTTAGGTTAAATAGAACTTGTAAGAATTCTTTTGCATAAAGGATTATCAATTCTTAGTATAATCAGCTAGAAATAGTTATGCATTGCATCGTATTATAGACACCTTTCCGCGGATATTAAAATTAAGAAAAAGAGATTAAAGCCAGTTTTCTTAGTCTAGAGGGACAGGAGGCCTTGGCTTACAAAACTTTAGGATTTTTATTATAATATTCGTAGAGAGTTGTCTGTATACATTATATTTCAGTATGGCTGAGAACTGGTTCTAATCCAGCGGATATTAATTAGTTTCAAAGCCATACTGGAAATGTAACTCTCCCTCTTGATTTATCTTTCAAGTTAAAGCCCTTCTCTTTATGTATGCATTAGCTTGGATAATATAGTTCTGGTAACAAATATGTTTGTGTTTATTAATTTCTGGCATCGTATTATAAACAGCTTTCCGTGGATATAAAATGTACAATTATAAGATTAAAGCAAGTTTTTTAGCCTCGAGATGCCGAAGGCACAGGATATAAAAGCTGGTTTTAATCTTATGATTACTATATTTCTATGTTTTTAGAAAACTGGACATAATACGATAATGGATTTAATACGATGCTAGACATAATTTTTCAGTATTGCTTTTTTCGAAGCGATACGGGGAATCAGTTCTCAGCCATATTGAAAAATCACATAGCAGACAATTTTCCACAAAAATTACAATTAAAAAAAAAAAAAATACCAGTTTTGTTTCCCTTAGCCTTTGACCTATTAGGTCTAACAAAACTGGTTTTAATTATTTATTTTTTTAATTTAATATCTGCGGAAAGCTGTCTATAACACCATGCAATAGATTAATATTATTTTAATTGCTTTTTAACATAAGAAAGCCATATGCATAACAAAGTAAGGGTTTTACAAATTATCTATAGAGCAGAAAAATTGTGTTTTTATTTTATTTCCATTAGATTATTAGATTTTATGATTAAAAATATGTCAATTAGTATTATGATCAACAATTCAAATAGTGAATGACTTTGAAAATACCCAAAAAGTCAACTTTTGCGAGACTAGATGATATTTATTTGTTATAGAAATTAGATTTTAGAAAGATGTAGTAATTTTAAAGAAAATCGTAGTAAAATAGAAAAGTTTTAAAGCACAATGCATGATATTTCAAAATTTTGCATGTCTTATTTTTGTAAAACATATTTTTATTTCCGAAAATTGAAAAATTGTATACCAAAAATTATTGGTAATATGTAAAATGTTATATTTTACAGAAACTTTATTTTAGGTTTTGCCGGGTTTGGATACTTTCCAGCAGTGACCACAGCTACAGTAGCAGCTATTACAGGTAGATATTCATAACTAACAACCAAGGCACCTTCTCGCCTCTTATTATATTTAGTTCTAACATAGCAGCAGTAGGAACTAGGTCTGAATTCAAGATTTGATCCCTTCTAACAATAAATTTTAATCCATTGACAGCAATTGTCCATTTTAAACATTCTGCTATTCAAAATGTTTTTTTTGTCTGACTGTCAGATTTTATAGAACTGTTGTCATCCTTGTTTTTCTTTGTTCAGGAACTCCCCCCACAATTTCCACTGAGAGAGGGGGCCAGACCTTCTATGAGACCGCTCCCGCCGCCCCCCAGACAGTGACACATGTTGTGGACAGCAGGCAAACCAGTCATACAAACATTTTAAGCACCACAGATATTGATTCCATAAAAGTGCCTTGCTGAGCACAGAATCCCCCTCCAATATAATTTTTTGCAAATAATTGAAATAATGGGTAGGGGGGGATTTTCATATGATTTTTTATTGCTTTAGGTCAGGTAAGGTTAGGTTGTATTTGGTAACCCCGTAGGGCTAGAACCCTAACGACACACCTACTCCCCTACACCTATATCAAATTTATTTTAAAAATAGGGGGTGGGCTTATTGATAGAAAATGGGATAGCGTCCATATTCTATTTACCTTAGGTATATCTGTACATTACCCCGTCCCGTTTTAGAAAAATTTTGTTAAAATTTTTGCCCCCAGCCATAATATGGTTGATTTATGCAAAATAATGACCCATGCAAAATAGTTTTTCTGTAATGCAAAAATTGCGATGGTACAAGCAATGCAAAGTATTTAAAATTTGCAAAAAGACCTGTTTTTAAAGCTCTTGTACCATCTCAATTTAAATGATTTTTACAAAATTTCAATTCTAGTGTGTCGATATAAACCTGAAATTTACCAAAAAAATGGGGGCAGTCTCAATTATAACATATGAAGGACAAAGGTGCAGCAAATAATTTTCCAAAGTAAAAATTGCCAAATTGCATACACAAATAATATGGTTGGGCCGGATTGGACGGATACAGATATCCGACTGATTTAAGATGCTGGATATCCAGTATTCAGGTTTATATTGGCACACTAGAATTGAAATTTTGTAAAAATCTTTAAAATTGAGATGGAACAAAAGCTTTAAAAACGGTCTTTTTGCAGATTTTAAAAAGATTGTACCATCTCAATTTTAAAGATTTTCACAAAATTTCAATTCAAGTGTGTCAATATAAACCTGAATACCGGATATCCAGCATTTTGAATCAGTCGGATATCCCTATCCGTCCTATTTGGCTTAACCCTATTATTAATGAATGAAATTTGGCAATTTTTACTTTGGAAAATTACTTGCTGCATCTTTGTCCTTCATATGTTATAATTGAGACTGCCCCCATTTTTTTGGTAAATTTCAGGTTTATATCAACACACTAGAATTGAAATTTTGTAAAAATCTTTTAAATGGAGATGGTACAAGAGCTTTAAAAACAGGTCTTTTTTGCAAATGTTAAAAACTTTGCAGTGCTTGTACCATCGCAATTTTTGCATTACAGAAAAACTATTTTGCATGGGTCATTATTTTGCATAAATCAACCATATTATGGCTGGGGGCAAAAATTTTAACAAAATTTTTCTAAAACGGGACGGGGTACTGTACATCCATAGTACAATTTTATGGGATAAGACAATGGATGGACGATAAATTGACGTGCATTGTACATCCATAATGATGATAAACAAAATTACCAAAATGACACAGCTAATTTATATCAATCAACAAGATTTTATTCAAATAGTATTCAAATTTTCTATGAAAATAAATGCAAGTAACTTTAGCACCAATATGTCCCCTCACTCCATGGGATGACATGCAGATGTATGACTCCTGGTACGATCAGGCAACAGCACAGAGAAGACTCTGGACAACAGCAACAACAATCTGCTCACCAACAAACTCAAGAAGCTGTCTTCTCACAAGATTCAACACAGGTTAGTATCATCCCCCAGGAGCCGCTAAATAGCAAATTATTGGAAGTAGGAAGAGATAAAAATAAAAAAATAGAGTAGAATTTAATAAACTGCAAATAAAAAATCTACCAATGCGTAAGCTTAAAGTTTTAATGTTCAAGTTGTGTCATATGGACGGACGGACAAACTAGCATTCCCGATTTATATAGCAGATGCGCTATAAAAAAAACAGCTTTTTGGATTTTAAATACTTCAAATTATCTTCAAAGTTAAGGTTTAATTTTTTACACAATTTTTTTTTAATTGGCCAAGGCATTTGTGTTTCTAATAATTATAATTGCTATTGGACAATAATTTGATGTACACCCTTTTTACGTCCGAAAAGGGCGACACCTTACTCCCTTTTATGTAAAATTGATTCATGAAAAAGTGTGCACAATGAAGGGATTTAGAACCAAGAAGTTTTTAAGCCAACGAATGAGAGATATAACTTATGTGTATGTACGCGTGTGTGTAGAAAGTTACGCGTCAAATGCATCACAGACAAACTGATGGCCTATTCAACTAAAAAGAATAAAAAAGGAAAATTTCATTTAGAAATTCTTTCTTCAAGTTAAAATGAATAATTCCACTTTGAAAAGTGGATGAAGGCTACTGCCGGTTCTAAAACTGTAAGCATCCTTAGAATTACAATAAAAATTCAATAAAATTTCAGCGTTAAACCCAATTTTATACTATGCTATAAAAATCTTGTAAACGGCTGGCTTGAAAGAATGAAAATAGTGACAAAATTGCATTAGAACAGAAGGCCAATTTTTCTCATTTTGGACACTTTTTCTGGTGTTCTTACAATATTGCCTATTTTACAGTTTATTTTATATAAAAGTAACAGTATGTCTGTCTATCCGTATGTATCAAACGGCTGTAACCTCCTTTTTAGTGAAACATCTGATACTTTCAGGGAAAGTTCATAATTATTTAAATGGAGGGTACCTCCAACCTCCTCCCCTTTTTAAAACTAAAATAGAAAATGGAGACTAGGGGTGAAGCTGCTATTTTGATAAGACTATGACAAAACATTTTGGTATGAAGATTTAAACATTTATAAGAAGTGGCATAATAATCAAGGAGGTAGGGGACATAGGGCTCTTAATTACATTAGTCCCCAAAGTTTTATTTTAAGTTGGCTTAACAACTTTGGGGACTTTTAATCTTTTTTTCTGGTTGATTCATGAAGTTGGGCGTCTAAAAGTTTCAACTACTAATTGTAATCTACAGATGGGGTTATTTTGCGAATCATCATTTGGGATGTACATCAATTTATCGGCCATTGTCTTATCCCTTTAGATCCTTAGTTAGAAGTGGCATAATAACAAGAACTGGGCAAAATTGCATGCCACTATTACCATCAACATGGATAAAAAATATAAAAGAATTGAGGAAACATTTTGTGCTGTTATTAAATCAACAAAATACATTATTTATAGATATGTGACCGTAAATTTATTTGCCGTCCATAAATACTTTTCTCTAATATTTTGTCAAATAAATTTACTAAGCCTAAAAATATAAATATCAAGGATGACAATTTATTTTATGTTAAGTAAATATTGTATGTTCAGTATGGATTCGAAATCGAACAATATCCTCTGGATTAGAACCGGTTCTCGGCCATTCTGAAAGATCATGTATTGCATCGTAATTTTCCACGAATATTTAAAAAAATCTTAAAATTAATGTTATAATATTGATATCGGTGGAAAGCAGTCTATAATACGATGTGATTACTATTACATCAAAAAGTTGTACAGCCTTTTGAAATTTTCAATAATTGAAAATAAGACAATTATGAGGGGCATATAATAACCTCTCTCCCCCCTTTTCTCAATTTGAGGAATTAAAGTTTAGAAGAAGGGTTTATGGTTAAATTTATTGTTAAATACAAATAAATGAAACTCAAAGATTTTGAGTCAAAGTATTTTAAGAATCCTAATGACTATCCCTGCAAGAAATGCATAGTAGTAGCTGTGAAAATGAGATCATAAGGTTGAAGGGTGGGGGGGGGGGGGTTCTATGCCGTTTGGTTATATCCAAGGTTTTTCCCTGTCAAAATTTGCAGCCTTCTGTGGATATGCAAAATTAAAGGGTTAAGCAATATTAAGCTCAACAAATTGAACATTGTACAAACAGATCTATAGTATAGATGTATACAGACAACTACTTCCCATTCTTTTTCAAAAACCTCTTTCGTCTGCTTCTAAATTATTTTCTGCTACTTGGCTGTGTTAATATAAGCGACACCATTGGGTGTTTTTCAGTGACCCAATAGAAAGGTTGAACAAGGTTAATGCGATGGGGAGATACAGTTATTTAACCCTTTCTCCCTCTAGTGTTTAACTCTAATATTGTACATTATAAATTTCATAGGGAAAGGCGCCCCTAATATCTAGGGTACTTGTGTTCGAAGGGTTAGGGAAAGCAGAAAATAGCATAAAACCATACCGGGCACTAATTAATACTTCAGTTTTCACAGTTTAAAGTTACAGACAAAAAAAACTTACTACTTTATACGATAGTATGTTTGTTATTACATTACTGTTGCATTATATTTGCTTGGGGAATCTCCACAAAAAAAAACTATATACTTCTATCTTAGATATCCCTTACAGTGAAAGAGCAGCTGTGATTGTATAAATCCTAGTTCTCAATAAACATCGTAGTTGGTCAGGGATATAAAGGGATAAGACAATGGCCGATAAATTGATTTACACCCCCATGATGATTCACAAAATTGCCCCTTCTTTAGATTACCATTAGTTAGTTGGTTGACAGGTTTGAGCACTTAATCAACCAATCAATCAAAATTTAATTTAAATCCCCAAAGTTGTTGAGCCTACAAATAGAAAAATGTTGTTATAAAACTTTGAGGACTAGTGTAATAAACTACCAAATTTCCTTCCCTTCCTTATGTCAGGGAACCAGGGATAGGACAATGAATAATACATATATTAACCATTCATATACATTCTAACCAAAATCTACCTTTTTTAGCGTATAATAGTTATTTAGTATTACAGACAGCTTTCCGTGGATATTAAAATGAAATAAATTATAAGACTAACACCAGTTTTGTGAGATCCAATGGGCCAAAAGTAAGGGTTAACAAAACTGGTATTAATTTTATATTTTTTATTATTCATGAAAATTTGTCTGTAATACGATGAAATACATGATTTTTCAGTATGGCTGAGAACTGGTTCTAATCCAGCGGATATTAATTGGTTTCAAGGCCATATTTGAAAAGGTGTTGTTGTAATAATTTATTCCTTACTCCCTGAACAAATAGTTTAAAACTTCTTAAAACTGGTAACTTTTTATTGTTTCTCTGAAAAATGAACTTAAAGATTACAAACAAACATTTATTATGTTAGAAAATAATGTAATATACAATATTTAAGTACAATATACATTAAATGTTCGTTTGTCCTTATAAATGTACGGCTTTAAAAGTAAACAATGATTTATAATATAAGTAATAATAACAGCTAATTTATTTTATGTTTAAGTGTCTTTCAGTGTGAACGAACGATTAGGGACCATTTTTAGTTTTTAAGCCAATCAAAGAGCAAGTTTATTGTTTAATCCAATCAGAAAGCAACTTTAGTGTTAAACCAATCAGATCAGTGCAACTTTAACCAATAGGAACAAGAGTTAAAATGTTTCAACCAATAAGAGTAAAAAGTAGAATTTAAAAAGGCAGGATGGCCCTTACAGAATTGTTTACACTAATCAGAGAGTAAGTTTAGAGTTTTATATAATTGATGAGTAATTGTAGAGTTTAAGCCAAACAGAGAGCAAATTTAGTGTTAAACCAATCAGATCAATGCAACTTTAACCAATAGGAACAAGAGTTAAAATGTTTCAACCAATAAGAGTAAAAAGTAGAATTCAAAAAGGCACGATGGCCCTTACAGAATTGTTTAATTTAGCATAAATAAGCTTAATATTTTATCTAATTCACTTTGTCTGTCCATATGTCTGCCCATCTTTATTTTTTCTCAAACTAGTTCTTATTTTTTTTTGTTCAGGTGATCAGCCAGGTTACAAATCCTAGTTCACCAGCTGTTGTAGCTCAAGCTTTGTCTGCTCTGTCTCTAAAGGTATACTTTCTAATATGAATTTTAAATGCTATGTAGGACAACTGCCATACCAGTACATCGTGCATGGTGCTCTTACCAGATACGATCCTTCAGATCCAATAAGTTCACCCACGCTTGTTACATAACACAAGCACATTCACCCATTGTTGGGTAAGTGATGGTTATAATCTTGTCTTAACACAAAATAATAAATATAGGCATTAAGAATGATTCATGCCGCTATCATGCCTTGTGCACAACATTAATAGTTATAAGTAGGACAATACCTTGGCACAAAATAGGTGCAAATCATTACCATGGACAGTTAGGACTTACAGATTAAGTTCATTCAACCAAAGGGTTGGTTATTAATAGGACGATTGGCTGAATATTCATATACCTTATTAGAAAGATTTGGCACAGAGATACACCAAAGTAAAAGGTTTATTCTTTTCTTTATGGGTTATCATATTCTCTTACAAGAAAAGAAAATAATCAAAAACATATTATTAACATCTTTAGTTATGACGCAGAGGCCAATCTACACTGAAATAAAATAGGACATTTACTATAATATAGACAACTTTAACATATTTTGTTCTTTTTACCGACGAACCCCAAACTGTCCCACTTTGAGAAAGACGATTCCAGTGACGTCATATACGTTTCGGGAAAGAAAAAGGGAAGTGGGGAAGAAAATCTCTTCAAAAGAGATGGGAGAAAAGGGAAGAGAATTTTTCCCCCCCTTCACTAAACGTATATGACGTCACTGGAATCATCTTTCTCAAAGTGGGACAGTTTGGGGTTCGTCATTTTTACCTATTGAATTTAATAGTAGATGCAGAATATACATGGATAGAGAAAAAATGACAGAGAAAAAATTGTACTTAGTTTAGGTTGCTATTTCCCCTGTCATGTATTGGTCAGTTTGTTCATTCATTAGGAAGATAGGGAATGGGAAAATGGGGGTGGGGGAAATGTTAGTTTATCCCGCTACAAGCTTAACTTAATTAGAGTATACATGATAAACTGGTGTAAGGTACAAGTATTAATAGAGCCATTAAGTTAAAACACTTCAGTTATCATTTTTGATTAGTTGTTATCTGTTCAGGACACATGTGCTATGATGCCAGTTATTAATAGTTATAACCAAGCAATCATACAGAATCAAACAAATGCTAGGTAAGATTATTATAGTAGATAACCTTCTTTATAAGTATAACATGTCTGTACATATTAGCCTAGAACCAATGGAAGACAATAATAAAGGTCCCTGAAAAGTGCAACTGCTTCAGACCAGAATTTTTTTAGATCTTTAGCTTCAGACAAAAAAAAACTTACTTCTTTATATCATAGGATGAAAATAGTTAAATATATATCTTTTAGTGCATGCTATCTATCTATCTCTAATTTGCATATTCACCCATCTACCTACATGAATAGAGTTGTCTATTTATTATTTCTATTTTTGTTGTGAGCCATATTTGTGAAATGAGTTGTTTATGATAGTGACTGTAAGAGTAATAGCAACCACTTCTCTCTAGCCAGGGGTGTATAGACAAGTATGTTTATAATAGTGACTGTAAGAGTAATAGCAACCACTTCTCTCTAGCCAGGGGTGTATAGACAAGTATGTTTATAATAGTGACTGTAAGAGTAATAGCAACCACTTCTCTCTAGCCAGGGGTGTATAGACAAGTATGTTTATGATAGTGACTGTAAGAGTAATAGCAACCACTTCTCTCTAGCCAGGGGTGTATAGACAAGTATGTTTATGATAGTGACTGCAAGAGTAATAGCAACCACTTCTCTCTAGCCAGGGGTGTATAGACAAGTATGTTTATGATAGTGACTGCAAGAGTAATAGCAACCACTTCTCTCTAGCCAGGGGTGTATAGACAAGCATGTTTATAATAGTGACTGTAAGAGTAATAGCAACCACTTCTCTCTAGCCAGGGGTGTATAGACAAGTATGTTTATGATAGTGACTGTAAGAGTAATAGCAACCACTTCTCTCTAGCCAGGGGTGTATAGACAAGTATGTTTATGATAGTGACTGTAAGAGTAATAGCAACCACTTCTCTCTAGCCAGGGGTGTATAGACAAGTATGTTTATGATAGTGACTGCAAGAGTAATAGCAACCACTTCTCTCTAGCCAGGGGTGTATAGACAAGTATGTTTATGATAGTGACTGCAAGAGTAATAGCAACCACTTCTCTCTAGCCAGGGGTGTATAGACAAGCATGTTTATAATAGTGACTGTAAGAGTAATAGCAACCACTTCTCTCTAGCCAGGGGTGTAAAGACAAGTATGTTTATGATAGTGACTGTAAGAGTAATAGCAACCACTTCTCTCTAGCCAGGGGTGTATGGACAAGCATGTTTATAATAGTGACTGCAAGAGTAATAGCAACCACTTCTCTCTAGCCAGGGGTGTATAGACAAGTATGTTTATAATAGTGACTGTAAGAGTAATAGCAACCACTTCTCTCTAGCCAGGGGTGTATAGACAAGTATGTTTATGATAGTGACTGTAAGAGTTATAGCAACCACTTCTCTCTAGCCAGGGGTGTATAGACAATTATGTTTATAATAGTGACTGTAAGAGTAATAGCAACCACTTCTCTCTAGCCAGGGGTGTATAGACAAGTATGTTTATAATAGTGACTGTAAGAGTAATAGCAACCACTTCTTTCTAGCCAGGGGTGTATAGACAAGTATGTTTATAATAGTGACTGTAAGAGTAATAGCAACCACTTCTCTGTAGCCAGGGGTGTATAGACAAGTATGTTTATGATAGTGGCTGTAAGAGTAATAGCAACCACTTCTCTGTAGCCAGGGGTGTATAGACAAGTATGTTTATAAATAGTGACTGTAAGAGTAATAGCCATCACTTCTCTGTAGCCAGTGGTGTATAGACAAGTATGTTTATAATAGTGACTGTAAGAGTAATAGCAACCACTTCTCTGTAGCCAGGGGTGTATAGACAAGTATGTTTATGATAGTGACTGTAAGAGTAATAGCAACCACTTCTCTGTAGCCAGGGGTGTATAGACAAGTATATAGACAAGTATGTTTATAATAGTGACTGTAAGAGTAATAGTAACCACTTCACCTTAGCCAGGGGTGTATAGACAAGTATGTTTATGATATTGACTGTAAGAGTAATAGTAACCACTTCTCTCTAGCCAGGGGTGTATAGACAAGTATGTTTATCACTATCATAAACATGCTTGTTTATACACCCCTGGCTATTATTTCTATTCATAGAAAATGATATTTGTACAAAAATCTCTTTTTTAATAATGATGTATAATAGTACAGTGTCCCGGATTAGAAAAATTTTGGCCCCCAGCCTAAATATGGTTGATTTATGCAACCAAATTACCTGTCCAAAATATTTTTTCTGTAATACAAATTTGTGACGGTACAAGCACTTTGACCTCCATAAGGGGGGATTAAAATTTCAAAGTGCTTGCAATTTTTGCATTACAGAAAATATATTTTGCATGGTTCATTTTTTGCATAAATCAACTATATTTTGGCTGGGGGCCAAAATTTTAGCAAAATTTTTCTATTCTGGGACACTGTAATATATAGACATTGCTATTAACTTATCCCTGCATCCCTGATCTTTTCATTTCACTTTGCTCATTAACTTGATGTCCTCGCATCTTTATCTCCCCCAGAGAGTGTGTGTCTACCTCACAATGGGTACCCAATGGTGCAAGATTAAAGTAGTTTAACAATGGGTACCATATTGTGCAAATTATTGTCGGTCCGTAAGGCCGTAACATCATACTTGTTTTTCTAAATTACACAAAATTTTTATATATTATTCACTTAATTTTTAAAAAATGATTCCTATGACAATAAGATACAATTTTATGAGCAAAGCATCTTTATAATCAAGTCCTAAAAGTGAAAGTATTTTTTTTTAAAAGTACATGTCTAATGTCTACTTATAAAAACTCAATATAATTAACAGTCCAATGTCACCTCCACCCCTATAAAAAATCTCCAAATTCATAAATAATATTTTGCACAGAAAATAAATGTTCTATACTATAGTAGTTTGTGGTACATTCCCATTTTCAAGAGAAATAGACCTTTTTACACTCATATCTTAATATACCACATTTTTGCCAGATTTTTTTCTGGAGTAGCGGAGCTGCTCTATAATTAGGGTAAGTCTGTCGATTATATAATGATGGTCAATTTTCAAAGAGAGAGGGGACATTAGACTGTTTATTACACTAGTCCCCAAAGTTTTATAATAACGTTTCCTTATTCGTTGGCTCAACAACTTGAAGGACTTAAACTAAATTTTGATTGGTTGGTTCAATAAGTTGGGTGACCAACCGTTGCAACCACTAATTGTAATCTAATTTAGGTACCTAGTCTATTTCAGTTAATCATTACATAACTATTTATATTAAATGGATCAAAAGCAAATAATCTAAAAGGATAAGATAATGTACCATAAATATATGTACATCCAAAATGATGATAAACAAAATTACTTCTTCTGTACATTAAAATTATGCTTTAAAATAATGAACACTCTAGTTTGAACCAACCAATCAAGATATAATGACAAAATAATTTACAGTCTTTTGTCCCCTAAGGCTCTTTCCCTAATCTTCCTTGTTTACTATCGATATTTAAGAATTAAAAAATTTTAGTATTCTATATGCATTTACAAAAGTGTTAAAGCATATCTAAGTTAGTTTAAAGTTAAGTAAACTCATGCAGCAAGGGGATGATTAATCAAACTTTGTTGTCTCCAATTTTACCAGCTTCTAATTCTACATTAAAGTAAAAGAATAGAGGGGGCTTGATCTGCCCAATGAGCGTGGACCCTTTTCCGATTTTGTAGTAGGACTTTGAAATCAGCTAATTGCGTCGGAAATATAAACACAGCCGAGTCCCTACATAAGAACAAAAACTAATTTGCCGAGCAGACAACAAGGGTCTCCACCACTTGGGCCAGGTAGTTGGGCTGGTTTATAAATGCATAATTATACGTTTATTAATTCTAAACATAGAAAATGGGATAAAAATGATTTATTGGCCATTGTTCTAACCCTGCACCCCTGAGAAAACTTGATACCAAATTATCTTCAACTTTGGACAAATAAAAATTTGTTTGTGAATTTGATTTGTGACAAGGATGTCAGCAAATCTCCAAAATAATACGGTAGGACAAACGAACATTAACACATGTGTCAAAATCTTAATAAGTAGAATATATCTTAAGTCTAAACAAAATTCTATTTAAATTTGTTTAAAAATTGCGTTTATACAGAATAATGTTTAAGAACTTACTTACATTTTTGAGGACTTGTCTATTAGATATGCTTCGATTAATATACTGTACCTTTTTGTCCTAGGAATCATTGCCCGAAAAATCAAATGAATAGGATAATCAATTGTCGTCATTAAATGGACGTACGGACTTACGGAATTTTGTTGTAAATAGGAGGGGAAAAGGATAATTAGATGCACTACTTATGGAGCAGTTACACTACTCCAAAATTAAATATATTTATATATCAAACTGGAATTTCTTTTAAAATGAGTTAAAATTTTGTAAAAGTTCTGTGAAGTGAACCATTTAAAAATTTCTTTGGTGGCTCTAATTGACTGAACATGCTTAGAAAGTTATACACCTATCCAATAGAGGTTATAGTAATAGAGTGGTGGCTCTAATTGACTGAACATGCTTAGAAAGTTATAAACCTATCCAATAGAGGTTATAGTAATAGAGTGTTTGACTGAACATGCTTAGAAAGTTGTATACCTATCCAATAGAGGTTAAAGTAATAGAGTGGTGGCTCTAATTGACTGAACATGCTTAGAAAGTTATATACCATTACCTATCCAATAGAGGTTATAGTAGTTAGAGTGTTTGGTAGAAGTTTTTTGAAAAATGAAATTTTTTTTTACTTTTATGTTTTACAGATATCCTGGTGCTGTTAGAAATTTTGATGTAAAAGTTTGAACCAGCTATTTAAGATTTTAAAACAGTCTCTAAAGTTTTTTAATTAAACTAATGGCTGATATTTTTTGTATAAAACTGTGGGTACCAGTATGATTTACAGTCAAAAGTCCCCTCCCTTCATGCTTAGAACCCTTTTATAAATTCTGCAAATAAAGCCTTGCTCCTAATAGTTTAATGTTGTATCTAATATCATGGGTTTGATATTTCAAAGCTAAAACACACACAAACGCACACACACACACACACACTTACATACAATTACAAAACTTAAAATAGACAGTCTATAAGAATAAAAGGATACATTATTGTTTCTTTTTGTTTGCAAATTAATTTTATTTATTTTGGAAGATTTTTGTGTAAGCATTTCTCTAATGAGAGTAAAATAAACCACGATGAACATAGTAAATAATAGATACCAAACTTTTTTGCCCTCTTTCATAAACCCCCCCACCCTCCAAAAAAAATATTAAAGATTGTTTTTCTTTAAATGGCTTAAAGGAATGGGTTAACAACCCCTTCCCCCTTGTAGGAGCGAATGCTCTAAAAGGCATGGGGCAAAGCTACTAAAAGTATGGTGGAATAAATTAAATTTTGATGGTAAATTGCAGTTTCGAGCTTATTAGTAGCGAAGCTACTCTATTTTTCTCTATTTTCTAGATAATTTATTAGAACTTGTCTGAAGACGAATCCCTTCGAGTCCGTATTGTCTTCCTTTCATCTTTAAACATTGTTCATTTTAAATTGTTGAAAAATTTAATGTTAACAACACAAAGATGAGAACTTAACTTTAATAATGCCATATCTATCTATCTATCTATCTATCTATCTATCTATATATCTATCTATCTATATATCTATCTATCTATCTATCTATCTATCTATCTATCTATCTATCTATCTATCTATCTATCTATCTACCTATCTATCTATCTATCTATCTATCTATCTATCTATCTATCTATCTATCTATCTATCTATCTATCTATCTATCTATCTATCTATCTATCTATCTATCTATCTATCTATCTATCTATCTATCTATCTATCTATCTATCTATCTATCTATCTATCTATCTATCTATCTATCTATCTATCTATCTATCTATCTATCTATCTATCTATCTATCTATCTATCTATCTATCTATCTATCTATCTATCTATCTATCTATCTATCTATCTATCTATCTATCTATCTATCTATCTATCTATCTATCTATCTATCTATCTATCTATCTATCTATCTATCTATCTATCTATTTATCTATCTATTTATCTATCTATCTATCTATCTATCTATCTATCTATCTATGGTAGGCCCTACCCTGTAAGCTCACCTGGCCCGCTGGAGCGGATGTACAGTCAAGATGGCGGCTATGTCACCTCTAACTCGCCACAACCTTCAGCTTTTCCCGCCTTGGCCATCAACAGGGTTAGTAACTTTTCTGCAATATTTATATTTTTTTAAAGATATCCTTATATGAAAGTAACAGGATCTCTGTCTGTCCGTCTCTACCAGGGATCTCGCTACCTACTAAGCAGATATGGTTCTCCTTTAAATTGAAGCTTATCTTTTGTACAGGGATGGTTCATAGCTACTTTTAGTACCGCTAGGCGGCGTCTAAATATGTATGTTCTTCTTTACAGTAAAGTTAGTAATAGGTTCACGAAGGTTTTAACTATTTTGGGGGATAAGTACCATTCTAAGGAAAAAATTAACCCTTTAAAAATTGAATTGAAAATGAAGGGTTCGGTTGAGCTGAGAACCGGTTTTAATCTAGTGGATATTAATCGGTTTCGAAGACATACTGGGAAAAGTTATTTCTTTCATCGTATTATAAACCATTTCCGCACTTTCGGCACCTCGGGGCTAAAAAACTGGTTTTAATCTTCTAATTGTACATTTTTATATTCGTAGAAAGTGGTTTATATTACGATGCTAGACATAGTTTTTTCGTATGGAGGAGAACCGGTTCCTTTCCACCGGATTCGAATGAATACGAGAATAGTTATTTCTCGTATCGTATTATAAACGGCTTTCCGCAGATATAGAATGTACAATTATAAGATTAAAACTAGTTTTTTTAGCCCCGTGGTGCCGAAGGCACCGGCTAAAAAAACTAGTTTTAATCTTATGATTGTACATTTCTATATTCGTAGAAAACTGGATATAATACGATGCTAGACATAGTTTTTTCGTATTCATGAGAACCGGTTCCTATCCACCGGATTCAAATGAATACGAGAAAATGTATTATATTACATACAATGTTTTGATAGTCTTTTTTTTCAGGGACCGTTGATAACGGCTGCTTTTGCCAACGGCTATCACTGAGAAGCCGCTAAAGAAAGCTGGTGACAAAAATACCGATGATTTGGGCTGTTTTTTTAATCTAACAACCTTTCATATGAAATGTCTTTGTTATTAAATAATCAGTTATAAACACTTTTTATACAGTGAATATGCTAAACTAATTATTAAAATGATATACGATGTTCTAATCAATTAAATGAAAAGAAAATGCTGTAATAATTTTTTTGCAAATGTACCATATAATATTTTGAATCATCTCTTGAACGTAAGAATAAGTAAGCGAATTAAACTTAATCATATTAATTTTCTACAAAAGTATAAGGAAAAATCAAAATACTGTATAATAATTTACCAATCTTTTTCCCTCCATGAATTGCCCAAGATCCACACACAATTAACCAAAAGTTTAGTGTTAATGCTTGATGACCAATACCGGCCAATATTAATTTGTACATTTTATTCATTCATTCAAATATGAATTAGATTATCTTTTTGGTAATTTGTTTTAAAGGTTTTACGAAATACACTATTTAAGTTTTTTTATAATTAAAATGTACAAAACTTGTTTGTCAGTATTGATCCTTGGGAATATTAATGTATGCATAATTACAGTTTAAGCAAAAAAATTGCAAAGGAAAATTTGCATAATCATATTAGCAAACTTGCATACGCCAGGGGGAAAGGAGAGGTCACTTTAAAATCACTTTTTATTGGGATTTAAGCAATGGCCCTATGTAAAGCTATCCTGTTATAAAATTATTTTCTTTTTTTAAATAGTAAATTATTAAAAATGATATCCTTTCTCCTTTCTCTCTGTAAAACAGATCAGAATTTTTCTATTGCCTATCTGTAAAAATGGGTTTAAATTTCAAGAATATAAAAATAGTAAGATTAAATGAAAATAAGACAATCCTAATTAATTTTGATCACATAAAGTCTTTTTACTTGCATTTGACTCAAGATCTATAATCTTAGGAAGAAAATAATAAATTTTGTTTCACTTTTCAATTAAGTTCTCTCCCTTAATATAAATTGTACAGAAGACCATTATCAGGTGTTAACTATTTGTACATTTCCTAAATTCTGTCTCATTTTTTATATGTACAAAAATGGCAAGATTATAATGGAAAGGAATAGTTTAAAAGTGTATAAATAATTATTCCCCAATATTGCTCCCCAAAAGAACAAGATTGTCAAAAGTTTCATTTTACAAGATTTATTAAAATGGCTTTCAAGTTAAAAAATCAAATTTCAAGATAAAAGTGTTTAGCTTAGGATTAATAGTTGTTTTTCAATCATTTATTTTGAATTTTGGGGCAAAGTGTATAAAATTTTAACAATTAATTTTCTTTTTTTTCATAAAAATTAAAAAATAAAAAGCACAATTTTGTGCTATAAGATTTTATATAAAATATCCATGTACATAAACTTGATATTATTTAAATGTGTATTATAATTGTAAATATTATTAAGAGCATAAGTTTGACATAATGTGGGAGAGGGAATAGATTTTCTTCAAACATTTTGCAGAGCTTAGCAGACCATTATTAAGTGAGATTGTTAAAATTAATTTAAATAAAAGAATTAATTTAACTTTTTAAAATTATTAGAGAAACTCTAAATCTTGTCTGCTTTGTTCTACTAATTGTTTATATGAATTCCTATCCCTGTTGCTCTGAACTTTTGTGTATAGAGGACACTTGACCAAAGGAATATTAAAAACTTTTCTAATAATAGAAAAATTGTATAGCAGTGTGTTCAAACATTTAAGCATTTTTTCAAATAAGATTTTATTAAACATTTTTAACTTTCAAGATCATCTTTATGGTTGGTTGAATTTGATTCCATTAGACAAAAAAGGGTGCATACAAATGAATCTAAATATGGCTGTAATGTTTGAACATTTTCTTATTGTCAATATTGAGTTATTTTTAGTTTATTAATAGTAAGTTTATTTTTCAGAAACCCAAGGTATATTTCTATTCTTGCCTTTTGAACCTAATTATATTTATAATTTGTTTTGTTTTTTTTATAAAATTTAGGAAATTACATATTGTGATTTTTATTAATTATAGAATTAAATCTTTATTCAAATGAATTCACTCAGAAAATTTTAATATTATAAATTAGCAAATTTACAAATCCTTTTAATTTTTGTTTTATTTTATCATAGTTTATACTAATATCACCCAAATTTATAAGACTTTTATTTTAAATCATTATTAGCTAAATATCTAGAATCTTTGATTTAATTTAAATTTTAATAGACTAAATTAAGGCATTTCAAACAATCTTATTAGAAAAAGTAATCTTAACTTAACAAATATATAATTAATTACAGATCTTTCCAAAAACTTAAGACAACCAAAGACTAAAGAATATTTTACTTGTGAACCAAAGCTTTAAGAACAGCTTAGCAGAAAAAAAGAAAGGAATAGCCAAAAAATCTATTTTTTCAAACTGATTATAAAACATTAAGTGAAAAATCTAGTGACACAAAAACCAATTTATTCTTACAATTGGTTTTTAATTCTTTTAAACAATTACAAATTTAGTTTTTACAGCTTTAATTTTAATTATTGTAATAATATATTATTATAAAATCAATTTTACTGTGTAATTGTATATAAAGTTACATAATCCTTATTATAAAGAAATAGGATGTTTTTTTGTCTGTGTGTCTGTACCAAAGGATCTCGCTAACCGCTGAACCGATCGGGTTCTCCTTTACAGGGTAGGTTTATAACTATTGTTGGGGAGGGTACCACCACCCTCCCAAGAGAAATTGCCCCTAGAAAAAAATTACCCCACCCCAAAAAAAAAAAAATTTTTTTACTTTTAGAAAAGAATCTAAATTAAAAAAAATAGGTTTTAAGATTCAACTTACCCCTCCTCAAGTGCCCCTAGAGGCCTCTAGAGGACTCTAGCTGCTAGTAATATAATAAAATAGTGACATGATCTTTTTCCAATCCATTGATTTAAATTAAATTTGTAACAGTTAGCATTGGCTGTTTATGTGATATTTAATTACCATTTTATTGATATAAAAAAATAATATTGTCAATTTTCATTTTCTACTAAATAGTTGTCAAATTTTTTTCTGTAAAATCTTGTTAGAGGCACCCACCACAATACAACACAAAGTTATTCAAAAATAAACAAAGTGCAAATTTTTTATCACACTTTAAATTATTGTTATTGTTGTCAGGGAAGGAGTTTAAGATTGTTTTAAAATTGGCAGATTTAATCAAAGATGTAATAGCTGATTAAAATAACTTTGTTGACAAAACAAAAAAAGGAGAAAAAATCTATTTTGCAGTATTTTTACTCCACCATCATATTTCTTTAAACCAAAGTTTATTATTTCTTGCTAATAAATCTGAAATTAATCTGATAAAAAAAATTGTTTTAAAAGATCTAAATTCATCTTTCCTATGCATATTATTTAAATATTAATTTGTACATTGCCTGTAAATTATGAAATTATTGTATTGAATACCAAATAATGAATCTCATGAATTTATATTACTAACTATTTTGGGGGATTTCAAAATGTAAAAGCTAAGGTAAATAATGCTTGAAAATTCAATTTCAACATGGGCTGATTAACAATTGATAACATTAAATGTTTTTATAATTTATATCAAACCTTTTTCATTCTAATCCTCAACCCTTTTTCAAATTTTTCCCTTTTATCTTAAACTTTCGATACATTTTTAAAATCTAATAACAAAACAAATATTTTTTACGGGGTCGATTTGATAAAAATTTGAAAATATGATAACTTATATAGGGAATTTAAAAGTGAATAATTGTAATTGTTCCAAAAAAACTTTAAGCGTGTGTAAAAATTAGGAAAAGTGAAAATAAGAAACACTCTAATTTGTATAATAAAACTGAAGTAATATGATTATTATTATTATATTGTACTGAATCAGAAAAATAAATTCATTGAAATATATTCATGGTTTAATCTTTGATTTGTTCATTTTTTAATTCTAAAGCTTCTGCCTCCGTCCCTAGCCTGAAGACTATATATTGTTGGTTTTTTCCCTTAAAGTATTTCGTCTTTTTGTTTTTTACTTTAGGTTATGTTAGGTTTGGTTTTATTTTTTCTCCTGTTTTAAAGTCTTAATACATAAGCAGAAAGGCCGCCACCCTTTAATTGTTTACCTGTCCAGAGTCCACCTGGAGGCCTGCATCACTGAACCCTTAAGGCCGATTTATCTCTTAAGTTCACCACTAACTCAGGAATAAGGTATAACCAACAAGCGAAATAAATCTAAAATAACATTTGGGGGGCAAAAGGAGAGGTCGTATAGGTTTCGTGATTTTTACCCGAATTTATTTCGTTATTTGTATAAGCTGCCACTAACTAATCAAACAAAATATGGTAAAAAATAATTTTTGTCACTTTGACTTAATAATACTATTTGATGAAATTTAACTTTTTTACGATTTTCGCGTGTTGATATTTTTAAAAGCGAAGCTTTTCTATAATTAGGGTCGGTCCGTCCGTCCGTCCGTCCGTCCGTACGTCCGTCCGTCCGTCCGTCCGTACGTCCGTCCGAGATAGTTAGCTTTTATTCGTTAATTTAATCATGTTAGAATTGTCCTATCGATTTCAAACTTTGCATGGTGATTTCTGTAGTAGTTAGGTACGATTTAGAAAGCGTAGCAACTCTATAATCATTACCAAAATGTCCGTACGTCCCTTTTAAACATGTTGATTTTTTTACTTTTTTAAATAGCTTTTTTCGTTAATTTAGGCATGTTAGAATTGTCCTATCGATTTCAAATTTTGCATGGTAATTCCTGTAATAGTTAGGTACGATTTAGAAAGCGTAGCAACTCTATAATCATTACCAGAATGTCCGTACGTCAATTTTAAACATGTTGATTTTTCTACTTTTTTAACAACAAATTTTTATATGATCTAATTATCCGTTTGATCTGATATTTGGTATATTAATTCCTGGGACAACAAAGAACAATATTTTAAGCGAAGCAACTCTATTATCAAGCCCTAAAGATGTAAGTATGTCCATAAACATTATGCTGTATCAAGCAGTTTTTCAACAAATTTACTTACAATTTTGCTTCAAATCTTATACTTTTATATTCTGATTATTCAGTTCAGACACTATACAAGTATTAATGTCCGTTTGTCCTACCGTTTCAGTGCTTCGCTTTTATGGATGTTGTCATCCTTGTTTCATAAATTCTATGTAGTGAATTTTTAAAGTATTAGAACACATACCTTTACGGAAAATAAGCATAAATGATGGCGCCCTTTAATGATTCTGGAATTAATTTAAAATTTTGACAAAAAATTTCCTAACTACAGTTTTCATCAATTGGAAAAGGGGAAACACAATATTCGCGAAAAAACCATCCCACCCAATCTCCTGTGAGGATCTAATATTTTTAAAAGCGAAGCATGTTAGAATTGTCTTATCGATTTCAAACTTTGCATGGTGATTCCTGTAGTAATTAGGTACGATTTAGAAAACATAGCAACTCTATAATTATTACCAGAATGTCCGTACGTCCATTTTAAACATATTGATTTTTTACTTTTTTAACAAAAAAAATTATGTGATCTAATTATCCGATTGATATGATTTTTGGTATACTGATTCCTGGAACAACAAAATACAATTATATAAGCGAAGCAACTCTATAATCAAGTCCTAAAAATGTAAGTATGTCCATAAACATTATTTAGTTTTGCTCTTATTCATTTATATTCTGATTATTCAGTTCACTTTACAAGTGTTAATGTACGTCCGTTTGTCCTACCGTTTCAGTGCTTCGCTTATGGATGTTTTCATCATTGTTTTTATAAAACTAGACACAAATGTTAAGAACAAAGGGAAGGGCCACCCATGCATCCCCACTGTCCATGATCAAACACAGGGATCTAAAAGGATAATACAATGACCGACAAAATGATTTAATTCCCCATTGATGATGCACAAATTACCCATTATAGTTTACAATTAGTTGTTGAAACGTTTAGACACTCAACAAAATGAACCAGCTAATCAAAATAAAAGTTCCCAAGATTGTTAATAAAAAAACGTCATTATAAAACTTTGGGGACTAGTGTATTAATCAGCCCAATGTCCCCTCCCTCCCTGCCATGAACATTATTTATCTCTTTACTTAAAATTACATAACTTTGAATGAAAGTTTTGCTTGAAAGAGTTTAGAACTGAATATACTCAAAGTTCATATTTTCCAAAAGCAAGTCAAAACTTTCTGTGAAGATCACAGACAAACTATAGTATCTAGATAAATAATTCGCAGATGACGTTTCAAATGATAAATGAGAATCATCAATTGCACTTATGGGGTGCAAGAAGGAAAATAGCCTAAAACAGTACTAAGAATTTCATATTAAATAGCCCAAAAGCATCATGGTAACTATATGAACCTTCTCTAAACTGACAGACAATACTAGCAGTACCGCCCTAAAAGGCCTCTATACACTTTGATGTCTCTGTTCTATGCTTGGAGGTACTTATTCTATTGAAGCAAAAGTAATTATCATATATAAAGGTTTATTGTCTCTGGTCTACACCTGAAGAAGTAAGAATTTATGATATATATCACATAATTTGTCTCTGAACTGCTACTGAAAATATGTTTGTATGTCTGATCTATTTATATCTTTTTCTCTGTTATATGTCTGAAGATACTTTGTCTATGACGGTTTCACAAACAGTATTGAAAATATACTATGTCATATTCTGATCTATATAGCTTTCTTGTCTCTGTCACATAATTTGTCTTTAAAATGTTACTGAAAGTATAGTATTATTACCTATGTAGATGTTTTGTCTCTGGTATGCGCCTAAAGATACTTAGTCTGTTGGTTCATAGCCTCATAGGCTAACATTTCTAATATAGACTGAATGGTTTGTCTATGAGGGTTTCACAAACACTTTTGAAAATATTTTCTGATCTATATAAATTTGTTGTCTCTGGCCTACGGATGCTGTACGTATTGGTGCAAAAAATGGGGACAATTTTTAAATTGATTTGACGGGGCTGTTTATTTACGTCACAAGTGAGGGGAAAGAAAAGGGAAGGAGGAAAGAAACCCCCTAGAAAAGAAATGGGGGTATGACGTCACACGCCAAAACAATTTGAAATTTGTCCCCATTTTTTGCACCAATACGTACAGCATCTGGCCTACGCATTGTCTGTTGGAGCGTAAGTAAAAATTTCTAATATTAACAAAATATTTAGTTTATGACTGTCTTACAAACACTATTGAAAATATACTATGTCATTTTCTGATCTATATAGATTTGTTGTCTCTGGCCTACGCCTAAAGATACTTTGTCTTTTGAGGCGTAAGTAAAAATTTCTAATATTAAAAAAATATTTAGTTTATGACTGTCTTTCAAACACTATTAAAAATATTCTATGTTTTTTCTGATCTATATATATTTGGTGTCTCTGACTTACGCCTGAAGATACTTAGTCTATTGGAGCGTAAGTAAGAATTGCAAAGATTTATCCCTTATGCAAATCATGGTTCCCCAATCATTGAATAATGGTTGAAGTAAACTAATAGAGGGTGTATGAGGTATATGTAACTCTACCATTAGAGTAAAACGGTACACCGACAAACGTCCTACCGCGACAAACGTCCTACTACGACAAACTTCCTACGCGACAAACGTCCTAAGCGACAAACGTCCTAAGCGACAAACGTCCTACCGCGACAAACGTCCTACTGCGACATCTCTTTAGTAAAACGTCCTAAAAATTTTCAAAAATTATGAAATAAAAAAAATCTTCCAAATTTAAGGACAAAATCCTCTAATTGTAAGAATACTTATCAATATAAAATTCAAAATGGCGATAATTAACACAGGAAAATAATCTTTAACTGAAATTTATTTTTTGAATAACTTTAACCATAGGCTAAATTTTAAAAATCTGTCCGACAGTTTTCCCAAAGTCTGTGTTGGCTATCAAATGGTATGGTTTCGAACCCGATACATCCTTGCATTACAAAATTCGACCTTTAAATTTTTAGGACGTTTTACTTAAGAGATGTCACAGTAGGGCGTTTGTCGCTTAGGACGTTTGTCGCGTAGGACGTTTGTCGCAGTAGGACGTTTGTCGCGGTAGGACGTTTGTCGGTGTACCGAGTAAAACACTATAGGGAGAAAGGGTTAAAGAACTGTATCTCCCCATCGCAACCCCCTTGTGAATGATTGTGCAACCCTTCTATTAGCTCATTGAAAATCAACCAATGGTGTCGCTTATATTAACACAAACAAGTAGCAGAAAATAATTTAGAAGCAGAGGAAAGAGGTCTTTAAAAAAGAAAGAGAGGTAGTTGTCTGTATATACATCTATACAATAGACCTGTTACTTTACCCACACGGGTCCATAAAATCAGCTAATAGCGTCAGGAATGTAAACAAAGCCAAGTCCCAACAAAAGAACAGAAAGCAATTTGCTAGCAGAGGAAAATGGTTTCCACCATTTGGGCAAGGTTTTTTACAAACCTTTTTACAGACAACAAACTCTTTGACTGTGATATATTTGTCATAAAGGTTTGACTGTGCCATATAGTTAGTTTTTTCCTTATCACCAAATTCTGTAATATAAAGTAGTAAGTTTTTATGATTTCAATAATATTGAACCGATTGAGTTCTTCATTCTAGAGAAGTTTCACATAAGTCTTGGGATTAACGTAAGCAATTTTAAATTTAAATGTGAGGATTGTTTTAACCTATTTTCCATTGCGGATGTTTTTTTCTACATTTTATGGATGCTTTATATAACTCCTGGTCAGGTTTAAGGCTTTTTCTCTCTCTAAAGCTTAAGATGTCTATATAGACTTGTAACTTGTCCACATGTGATTTAGGTAGCGACAAAAGGAATCATTTTTCACGTTAAAAATTGGTTTACGACTTGAATCAAATGCTTTATTTGAAGGTAATTTTTTTTAAAAAAAAACGGCAACTCTGACCCAAATCCATTTTGAAAAGAAAATCGTTCAACTCAGTATAAGTGTATACAAAAGGTAAATTTTAGATTTAATAGGATAATTTTTCAAACTATGCATCCATCCTAGGTTTAGTAGCGCAGCTCAAGGTTTCAGTTTTGATGTGTCTGTTGGTCTCTTTAAGGAATCAGAGAGCAGGGAGGGAGGGGACATTGGGCTGTTTATTACACTAGTCCCCAAAGTTTTATATTACTATTTTCTTATTCGTTGGCTAAACAACTTCGGGGACTTTTCATGAATATTGATAGGTTGGTTCATAAAGTTGAGTGTCCAAACGTTTTAAACACTAATTGTAATCTTCAGAATGGGTAATTTTGTGTATCATCATTAGAGATGTATATCAATTTATCGGCCACTGTCTTATCCCTTTAGATCCCTGTGTAGTTTAAGCTAGAGGTAAATTTTGAAAAATCTTAATCTACAGAAGGTTATATTTTTAATTTGGTTATCATTATTGGGGATGTATGTATCGTCGTGTCAATTCAATATTTTAGATATTTTTGGCCCAATTCCTTTGATTTGACTTCGCTATTTTAGGAATTTGTGTTTCTTTTTCAAAATCTTGCATTTCATATTTTTCTGAAAATAAAAAGAAGTTTAAAAGATGTTTTTATACCAGGCCGATAAAAACAAGATTGGCAGCTTCCATAAGAGCGAAGCTTTGAAATGGTAAGACAAACGTACATTAACACTTGTAGAATGTCATAAAAGAATAAACAATACCTAAATGAATTGGTCTAAATTAAGGAAAAGAGCTAACCGTTACGCTCCAAACAGAATAGCTTATTATATAAATTCTTTGTTTTTTGCATAAAGATATATAGTGCCTGATCTTCCTAAGAATCATCACAAAAGAAATTAATGTCATAAAATCAAATGCAAGGTTTAAAGTCAAAAGTACAATTCTATCACGCCTGAATTAACAATTAGAGCTACCTATTATTAACTAACAATTAGAGCTATCTATTACAGATGAACAGAAAAAGCTTAACTTTTAACAAAGACCATTTTTTGTGTATTGCATTACCTAAAAAACTATTAATAATTGAGATAAAAAAGAGTAAAATGACATACAGTAGAAATTAAGTCATTTCGTTCTTGCTTAATAGGTTGCGTGAATTTTACATAATACCATAAGTTAAAGATAATTATCAACAATCAAATTATCTAATTTTTATTTATAGCTCGTTATCAGATCAAGAAAGAGTTAGTTTATTATCAACTTATTTGCTAATATAAATAGACATCACTGGAAAAAGCTATAGCTAATAATTAATTATAAAAAGGAAAACCATTGAAAGTGTTAAAAAAGCTTCCCTGAAACAAAGGCTAAAAAAAATATTGATAAAAAAGCTTTCTAAATAAATCATTACACACTAACAGACAAACACCCTACTACTTTCTAAAAATCGATGCTGAAATGAATATATAAATGAATTAAAGAAGATAAACATAGAGAATTGAAACTTGAAGGAATATTCCCCTAAAGCGCCATGTGAAAGATTTTTATATTTCTACGAACAATAACATCCATAACGGATCGTAAATGATTGCATGTTTAAAATCGTTCACCTGACTTGAAACCTTGTTTCTTGGAAGGCAATTTTATACATTTTGATTTTTACCTATGTGGATGCACTATAATTGGAGATTCCAGGAAAAATTAGACATTAGAAACACATTATAAGCGTAGTATTAGCATAATTACGTTTAAAATATAAGTTCATCAGGCATCCTAAACTAGAAGCAATTTTAAAGCTAGCCTAAAACACATTAATTTTTTTTTTTTTTGGGGGGGGGGAGTTTAGATTCCAATGGTTTAATAGGAGGTTTGCACCAAACTTTATGTTTATTTTCGTTTCATTTTACATAATAGTATAAGAAAGCTCAACGTTGAGCTTCAATCAAGAAAATATAAGGTGATAAGATTACTAAGAGTGCCATGCATTGGCCTAAAAAACATTAATCATGCACAGTTAGGACATTAGAGTAAAACACTAGAAGGAAGAAGGGTTAAATAACTGTATCTCCCCATCGAAACAACCTTGTGCAACCTTTCTACTGGGTCATTGAAAATCAACCAATGGTGTCGCTTATATCAACACACCCAAGTAGCAGAAAAAAATTTAGAAGCAGAAGAAGGAGGACTTTAGAAAAGGAATGGAAATAGTTATCTGTATATACAGCATATAGATCTGTTGTTAGGACACTAAATTAAGTGTCCAATTTTGCAGTGTCCAAACTTTCAAAACAGTATTTTGATTTAAAACTCTGGTGATTTTGTTTAATTTTATTGGGGGTGCAGTTTATTTTCTCGTCTATTGTCTCATCCCTTCTCTTTAAGTATATCTCAATACAATGATATACCAGAGATCTAAAGGGATAAAACAATGGCCGATAAATTGATGTACATCTCCAATGATGATACATAAAATTACCTCTTCTGTAGAGTACAATTAGTGGTTGAATCGTGCACCAACGAATGAAAATTCAGTAAAAGTCCACAAGGTTGTTAAGCCAAGAAATAAGAAAATGTTATCATAAGACTTTGGGAATTAGTTTTAAAAAACAATTCAATGTCCCTTCCCTCCCTGGTATAATATAAAAGTAGTGTAATAGTTATTTCTCGCATCGTATTATAAACAGCTTTCCGCGGATATAGAATGTACAATTATAAGAATAGAACCAGTTTTTTTAGCCCCGAGGTGCCAAGGCACGGGCTAAAAAAACTGGTTTTAATCTTATGTTTGTACATTTTTATATTCGTAGAAAGCTGGATATAATACGATGCTAGACATAGTTTTTTCGTATGGATGAGAACCGGTTCCTAACCACCGGATTCGAATGAATACGAGAAATAAATTTAGAGATAGTAAGGAAGACAAAGGTAATAGTTATTTACAGTATCGTATTAGAGACAGGTTTCCGCCTATAGTAAAAGAAAAATTATAAGGATATTAGTTTTGGCCTTTTGTTGATAACCAAACTTGTATTCATATTACGATTTTTTTTTATTATTCGTAGTTATTTGTATACAATAACCGAAAAGATAAAAAGTTTAGTATAAAAAGTTAAATTGTAAATTACTATAATAGTTATTTCTCCCATCGTATTATAAACAGTTTTCCGCGAATATAAAAACTATTGTACAATTATAAGATTAAAACCAGTTTTTTGACCCCGAGATGCTAAAGGACTTCGGCGGATAAACTTAGTAAATGATAGAGAAGCTTCGCTACTCAGAAAGATGAATAATGAATACTTATTATTAATGAGAGAATAGATTTGCTGAGTACAGCAAATATTAATAAATGTTATAATACAAATATAAATAAACTGCTAGGGAGACTTACAAAACAAGGATGACACCATCCATAAATGTGTATTAACTAGTATATAGTGTCTATATGTAGCATAACCAATTAAATTTCCCATTTTGTGTAAGCTTCACATATGTCTTGGTATGGTTTAGGCTATCTTTATGCCCTTACCTTCCTTCGAATACGGAGACCCTAGATACTAGGGACGAAGCCACTAGAAGCAAATATGGAGCTTAACAAAGCATTTAATATTCGACATTAGTAATTAGTTTTACGAAAATTCCATACAAATATATCCAAAAATACAGATATCTAAAAGGATAAGACAATGGCCTATTAATAGATGTCATTGTATATCCCCAATGATAATACAAATATTACTCCTTCTGTAGATTACAATTAGTGGTTGAAGCATTTGAACATCAATTTAATGAACCAACAAATCAAACTTTAATAAAAAGCCCCCATAGTTGTTCGTCCATAAAATAACGTTATTTTAAAACTTTGGGGACTAGTGCAATGTCCTCTCCCTCCCTGGGAGGTGTCAACGTTTCTTCTAATTGATACTCTATATCTTACTTTGTCCGTCCATCAGAATTAGGAAAGAAACCAAAAATCACTAAGAACAATTTGTTCTTTTAGTATTGATAATTTGTATACTCGGCTATAAACTAAAAATAAAGAATTAAAAAGTCTCCTTAACTATCTACCAAATAATAGATTTGTTTGAGCATTAGAGTAAAAACAACGTAGACTGCTCACAAACACATTTTTTCTTTAGCTATAATTACAAAGTACATTCAAATTTGGCATTAGATTCTAAGTTGCTTATAATTTTTCAATTTTAACCAGAGGCTAGGACCCTACAGGCCTCTAGGGGCACTTGAGGGGGTGGGGGGGGGGGGGTATTTTAGATTGAATAAGAAAAAGAAATTTATTTCTTTTTCAAGGGGGGGAGTAATATTTTGTTGGTAGGGTGGGGTACCCTCCTATAAAATAGATATAAACATTCCAAGGACCTATTTGAACATACAATGTAAAGGATTATCAATTCGGTTCAGCGCTTAGCAAGATCCTTCAGTGCAGACACACAGACAGACAGGGATCCTTTATAAGGATGGAACAATGAATTGAAGAAATAAATCATAAACTGTTTATGATAATTCTAATACTGTATATCTCAAATGGTATATCCAATTAGTATTAGCACAGGATTCTTAGTGGATTATGTTAGCATCAATCCCAACATGAGTTTTTTTGGTACATTAATAAAAGCTAGCTTTTGAATAAGAGTA
Organism: Acartia tonsa; assembly: GCF_053477335.1. NCBI lineage: Eukaryota > Metazoa > Arthropoda > Copepoda > Calanoida > Acartiidae > Acartia > Acartia tonsa. The sequence goes on from NC_137273.1 coordinate 30,662,211, forward strand.
GTATAAATAAACTCAAAGTAACCTTAACACAATAATACAGTGTGTTTTTTTTATGAGAACTTTTTTGGAAGCAATTTTGCAGTCAAAATATTTAGTGAAGATATGAATATATGTGCATCTAGTCTTTACTTTGTTTTGTCCGTCTGCCTGTCAGTAATGCTTACAAACACATAAATACAGTGTGTTTTTTTTATGAGAACTTATTTGAAACCAATTTTACCCCACTTATAGTTATCAGAATTTAATGATTAATGGCTTATTTTCTTCGTTTTTAAGGCAATTAATAGAACAACAAAAAAATATTTCAGTTTTCATTTAAAAAGTACAGTAAAATCTAAAATTCAAAACTTAGGTGTCAACATCTAAAAATGGTTTTAGCGCATTTTACTTATGCCTAAATCTTCTAAGAAAAAAAATAGATTTTCTGTGGTCGACTTTGGGGGGCCAGTACTCACTCCCTGGTTTAGATATGACCTTTAAACTTTGATATGTTCTAGTACATGTCCCTAGTATCTGTATACATTTTTAGCTCTATATCTAAACTTTGAAGTGTTTTGCAGCCATTCTTGCAAAAAGTTGAATATTTGAGCATAAGAAAAATGCGCTGAAACCATTTTTAGATGTTGACACCTAAGTTTTGAATTTTAGATTTCACTGTTTTTTTTTAATAAAAACAGAAATATTTTTTTGTTGTTCTGTTAATTGCCTTAAAAAACGAAGAAAATAAGCCATTAATCATTAAATTCTGATAACTATAAGTGGGGTAAAATTGGTTTCAAATAAGTTCTCATAAAAAAAAACACACTGTATTTATGTGTTTGTAAGCATTACTGACAGGCAGACAGACAAAACAAAGTAAAGACTAGATGCACATATATTCATATCTTCACTAAATATTTTGACTGTTTATTTCAAACTAGCAGCTTCGCCCCATTGAGGCCTCTACGGGCACTTGATAAGGGGGAGTTGAATTCGATAACCCAACTTTTTATTTTAGATTTAAAAATAAAAATAATTAGGTGGGATTTTTTTTGGGGGGGGGGAGGGAGAGTCAACCTCCATCCCACATTTTTAATTTTAGTTTTTAAAATATATAAACAAATTTTTGGGGTGGGAAATTTTTTCTAGGGGTGATTTATCTTGGGAAAGTGATGGTACCCTCCCCAAAAAACCTTCCCAGGACCTATGAGAAGCTAACCTGGAAAGGAGAAATACATCAGTTCAGCGGTAAGATATATCCTTTGGTACAAACAAACAGACAGACATCCTATTACTTTATTATAAGGATATCAGTTAAGAAAACCACATTCACTCAATAGTGTTACAGACTGACTGGCGTACTAGTAAACAGACAGGGAAAGTATAGCATAGCTTTGTTTCTATAAAAAAAACTTGGGCGTTCTTGTCTGTTCAATTACATATTTGTATGTTGACTTACATAATTTTATTTTCCTCTCAACTTTTATATTTGATTCAGGAGTTTTGACACAAAGTTTTAAAATTTTATTACGATTTGTAAATGAATCTTTATACTGAACGTAAAAAACACAAGATACAACGTATTAATAAAACCTTTTTTTTATTTTTTGTTGACAATAAACTACTACCTTAAATGTGGCCTCAAAATGCTGATTCTTTGTATTTTTCACAGGAGGTTTTCTCCTATTTCTAGCCCCTGCGGCGCCAATTGCCTAACCTTCTGGGGCAATCACCTAACCCAATATAACCTAACCTAACCTAAAATAACCTATAAAAAGCCATTTTATAAATACAATGAATTGTTGCCATGAAAAGGACTATTCCCGGAGAACCATATTGGTTCAGTGGTTAGCAAGATCCCTTGTTACACACATGCATTTAGACAGAAACACATCCTGTTATTTTTACATAAAGATCTATTGTAAATTTCTTTATTTTTACTTCTCTTTTAGAATGTAAATTAAATTAATAAGATTTATGTCATTTAGACTGAAGAGGGTGCCATGTTCACCGAAATATATTTCAATAAAAAACTAAGAAGTTTCAAAGACTTTTTCACTCAGTGAATTTATCTATTGTAAAGACTGCAAATAGTAAGAAAAAATCCTGGTCGGTTGGCCAATGATTATTCAATCATGTGTTGATTCTCATACCGAGGAACAGAGATAGTGCACCTCATAAAAAAAAGCTTTTTCCCAACCTTTATTGCCAGTACCACTAATCACTATTTAGTTATCATGTATTGTTTGCATTATGAATTTACTGATTGCTTCAATTGAAACATTATTAAGGAACATTTTTTATGTAAAATGAACAGGAACCGATGAAGATTAACTAGTTTATTTTCGGTGCCATATCTCTGTTCTTAAGAAACACAAACTAAAAATGTTTTAGGGTGTTTTTTAACAATAACTTTCATTGTAGGACTGTAAACGTACTGTGATATTTTATATTAAATAACTTTAGACTGAGCATAAAAAAAAAGATTCAGATTTGTTAAGCGTAAAAGATAATAAATTACACGAACAATAATGCATTTTCTCGTATTCATTCGAATCCGGTGGTTAGGAACCGGTTCTCATACATACGAAAAAACTATGTCTAGCATCGTATTATATCCAGTTTTCTACGAATATAGAAATGTACAATCATAAGATTAAAAACAGTTTTTTTAGCCCGTGCCTTCGGCACCTCGGTTCTAAAAAAACTGGTTTTAATCTCATAATTGTACATTCTATATCCGCGGAAAGCCGGTTATAATACGATGAAAGAAATCACTATTCTCAATCTTTATTGTCAGTACCACTAATCATTATTTAGTCATTATGTATTGTTTGCATTATGAATTTACTGATTGCTAAATTGTAACATTATTAAGGAACATTTTTTTATGTAAAATGAACAGGAACAGGTGAAGATTAACTAGTTTATTTTCGGTGCCATATCTCTGTTCTTGAAAAACACAAACTAAAAATGTTTAGGGTGTTTTTTAATAATAACTTTTATTGTAGGACTGTAAACGTACTGTGATATTTTTATATTAAATAACTTTAGACTGAGCATATAAAAAAAGATTCAGATTTGTTGAGCGTAAAAGATAATAAATTACACGAACAATAATGCATTTTCTCGTATTCATTCGAATCCGGTGGATAGGAACCGGTTCTCATCCATACGAAAAAACTATGTCTAGCATCGTATTATATCTAGTTTTCTACGAATATAGAAATGTACAATCATAAGATTAAAACCAGTTTTTTTAGCCGGTGCCTCCGGCACCTCGGGGCTAAAAAAAACTAGTTTTAATCTTATAATTGTACATTCTATATCCGCGGAAAGCCGTTTATAATACGATACGAGAAATAACTATTATCATATGATAAATCCTTATACTAAAGTAAACGGTTGTTTGTTTGTCTGTTCCGAAGGATCTCGCTAACTGCTGAATAGATCCTTAACAGGGTAGCTTCTCATAAGTCCCGGGAAGTTTTTTTTAACTATTTTGGCGGAGGATACCACCTCCCTCCCAAGAGAAATCGCGTCTAGAAAAAAAATCCAACCCCCAGAAAATATTCAATAAGCTAAAATATGTGCCCCTAGAGGCCTCTGGGGGGGGGGGGGGCGTGGCCGTTAGTAACATATAGGAGAGAGGAAGAGATACAGATATTATTTTATTTTCGATGTCTTCTCCCTCCCAGGAAATCTAGAGAATGCAAGAATAGGTTGTCGATGGCGGAGGTGTACAAGATCGAGGTAGTCGTGATCTTGAGGTTGATGAACGATTTGATTTGATTTGTTAAAAGGGAACTATGTATTAAAAAGAGCAAGTAATGTTAAGAAGCTCAAAACATTTTTGGGTTAATTTGATATACTTTATTTTTTTTATAAGGTCTTGATAAAAATTATAACGACTAAAAATATATAACGAGTTGAAATTTTGAACCATCAAATGCTTTGAAACAAAAGTATACTTTTTCGATGAAGAGGTTGTAAATTGTAATAATCTAAACCGTTTGATTAATATACTTTTGCATTTTACAGCACTTTATGATGTTTTGCCCTGTTCTTTTTTTACTTTGAACTCAACAAAACAGTTGATGATATTTCGTCAAAAATTGCTAATCATTTAAAAGTTTTTTTTCATATTTATGCGGTATTCAACTTTTTTGTCAAAAGGAGTGAGTCTGTCAGGCAATCAGTGAGAGAAGAGGTTACGCAAAAATTTACGCAAAAACACAAAAAGATGTCCTGTTACTTAGAAGACTAAGGATAAGTTGACCTCCTCGTTGTGTTATAGTTTTGTATGAGTAGATATTATATCTAAATGGATTTAGGATTTAAGTGGATATTTTGAGCAATTTTTTACAATTTAGCTTGCAAATATAGACCTTATTTATTGATCAGTTTGTCCATCTATTAGGAGAAGAGGGGATGGGATCAAGGAGGTGGTTCGAGTGTATCGTTATTTTAGCCAGCTTCGAGTATTAGTTTATCAGAGTACATGAAAATCTGGTGCAACATCCAGATAATAATATATTGAGTAGAGTATGACAGGGAGGGAGGGTACATTGGGATGCTTATTGCACTGGTCCCCAAAGTTTTATAGTAACGTTTTCTTATTCGTTGACCTAACAACTTTGGGGACTATATTAAACTTTGATTGGTTGGATCTGTGATATAGACAGACTTACATAAGTTAATGATAGAGTAGACTAAATGTTCAATTCAAAATGCAAACAGATTTTTAAGTATTTATTATATTGGATTAAATGCAGTTTTTGAGTAAATAAGATTATATATTGATACTATATTTAGAAATGATTAAATATGTTAATAAGTCAAAACTACTGATTATTCAAAGCTGGATAGTTCTGAAGTAGCAGGATGTCTGTCTGTATATCAGGACACCAAGCAACAGGATGACTGTCTGTTTAATTAATACAATGTATTAATTAACTGTGCACTTTGAAGGGGTAGAATATCTGCCTATGCAAACTATCTGAAGTAGTAGGATGTCTGTGAATAGCTGTATTGGTCTTAATAAAGACTCGAACCCAAACCAGATAATGTTCTGTGTTAGGACTCTCAATATCAACTGACTTAAATATATTTTCTCTTTATTCTTTCTGAGAGCAATTAAAGAGTAATTAAGAGTAACAACTAACATATGTCTGCAAACTTAAATATATAACATCACAACATAAATATATGACATTTACCCCCTTCTGAAACCATCCAGCTAAGCATGGTTTCACCATCCATCAGGCTGATCCAATAAACTGGGATCAATGTCTTCACTGGGTGAACCTACATCGAAATTAACCCCGGCCTCAAGTCCTTCCTCTCCTTCACCCACTGGAGGAGGAGTGTTCAGCGCCCCTCCACCAACCTCAGCCGAGACACCCACTGTTGCCGCCATGACAGCATTACCCGCTGCAGCAGTTACGGGCCCTCCTACAGCAACCATCACAGCATCATTTACCGCTGAGGCGGTATCATTCGCAACAGCCACCTCTGCAGCAACCGCTGGTCCATCTGCCGGCATTGCCACCTCCATATCAACACCACCAGTGACCTGAACACCTCCCGAAACCAACATCACCCCGTTGTTAGCCTCAGCACTACCAGAAGTTCCAGCCTGTTGCAACTGCCAATATGCCGCCGCCGGTAAGTCATTGTTTATTCTGCGCCGGATCTCGCTAAGCTCACTAAAAATATTAGACAGGTGCCGTTGCACTTCAGCCTCTTTTTTGGCCATCTCAGAAATAGCCTCTTGAACCTTAGTTCCCTGACCTGCCAAAACACTTTCCACCTGTTGGCCCACCTGCTGTCCCAACTTGGTTGAACTACTTTCCCAATTATCAGTCATTGCTGTCTGTACACTCTGTACCATATAAGAAGCCTTTTGCTGTGCAGTAGTAGCCACCATTTGCTGCATCTCCGTATCGACCTTCCTTATACAGTCCATTAGATCCCTCTTATACGAGGCCAACATATCTTTAACCCGATTATGACTGTCCGTCTGCCAAAGTTTCTGTGCAGTGTTCAAACTTTTGACTGATTCTCTTACAGCTTCACGAATTTTTTCCTCAATCATAGGCTTTAGAGTCACAGCAACAGAATTACTGATTCTACCTATATCTTCATCACTGAGCGGCGCTAAGCCCTGTCTGTCATTCTTGCGTTCAGCCTTATTTCTCTCAACCTCAGCACGTAAATCTGGTAACTCCCTCTTTTGTTTAGGCCCAAGAGAATCTGCCCCAGCAGGCCGCTTGACCACGCCCCTTCTGGAAGTACCTTCCCCAGCATCATTATAAGCCTTGCTGGCTCCCCTTCTGGAAGTACCTTCCCCAGCATCATCATAAGCCTTGCTGGCTCCCTTAGTCCTGACCGACCCAGCAGCCTGATTTGGCACAAACTTACCAAACCTGCGCCGTCCCTCACCAGAACCAGTATCTGCCACCTTTCCAGGCTTGTCCGTTGGAGGCTCAATCCAACTGTCTACCTCTGAACCACTCTGTTCACTAGGCAGACGATCCCTGGAATCAAGCTCAACCTCAAGACTCACGTTGCCAACATCGTCTTCATCATCATACCCAGGCTCATACCTGGGCGATTCTACATCATACTGCCTCCTATCATCTCTTCTATACACAACATGCCGCCGATTAGCTCTACCAGCATCCAACATCTCAACAGACGGTTCACGCTCCTCCCGCCGACCAGACGGCCGCTGATACCGCCTTTCGTTTCCATCTCCATTTCCTGATAATAATCAATAATTAAATATTAACATTTTAATATTTTAATATTTTAACATTTTTCATATATAAGACGACATTCAAAACGAAATACTTTACACAAATTATATTTATCAGGGATGCCAAATTTTAATTACTGTTTTCCCGATAACGCGAAAATTTAACGCAGTTACACAGTCTGCCTAAACAACCAACACACAGCAATCCAACAACCACCCCCGCAGCACCCATCACAGCCATAATAAAATGCTGCCAACTATTAGTCAACCAATCAATCGAGGTATTATACAAATGTACAAATTAATCTTCTGTAACCTCTACAACAAAAGCATTTGAATTAGCAGCCAATTCCGAAAGTTTAGCCTCTTCCACAGACTCCAACACCTGTCCTTTTTCTCCCTTATCCAGCAGATGCTCAAAATTCAATGGTACCTTCAACCAACTATCCTCCAGCCGTTTAGTCTGAACCAGCTGCATTCCTGCCCCCTTGTTGCCTAAATATAATCCAGGTTTAACTCTCACAAATACTGGATTTTTCCTACATTCGACAACCATCAACAAGGAAACATTTTTAACTAATCTTGTGAACGGTTCTACAGCAACAATTCTATCATCCATGAACAAAGAAAAATGACCAAGATAACACGGCAAATTTGCTCCTAAAGTCACATTCAACCATCTTTTTTTACATACAGACACAAGTTCCATCTCCCCTAGATGTTGTACCAACAAATTTCCGACTTGTTTGATGTTGGAATGAAACAAATTATTCTCCCAACACCCCTGTTCTGCCTGCAAAATCCTTTCCACCTGATGATATGAAGACGTTAACTGTAATAATAAAGCACCATCCTCCTCCTTTTTTCGCATCCAAGGAAAAAAATTCTTTTTAGCAGTTGTAATCCACAAAAATACATCAGGAACGTTGGTATGAAAATAATGCAAATCAGTCAGAAAGTCAGAAAACTCCACTTTTTTCCCCAGTTTCAATCCCATGAGTTATAGGTGAAACATGTTTAGGATTACTTCCAGCCTTTTTCAAACATGTAATACAACTTCGTATTCTCGATTCCACAAACTTGTTCACGCCAGGCATAAAAAATCTCTCATTTATTTTACGTATTGTCTCCTGCACACCTCTATGTCCAGAACCATATCCACCATGAGCTGAATCAAATATATCATTGTATAAAGAAAGAGGCACTACAGGCCTCTCGACAAAACCCCCTTCGGCCAAAGGCTGTCTGAAAATTACAACCCCCTCTAGCACATACATATGGCCAATAAGATTGTACAATAGTTCTTTTCTGCCCGATAACTCCGCCCTCTCATAAGACGACAACTGTCTCCTTTCCAATATCCATAACCTTATTTCATTTAGGATCTCGTCCTGCTGAAGACTACTTTGCCAGACAAACTCAACATCCGCCTCATCCTCTGCAGAATGTACCTGCATAATGGAATAGATTTGATCCAGAAATGGTGAATCATCCAGGTAAGGATCCAAAATTTTATTATCTGTCTCTCTACACTCCTGACAATCCTTTAGTCGATGGTCCTTACAATCTAACTCAGTTCTTGACAAATAATCTACATTCACATGCTTAGTCCCCTGTCGATGGATAACTGTAAAGTCAAAACTTTGCAAGAAAGTTATCCATCGATAGGTGACACCGTTTATTGATCCTTTAGCCCAACGTTTATAATGCACTAGTGAAATACTGTCTGTCCGAACCAAAAATTCACGAAACCTACAAAAGTGTAAAAAATTCTTTAATGCATATACTAATGCACCTAATTCTCCTTTATAGGAAGGATAATTTTGTTCTGCAGCATTACACTTTTTACTACAGACACCAAACACTCTCTCTACACCATCCTGTTCTTGCGAAATAATCCCTGCAAAATACTGAGAACTATAATCTACATCCACGATAAAAAGATTAGGATTATCCCATTGAGGATAGCCTTTACACATCTCAGTCTTGAACATTTCCATAAATTCAGTCCATACTCTGTTCAATTCTTCTGTCCACTTTATTATAGTGTCATTCCTGTGACTATCCAACATGCACGACCTCTTGGCATAATCAGCAAAATATCCTCTGTAATAATTAGTAAATCCCAAAAATTTCTGCAACTCCTTCCCTGTTCTAGGCTTGCCCCAATCCTTAATCCGTTCCAAATATGCAGGATTCATTTTCAATCCATCGGCACTAATAATATGCCCCAAATAATGGCATTCTCTAGTCAATAAATCACACTTATCTAAATTCAATTTCAGGTTGACCTGCCTAAGAACTTGAAACAGTGCCTGCAGATGCTCTACATGTTCCTCTGGACTTGATGAAAACACGATCAGATCGTCCAAATAACTGATACAGAATCCATACATACCTGGCAGGATAGACAGCACCTTATCCATCAGAGCACAGAACAGGCTAGGTGCATTACACAACCCAAATGGCAACCTGTTAAACAAATACATCCTGTTTGCTGCACTAAAAGCTGTCAACGGTTTAGAGTCTTCATCCATAGTCATCGAATGGTAGGCAGCTGTCAAATCAAGAGTACTGAACACCTTGCCAGAACCCAGCTTCGTCAGATTATCAGAAATCAGTGGCAGCGGCCACGCCACCCGCTTAGTCACGTTGTTCAAATTGCGGAAATCGATGACAAACCTCAACTTAGCCTCTGCTCCAGGTGCAGCCTTCTTTTTCACAGCAAAAATAGGACTAGACCAATCCGAGAAACCCTCCTCAATAATGCCGGCATCCAGCCATTTGGTTAACTGTTCTTTCAACTTAGCATCGTACTCTGGATTTAATGGAATATTTCTGACCTTCACAGGTTTAGCTCCAGGTAACAATTCTATATTATATGTCATTAATCTACAATCACCAATATCTGAATCATTCATTGAAAAGATATCAAAATTTTCCAAACAAATTTTAATAATCCTAGGTTTCAATTCTGGATTTTCCTTAATCATCTGGTTTTCATCTAACTTCAATTTTTGAATAATAAACTGTACCCGTTCATGCATTTTTTGCCCCGACAACTTTTCTGGCTTATCCAACTCATTAATTGTTTTATTACAGGTGACATCTTGATTATCCATGATGAAACAATGCCCCATCTTCACATTTCTCAGCAAGGTAATAGGTTTTATTGACGCATTAACTACATTAACCACGCAGGACCCATCTTTCCGTGGCTGATACACCCCCTCAATAATCATAATCCCATTGCCACTTGTCATCTTAGAAGAATTAGGGGACACGTACCAAAGCCCATCATTCTTTAATCCAGTCACATGCACCACAGCGGTAGATCCTCCAGGATAAAAAATAGTTTTATCCAGCAACTTCACATTATACTTCGTTGAATATAACTCTCCAAACCCACCCCCCTCCTTTATCCCTGGCAAGGTAGGTTTAGATGGAATTTCAGAATTCATTCGTCCGGACAAAATAGGAATTTTCTGTATCTCCGCCACCACCTGTTTCTGTAAACAGGAATTAATAGGAACAGATTCCCCACAAAATTCAAACTTATCCTCATCCAAACAAATATTAATTTTATTCTTTTTCAGGAAATCAGATCCAAGATTTACCAACCTACTCGTCACCTCAGGTACATAAAATATCTCCGTAAACACAGCTTGAGTTCCAGCAAATCTAAATTTCAACTCAACATATCCAATAATATTAACTTTCTTTAAATCTACTGAATACGCTGATAATTTAGCAGGACAAAACTCAATTCCATGTTTATCAAGAATTTCTCTAGATATCAAAGAATTAAAATTATTTCCTGTATCAATAATTCCTAACTCCTTCGCCGGAATATCAGCCCCAGGCACAAAAAATTCTAAATCCGCACAAATAGGCATTTTCGTTATCTTCAAAAACTTCACAATCTCTTGAAAACACTAGTCATTATAATTAATTAATATATCCATATATTTTAGATATACATCATTCCACTACACAGCAGTCAACCCCCCATCTGTCACCAGCCGCCAACATACTGTTCGATTTATGAAATCCTGTACATCTCCCAGACCACCAGCATCACACAGCTACACTCCAAGCCTTTTCTTATACAAGTAAGTACCTCTTCGAAGTATTAACTTTTACTTCAACCTTGCATAGGTACCTATCAAAATATAATATATAGTAGATATATATATATATAAATATATATATATATAATGTTTTCATTAACACGATCACACCTTGACTGAAGAATAAGCAAGACAGTAATACTTTATAAAGTTGAGAGCAATAATGTAAATACAAAACAGCAAAATTAACTATTTACAGTACTATAGCCTATATAATGAATACGAATAAAAGAACGATCTATAAATTTCATCCCAAAATGAAATTTATATATCGAATCAATCATATCCATTACATAGGATATTGCTGAAAATTGTTTCTGGCTATGTCAGCAATCATAGCCTCATACTGTTTCTCATCTCTGCTCTTTTCAGAATCCACAACAGGCCCCACCTGATTGACTGTCTTCTTCAGAAACTGCTCAGGTATTACCCTATTATTAGGCACTCCAGGACCCTCTTTCTTTTTGCTACCGGCTGAGAAAAACTTAGCTTTGGTCTTTCCTATGCGAGAATCAGGAGCTGGCGGCTTGCCGTCTCTCTTCTGCCAGCAACTAGCCACTACATGACCTTTTTTCCCACAATACCAACAAATCATAGTTTTAGCCTTCGAATTCAGAGCCCCAATCACGTTCTCAACTTGTCTTGTCTTGTCTCGGCCATCTTCCTCGTTAAGGAACAGCCACTCCCCCCATGCATTTGGTTAGGTGTCGAGAATAATTTGGTGCTGATACAGTGAAGCCACAGTTTTCACAGACCTTTCTGTCACATCTGAATCCCTGTGGTCTTTCCCGTCCTTGTTCGGCTTCTCCTGTGCACACTTTTCTGTGGCGGGCAAAATTTGAGCTAGAGACTTCTCTTTGGCAATTTCCACACTTTTTTAGTCCCGCTCTGGAGGCCACAGCACCTCCACAACTTCCCCTGTGGTTGACTAGGTTACACTCATTTTGAAAGACTATGTTGCAGTTATCACATTTGAAGGTCACTTTTTCCCTGGAGATCTGGTGCATTCTTCTCCTGTGGTTGACTAGACCTGTTTTGGAGCGACAGACTTTGCCACACTCCTCAAAATCACAGACAAAGTTATTTGGTTGTTCAGGTACTTTGTTTCTTTCTCCTCTCTCCTCTGTACTTCTATGTGCTAGCCTTCTTTCCCAACTTTCCAGGTATTTCATTCTCTCTTTCACGCTAGCTCTCCATTTCTTTCTGTCCTCCGTCAATCTTCCAATGTCAGTCCAATCAAAACCTGCTTCTTTGATGATCTTTTTCCAGTAGTTAACTGTCTTTGCTTTCCTTCCACGCCTCTTCTCATGGTCCTCAAGGTCCTCAAGCCATCCTAAGGTTACTGCCTTGACTGTTCTTGTATCCTCCATCCTTATGACATGTCCAACTCTTTCCAATACTCTCTTCTCCACCTTCCATCTTACAGATTTTACATCAAGCTCATTCCTCACATCCTGCATGTTCTTATGCTCTTCCTGCATTTGGACCAAAGGAGGCTTGGTCTTCCTGCTCCAGATGTATCTATACATCTTGTCCATGGTCTTTTGCATCTGCTTAATATCTCCTAGCCTCCAGGTCCTGACCTGGACATCAAACAGAAGTGTACTTTCAACACAGGCTTCTACAACCTTAGCTTGCATTCTTTTGGACATTCTTGAACCTTTCAGCTGCTTTTTGACCTTGAACCAAGCTGTACCTGCTCTTTTTACTCTCTGCTTCACATCTTCCTTCCTTCCTATGTAGGAGCCAAGCATCCTGATCTTCTCTCCTTCCTCTGTGCCGAAGATCAGCTCTTCTTCCTTATCATCATTATTTTTCTCTTCAAATGCTGCCATAACTTCCTTGGTGACTCTAAGGCCTTGTTCAAGCTCTTTAGCTCTTCCGACGATGGTAGTGTCATCAGCAAATAGAGAATTATCTATTCTGATCCTCTTGTTCTCTGAGTTTTTCTTCTCCCAGAGACTGGAGCTAGGAAAAGAATTCCCTGGGACCCAGTTAAAAGGGATCCCCATCTCCAGTCCTGTCTCCTCTGCCTTTCTCTTCCTTTTCTTTCTTGCTATCCTCATTACTGGCTGGTGGTAGATGTTGAAGAGGGGGGGGGAGGATGGACATCCTTCCCTTAATCCTCTCTCTGGCACCCAATCCTCACTATCTCCTTCTCTTGACTTTACTTTATAGCAAGTGGTCTCATGAAGGTCCTGGATAGCCCTTAAACACTTCTCTCCCATACCTTTCCTCTCCAGGATTTTCCACAGAGCCGGTTTATTGACCCTGGGATAGGCCTTTCTTAGGTCCAGTAATCTTGCAACAGGTTGTTCGCCAACATCTAACTCCTCTCCTTTGGCCTCCAATCTTTTCCGCAGATCTTCAGTGTCTTCCTGGATTCTGATCATGATCTGGGTGGCATCAGCTGTGGAACGACCTTTTCTGAAACCAGATTGGTTGTCATCCAAGAGCTCCAGCTCCTCAGACCATATCCTCAGTCTATTCGCCAGGACTCTAGCAAGAATCCTGCTGCCCATAGCCAACAGCACAACCCCACGAAAGTTATTAGGATTATTTTTATCCCCTTTCTTGTGGAGTGGTATAACTAGACCGACTTTGAGGGAACTTTCCCATTTGTCTGCACTGTTGTTAAACATAAACTGTACCATTGTGACTATTTCGTCCAAGATTGCAGGACCTCCTCTCAGCAAATATCTTAGCCTGACTCCATCTTCTCCAGGTGCAGAATCTTTCATCTTATTCATCTGTTCAATAATCTCCTCTCTTGATGGTGTCTCTTCCAATTGATCCTTCCACTGTCTAGCTTTTTCTGTATGTCTGATGTCTTCAACTTCTTCAAGGATGTTATCAATCTCTTCTGGTGTGTTTTCAAATCTTTTCTCTGATACCTTCTGAAAGTGAACCTTGAAATCCTCCTTGGTGAGATTGGTGTTAACAGCAGCTGTTTTCCTTTCTCTTTGTCCAAGCTTCTTCAGATTTCTGTATACTTCTCCAGCATCATTCCTTTCTCCAGCACTCTTGCAATCCTCAATTATCTTCTCCCACCACTCTGTTTCCCACCTTCTTGTCTCTCTCTTGATCTCTTTTCTTGAATTCTTAACTTCTTCCCTACTTTCAGTGATTTCATTATCAAGATCCTCATTTGGGTTCTCCCTTTGTCTCACTGCCAGCAAGTTTCTCCTTTCCAAAGCTCTGTTCAATCTATCTCTCATTCTCTGCACCTCCTCATCCTTTCCTATCATCCATGGGTTTTCAATCTTCTTTTCCTCTCTACCACACACTTCTTCAGCTGCTTTTATCACTATGTCAGTGATCTTATTCCAACTCGTGATATCAGCATCTTCAGCGTCATCATATTCTTCAAGCAGATCTTCAACTCTTCTTCTGTATTGACTAGCAATAACTTCATCATCCAGTTTAACCCATCTGATTCTTGGTACCTGTTTCTTTCTTTCATTCCTGTTGTATTTTCTCCACTTTCTTACCAAGATGATCTTTTTTGGTTTATGATCAGATAGAGTTAAGTCCCCAACAGTATTAACTTTTTTGACGTTGTTATGTCTTTGTGACTTCTTCATAAGGAATCCATCAATCTCATACCATCTTTTCAAGCTGTTGTTAAACCAGGTTCCTCTGTTCTTATGGCTGTAGAAGCTGTTGACATGTGCCAAGTTGTTTTCTTCACACCAGGCAAGCAACTCCCTCCCCTGCTGGTTGCTCTCCCTGATGCCAAATTGACCGCATGTTCCTGGTCTTACCTCTCCACCTCCAACATGTGCATTAAAATCACCTCCAACAAGGAGGATCTCCTCTTTCTTGGCCCACTTAGTATGTTCAAGGAGAACATCCTTGGCCACTTCAATCTCCGCCTCATTGTTGCCAGTGTACACAGGTTGGTATGTAGCTGTAAGTACAGTTCCATCCATTTTCACAGATACAGACCTTTCACTCTGTTTCTTCATCTGTCCTTCCTCACACCACTTCCTCAGAAGGTCATCCCTCAGTAGGATCCCTGCCCTCTGAGAGTAAATTATTACTACCAGGTCTTCATCTCCACCTAACCATTCCACTCCATTGTTTACGGATCTTATCTCGCTCAACAGTACCGCGTCCCAATTCTCTTTCCTGGCATGCTCCGCTACAGCTCTGGCTTTCCTTTTGTTATATGTGCCCAGAGACATTCTCTGGACATTCCAGGTAACTATTGTTAGATGTTCTTTTTTCTGTCTGTTAGCCTGCCTCTTCTCCTTCCTTCTCTCCTTTCTTCTTTCCCTTCTCCTCCTCTTTCCTTCCTCTGACTTGTCCCTCTTATTTGGGCCGGGATTTGGATGGATTGTCCGCAGCCTCCACTTGAGTTCACCTTCTCTTTGTCCCCTCCCCCCCTGGAATACCCCTCTCGACCCCCTCCCCAAAGCCCGGGTGGGCCTACGCCAATATCTTTTTATAGAGAGAGGAAGTTTGGCTGGGACTTCCCCCCTCTGTTGCCAAAAAAAGACGTCTCCTTGTTCTTCTCTCTCGAGCTTCCCATGGGACTTGTCTCCTTGGCCTCCTGGTCTCTTTGCCACCCCCCAAAGGGTGTTCCCGCTGGCACGTGCGCATGTTGTAGGTTGCTCGGACGTGTACCATTCTGCCAGCTCACGTTCTCAACCTGATCCCAAGGAATATCATCATCCCCTTCAATCCACGCATTATTATCGCCAATCTCTGTCCTGCCCTCCATATCAGATACATGCACTTCACTGATTACAGGCCTAGCTTTTACCTCCCTAGAATCCTCTAGCCTCAACCCTTCCATAGCCTGAGAATAACAGGACGTTACATTTTCAGGTGACACGTGTCCAGAACGAGCCCAGCTTATATAATGCTGACCTCTGCGAATCAAATAAGTCAAGAAAGCACTGTAATCTTCCAGGTAATGCATAGATTCAATGAAATTAGCCATATCTCTAGCTAAATCAGAAAACAGCAAATTCTTAGCCACATTATTGTAAAAATCACGCCAAGATTGTCTAGAAATTTGACCAGGATGCATAAGCCTAAACAGCCGCAACTTAGCATTGAAAAACACATCCACATTCTGACCACTCTTTTGTTTCAGGGCGTAAAAGAATTCGGTAGCCGACTCTGTATCAGCAAAGGGTATCACCAACCTTCTTATCAACAGGTAATAACCTAAAGCACTTAAGGAAGCATTAGCCTCCGGCGTAATAAGCCTCCCCATCTTCTTCCCTTTGCACTCAAAAATCCTATTGTACAGGACGTCCTTGAAAAGCATAGGATCCTCCAACTTTGCGAACCTAGCAACCCTCCATAAGGATAAGAAATAATCCTCAAAATCAATGTTTCCATCCCAAAATGGAGCATCCCGCACAAAATCACTATCCCACTTGACTCCTCTTACAAGACAAAACTCCTTAAACTGCTCCTCTACAGTCTGTTGGCTTACACTACCGCCGGCCACCTTTTTATAGGCCTTAAGCACTTCAGCCCTTTCCTCAATTAAAGGAAATATATCCAACAATTGATTCTCATATTCGGTCAGACAACTCTCACGAACATTCATCCAATTTCCATTCCCAACAGGACCCAAAAACTCAATCTGCGAAAACTTCAAATGTCCAGGAGCACTTTTCACCCTTTTAGCCTCAAAATTTGTAGAATCCAATTTAGCCTCCACACTCAAACGATTAATGAAAGATGTATTAAACGAATCATCTCCCGTCGCTTTGACTGCAGATACACTAGCCCCCATACTTGTCTCATACAAAAAACCGCTAATATCCCCATCCGCTGGCAATTGCGCCACCTTTTTCTTAATAGTAGCCAAATCAACATCATAACCTAACTTCTTATGCTCATCAGAGTTCTTAAACTCTTTCACCTTATTCTCCAGCCGTTTATTCGCCGCCGTTAACTTATCCACCTGACCTTTGACAGTCGTATGCTCCTGCAACATTGCCCTGACATATTTTTTTATGCTTTCAGGCACAACGTCATTCTCCACCTCACCCAACGCCAACTCCACATTCGCATTGGCACCTGCACCAGCATCCTCAGCCGCAGCATCCTCCTCCTCCCAATTTTCGGGAGTTCCATCATCATCCTGACTGTCATTCTCCCGAGGACGTTTAGGCGGCCGTCCACGCTTGCCTTCATTTTTACCCCGCTCTCCTTTTTCACCATCAGCCATATCCGAGCACTAGAACTAGATCCGCCGTGAAATTTAGATCAGAAGAGTTAAAGAATGAAATTCCACAGAAACCTGAAATATAAATCAAGTTAAAAATATAAAAGAATAAAACAAAACTGTGAAAAATCCGAGATAAAAAAAATATCTCAAAAAAGTGATTGACTCCAAATTAAACACCACTTCCCCCACCCTTAACTCAGCAGTAGGTCTAAATAACACGTAGCACAATAAGACTGCGCCAAATGTGATATAGACAGACTTACATAAGTTAATGATAGAGTAGACTAAATGTTCAATTCAAAATGCAAACAGATTTTTAAGTATTTATTATATTGGATTAAATGCAGTTTTTGAGTAAATAAGATTATATATTGATACTATATTTAGAAATGATTAAATATGTTAATAAGTCAAAACTACTGATTATTCAAAGCTGGATAGTTCTGAAGTAGCAGGATGTCTGTCTGTATATCAGGACACCAAGCAACAGGATGACTGTCTGTTTAATTAATACAATGTATTAATTAACTGTGCACTTTGAAGGGGTAGAATATCTGCCTATGCAAACTATCTGAAGTAGTAGGATGTCTGTGAATAGCTGTATTGGTCTTAATAAAGACTCGAACCCAAACCAGATAATGTTCTGTGTTAGGACTCTCAATATCAACTGACTTAAATATATTTTCTCTTTATTCTTTCTGAGAGCAATTAAAGAGTAATTAAGAGTAACAACTAACATATGTCTGCAAACTTAAATATATGACATCACAACATAAATATATGACAGATCATTAAGTTAGGTGTTCAAACGTTAAAACCACTAATTGTAATTTCCAGAAAAGGTAATTTTGTGTATCATCATTGGGCATGTACATCAATTTATCGGGCATTGTCTGATTCCTTTAGATCCCTGAGAGCATGACTAAATACAGATTATCAGCTTGCATATTTATTATTAAATATTATGTCTATACTAAACAACAAATCTAAGCTTCAAACAAGGATGACAACATCCATAAAAGCGAAGCACTGAAACGGTAGTACAAACGGACATTAAAACTTGTAATGTGTCAGAACTGAATAACCAGAATATAAATGTATAAGAGTCGAAGCAAAATTATAAGTAAAATTGTTGATACAGAATAATGTTTATGGACATTCTTACATTTTTAGGACTTGAGTATAGAGTTGCTTTGCCTCTAATATTGTACTTTGTTGTCCCAGGAATCAGTATACCAAAAATCAGATCAATCGGATTATTAGACCACATAAACATTAGTTGTTAAAAAAGTAAAAAAATAAACATGTTTAAAATGGACGTACGGACATTCTGGTAATGATTATAGTGTTGCTACGCTTTCTAAATCTTACCTAACTACTACAGGAATCACCATGTAAAGTTTGAAATCAATAGGACAATTCTAATTAACGAAAAAAGCTATCCGTTACGAACGGACGGACGTACGGACGGACCAACCCTAATTATAGAAAAGCTTTGCTGTTAATAAATTTTGGATAGCTTTTTTCATAAATAGCCAATAATACAAAACCCATGGAGGGATATAACAATGACATTTACCTTTTCTTCTTATCCTTATAACCACCTTAAACAAAATGCCAGGGAGGAGGGGACATTGGACTCTAAAGTACATTGGTACACAAAGTTTTATAAATACTTTTAGCATAATTTTTTTTGTTTTTATTATCTGAGTTGTACATCTATTTGTCATCTATTGTCTTATCGATTAAAATTTCTGACCAAAAGCACAATTAATCTTAAAAACTATTTTTTTTTTATTTTTCATTGTCCTAACACTGTTCTGATGATATTGATCAGCACTACAAGCTCGATTTCTTGAAGAATTTGATTTCCCCTATGACAGCTTTCACTGAGTGAACTCATAGAAAAAGTGTATCATGAACAATCCCGATGTAAAACCGAAGTGAATTCCCGAAGTAAATTCCCTAAGTGGACGTCATTTACATATGTGAATTCAATCCTTATGTTACATGGGGAACAGGCTATTCCTTATGTGAATAAGCTGTTTTACCTAAGCTTAGCTGTCAAATACATAAGTAAAAATCGATTTTTACGGGGCATTTGTGCATAATAACAATAATTTTGGGAGGGTAGAATTAAGTAGATATGTTTTTCAAGGTACTTTTATAGACTAGAATTTAAACACAAATAAAAAAGCTCCAGAAAACTAAAATAAACAATGATAAAAATTGTTCTATGTGGAAGAAAATATAGAAAATAAAACTCTTTAATTAATTCTAATCCCACCACGGTTTTAATAAATTTCTTCAAGGGGGATGTAACTGCTTTTTTTATGTAGACCATTAACAAACTATAAAAATAAAAGCCTAACATTAGAATTTATTATTAAAAATTCTACAAAAAATTACTAAGTGCTCTCGCAGTGGAAAATTTTTGGAAAAAATAACATGGTCTTAAATGATACAATATTGTCTGATATGGCAAGAAATGGTGAAAAAAAAAATTTTCCCAGTGGCAGCGATTTCAGCAGCTGCAGTTTCTCTAAAAGTTGAATATTACAGAGACAAACACTGTCCCTGCAAAAAAGATTTTGTTCAATTATCCTTTGGTACAGACGAACATACAGATAAACATCCTGTTACTTTTGTATAAAGATTTACTCTTTGTATTTTTCTTAATTTATCTACACTCTTTGTAAACTTAATTTGTTAATAAGAGAAAAAAATTTAAGGACATATTTGTATTACCTAAATAATTAAGAAAAGTTATTATATTGATTAAATTATTGTTTCTATAAAATTATATTAATACTTAAAAATAATAGTTATGTTTACTATTATCATTTTATGATTCTATTTCCGGAATTTAGAGAAGAAGACATTTAATAAGATCTTCAAAATGGGCTTTGTGTAAATCAAACTGTTAAAAAAATTGGACAACATAATAATTAAAAATGTGGCAACATTGCTTTTAAATACTTATGACAGCTTACTACCCTCAGCTAATTACACATGTGAAAAATACGCACAGCTAACATAAGTATTATTCATGAGACACTTTCTGTAAGTGCGTCATAGGGAATCACTTTCCCTAAGTCCACATAGGTAACACATAAGGAATTTCCCCCTAGTAAACCCTATGTACCAAGCTGTTTGTTCAAGAAATCGAGCTATAGTAATAAATCCTATTAAATATTATTGTTTCAGAATTTCATGGGTGTCACATTAACTATATTATTTAGTAATTCATAATAGGGTTGGGTCGGATATATATTTGGCCGGATATCCGGGCGAATAACCGGATATTGAAGTAGAAGAAAAAATTTCTTCCATGACATATTAGAATGGCTAAGTTCTAGAGGCCTCTAGGGGCCCTTGTGGGGGGGTGTTGGAAGTCGAACTCCCGCTATCAATAGCAGTATTAAAACGAAAAAGTTTTTGGGGATGGTCATTATTTTCTAG
The DNA here is from genome assembly GCF_053477335.1 of Acartia tonsa. NCBI lineage: Eukaryota > Metazoa > Arthropoda > Copepoda > Calanoida > Acartiidae > Acartia > Acartia tonsa. The sequence goes on from NC_137273.1 coordinate 30,682,738, forward strand.
GGGCAAATTCTCTGGGATAGAAGTATAAATTAGTTATAAACCTTCCCAGGACCTATGAGAAGCTTCCCTGTAAAGGAGAACATTCAGTGCACACATACAGACACACAGACGGAGATCCTTTTACTTTATTATAAAGATGTGATAACCATGTTATGCTTACAAACAGTTGTGATTATCCTTTATTGTGTTTAGATATAATTACTGTATTAAAACACTACTAGTGTAGCTGAAAAAAAATAGCCAAAAACCAATCCGTTACCTATTTAAAGCGATGTGAAGTATGAACAAAAAAATCCTTCTTTTAAAACGCTATTCTAGTGGTTAAGCCTCTAAAGGCCCCGAGGAGCATTCCCCCCCCCCATTTTGATTTTTAGATATAAAGAAAAAAAGATTTTTTTGAGGAGGGAATTCTAGGGGTGAGATCTCTAGGTAGGGTGGTGTTGCCCTCCCAAAAAAATAGTTAAAAACCTTTCCAGAACCTAAAAGAAGCTAAATAATAAAGGAGAACCATGTCGGTTAACCGGTATCGAAATTCTTCGACACACATAGACCGACAGACACACTCAAGACTGGTGGAAGTCCTGTTACTTTTTATATGTCCATTAGTAGAGCAGCATCAACAAGCAAACAATGTTTTTAAAAATATAAAGGGTGTTAATAAAAAAAAACTATCGATTCACTTTTTAAAAGCGAAGCTTTTCTATAATTTGGGTCGGTCCGTCCGTACGTCCGTAACGGATAGCTTTTTTCGTTAATTTAGGCATGTTAGAATTGTCCTATCGATTTCAAATTTTGCATGGGGATTCCTTTAATAGTTAGGTACTTTTTAGAAAGGGTAGCAACTCTATAATCATCACCTAAATGTCCGTACGTCCATTTCAAATATGTTGATTTTTTTACTTTTTTAACAACAAACTTTTATGTGATCTAATCATCCGATTGATCTGATTTTTGGTATATTGATTCCTGGGACAACAAAGTATAATGTAATAAGCGAAGCAACTCTATGATCAAGTCCTAAAAATGTAAGTATGTCCATAAACATTATCCTGAATCAAGCAGTTTTTCAACAAATTTACTTACAATTTTGCTTTGACTCTTATACATTTATATTATGATTATTCAGTTCTGACACTATACAAGTGTTTATGTTCGTTTGTCCTACCGTTTCAGTGCTTCGCTTTTATGGATGTTGTCATCCTTGTTTCAATATAAACCTTACAGTTTCGGTCCAAAACTAATAAAAAATAAATCATTTCATGCACAAGCAATGACAATGAGAAAACAATATTGAATTTTGAATCTACTCACCCTTCCAGAGCACTAGAGTTTTAGACCTAGCCCTTGCAGATAAATTTGCCCTACGCCGAAAGTGCCTTTTTTATTATTTTAAATTAAGACAAATGTGTATTTAAAAAAAAAAACGTCTTAAGTACTTGAAATCTTGTAGCTTAGTGTTTGAATTTTTTGATGTGGCATGTATTGTAAAGACCTTTCTAAAGACACCTTAACAAGGTTTCTAACACAATCTTAGCCAATCTTGCATCAAAAAGAAAGACCTGGCAAACATCAAGAACTAGAAATAGACAGAGCCAAAATGGCTCAATGTTGGATTGGTCTGTCTTTTTTTATGCCAAATTGACAAGGATTTAGTTAGAAATCTCGTTAAGGCATCTATAGAAAGGTTTTTACATGCTCCATCAAAAACTCTAAACATTATGGGGTCTATCTATTAGATTTAAAATACTTATGATGGTTCAAACTGTGAGCGATTGGTTTTTTTAACACCCTTTAGATTACATAGATGCAATAAAATCTTTTGTATTTCAAGCATGAAAGACTGTTCGATTTTACCTAGATGGCCTCTAGGGGCGTATCCATCAGTAGTAAATATAAGAAAGAACATAAATTAAGAAGATTTATATAATAACAGTTTTACCTAACCAAAACTTTAACTCTGTCTAGAAGGGAAAGAAATTGGTGTTCCACTGATGCAACCAATGTTTTGATCTTCTGTTACAGCTACACGTTATCCTATTATACAAATAATAATACAAAGAAGAACGATGTCTGTCTGTCTGTTTGTAGCGAAGGATCTCGCTAACCGCTGAAACGATCGGGTTCTCCTTTACAGGGTAGCATAGCCCCTAGAGGCTAGGGGCGAAGCCGCTAGTCCTATTATACAAAGTAGTAAGGTTTTTTTTGTCTGTAGCTTAAGATTTCCATAACTTCTAAACCGTTTTAGTTCTCTATGTTCTAGAAGCTTATTATAGGTCCTTGGATGGTTTTAAACTATTAAATTCTTATATCTAAGTTTGGTTTTAGGCTATTTTCCTACTTTTCTTACTCCTTCGAATAGCTCTAGATGCTAGGAGAGCAACTGCTGGTCAATAATAATACGGCTAATACGATGCAAAGTTAGGACTTCCAGGCAAAGGTTTTTCTATCAAGTAAACTATTTAACATGATAATACACACACAATAAACAATCTCCCCCCCCCCCCCAACCCCCTCAGGAAAGTAAAAAATTGGAGGTGTTCATTTTATTTTCTAGGGCCGTTTTATCTTGGCAGGGTAGTTGTACCCTCCCCAAAGAGAATACATTCGAAACACCTCATTTCCATGATGAGTTAAGACTTCCAGGGAAGCTCTTTATAGTGCCTATAAAAAAAGAGGATAAATGAGAAAAATTTGGCCAAGGTATCCCGAATGACTTCACATTAGAGTAATGTTTTATTTTAATATGACGTCATTTGAACATTTCGGCCAGAAGTTTTTAAATTTACCCCCTTTTTAAAAGCACTATAAAAGAGCTTTAAACAATATGTTTCGTCTAGAAAATTCTATTGGCAGAAAAGTTAAAGGTATCAATGACGGGTTTGTGTGGATAGTAAAGCTAAGAAGAAGATCCAGGAATCTGAAGAATGCCCAATAAATTGATGTAAATCCCCAATGACGATAAACATGAGAAAGACTAAACTACATAACTTTTGTGTCACTTTTGAGGAAGATGATTCCCTTTTCTCCCATATCTTTTGAAGAGATTTTCTTCCCCCTTCTCTTTTTCTTTTCCGAAATATATGACGTCACAGAAATCGTCTTCCTCAGTGACACAAAAGGTATGTAGTTTAGTCTTTATCGATAAACATAATTAGTCCTTCTGTAGATTACTATGAGTGGTTGAAATGTTTGGACACTGAACCTATTGAACCAACCAATCAAAATTCAAACTTGTCGAGCTAACAAACAAGAATACGTTATTATAAAATTTTGGGGACTAGTTTAATAAACAGACCAATGTCCTCTCCCTTCCTGAAGAAGAAGATCTGTAAACTTAAAGGTAAGATAAACATTTGCTTTCCAAACTTAGCAAAGGATACGTTTGGATGGTGTGCGCTCATTTCAGCAAACTGATAATATAGCAACAATTTTATCTTCTATTATTATTCAGGGAACCAAGACGAACGTTTGGATATAGTTTCTGAAAAAAATCACTAAATCTTTGAATATGAAATTATTTCAATAAATGTATATTTTATTATAAAGATGTCTAATCCAGACAACTCACGGTTGGACCCTCAGATGTCAAAACTTTATTTTAGTGTTTGGCCAAAATGACTTAGCAATTGTATCTGTAAGTACGTCTAATAACACCCTTTGCTATTTTTAAAATCCTAGAAAATTTTTTTTTCAAGAAAATTGCATAAATTCGCAATCTTTTTTAGAACCACTACATAACTCGAGTTTTAAAACTTTTTATATAAAATCCTTTTTACAAAAAATATCAATAATTACTTAAAATTAAACCTGAAAGAAAAAAAATCTCATTACACGTGTTAATTTGCATGTTTTAGGTCTTTTTTTGAGGAAAGTATAACTTCCACATTTTTGACAATAATTATATTTTTTTAACATTTCAAAGTAAAATATAATAAAACTTAAACAATTTTTCTTGAATTATCAGTTGAAAATTTCATCAAACATGCAATTTAAGTGATGAAAATTTAATAAAATCATTTTTTGAATGTTTAGAATTACCAATTTTCTACATTTAAAACAAAATGTTAACAAAATTTAAAAACATTTTAACATATAACTTAAAAAATCAATAACATTTTATAAAAAGATGTTTCAAAAAATAAATCATTAAAAGGTATTAAAATGCATTTGAAATTACCTAAAATTAAAACGAGAACATCTTTTTATACTGTATTCTGTGTAATAGAGTTTAAATGACATGATTAGTGAATGAAATATTTCCTTAACTCATTAAGCCTTTTTGTGACTATAATAAAAATAATTTATTTTGTTTTATATTGTTTTTTTATTCAAATATTTGACAAAATTTTCCCTACGTCAATAAAATAAAGTCAGTTTTTTACTGTTTCCAGGTTTTTCTTTATAATTATAACAATTAAATATAATATAAATCTTCATTATCTTTTATTTGAATTATCATACACATTAAAATGTAAAGTATAAGCTAGAATAGCACTTTTTTCAACGAATATTTTAATGACATTATATCAAAATAATTCCTCTTAAATATCACACAACATATGATTGGGAAGTATAGCCATTTCTTGGAGGTATAATATTTACAAAAATACCATTAATTCTGTTTTTATCAGAAGTTAAAAAAATTGAACAATTCTAAAACAATGGTTGGCTGTCTAGATATTGAGTACACTAAGACTATGGCTCTGTTCTATTGAAATAACGTTGCAAAAAGAGGGGTTCTGAAAGTAATCTACCTAATTTTTTTTAAAGAACCAACAAGTACTGTCAGTATCTTTTTTCTTGTAATCTAGCAGACAATCAAATCATAACACAATTTTCATGATAAAATATTCAGGTTTCTACTTCACATTTTAAAAAATATATTGATCAATAAAATGTTCAAAATTTTACTTTGTACTAATTGAAAAAATATGTTGTAATTCTTATTTTAAAGTTACATTTTTATCCCTGACAAAATCATAGACGATTTTTAAAGGCATCTTATCTAAACTTTTTGAAGAAAAACTTAAAAATGTTAATTAAGTATGAAAACTATTTTCTTCGATTTTTCTGAAGTTATTATCGCATTCTATGGGTTTTTTATTATCATTTACTTATATCGAAAGTGCCAAACATTGTACCCTAACCTATTCATTTAATAAAAAACCAACCGTGAACCACCTGCCTTGAGTTGTGGAGACCCTTTTTGTCTGCTAGCAAATCACTTTTTGTTCTTTGGTTAGATTTCGGCTGTGTTTATATTTCCTACGCTATTAGCTTATTTCAAAGACCCAATACAAAATCTGGACAGGGTCCCCACTGTGTGGTCAGACTTATATATAGCTCATGCCCCCTCTATTCTTTTAATTAATATTGCTTCAAATAATTTGTTGTGCAAAACCCATAACTTTTCTCCTTTTCGTTTGTTTAGTTCAATCAAAGCTAGACTTCTATTTTCTACACGAAATTAGTGATAGGTAGAGTAGGAAAAATTTTAAATTGGTTGACGGAAAACCCCCAAAAAAATTCTAAGGTTGAATTGGGGGGGGGGGGATGAGCCAATACTCCATTCGCTGCAAAATAGCCTAAAACCTACAAAAGAATGCTATACAATTAATAAAAAAATATTTGATTTTGTTTAGGCTATATGTATGTGTAATGTGTATGTTTCGAAAGACCTCGTTTACAAGTGAACTAATATGGTTCTCCTTTGCAGTGTAGCTTCTCATTTGTCCAGGTTGTTGGGGAGGGTACCAGCAAACCCCCCCCCCCTAAAAAAAGAAATCAACCAAGGAAAAAAAGACCCCCTCAAAAAAATATTTCTTCTTTTTTATAACTAATGATGAAGTTTAAAAGATGTAATTAATAAATGTTAATTTAACTTATCCTATATCCTTTCAGATATATTTGAGATGGGGAATTAAACCACCTTTCTTTTCAAAATCATAATGCGTTTTCCTGTATTTTCCACTAGCGGCTACACTCCCTAGAGGCCTCTAGGAGCATTTGTGTGAAGAGGGGGGGGGGGGGTGGGGTAATGGAACATTCTATTTTAACTTTGGTTGTCAAAAAGAAAATTAAAAGAAAAAAATTTGGTACTATGAAATAATTTTTTTCTTGGGGCGATTAATTTGGAGGGTGGCTGTATCTTCGCCCTAAAATAGCTAGACCTATAAGTAGGTTTACTATAAAGGAGAACCATGTCAGTTGACCAGTTCATAAACTGTTATATCGTTCAATTGGCAAGACCCCTTTTTAAAATCCTTATTTTAGAAAGTGTTTTCGTTGATGTAATTTTTTCACTTATGTTATAAATAATGTGTCAGCCTTTACCACTTTTATTTAATGCCATAGAGTCGACAAAACAAGATATAAATCTAAGAATAAATTGATCTTTTCTCAAAAAAAATACATAGATGCGTTACACTTTAAGCTACGGACGAAGGTTTATTATCTTTAGAAATGGATATCTATAATACAAAGTAGAATGGTGTCTGTCCGTTCGTCCCTTAAGATCTCGGTAACCACTGAACCGATTGGATTTTACCCTTCAGGGAATATACCTACTGGTCCTGTGGTGGTATTGGGCTATTTTCTTGGGGGGTGAGACACCCCCAACTCACCCAAAAAAAAAAAAAAAAATCACCCCTCAATTTTTTTATGTAGGCTGTAGAAATAGGCAGCCTGTAGCATTGCCTCTTTTTTAAACAAATTCTGCAGTAGGCAGCCTGTAGCAGTGCCTATTTTTTAAATACAAATTCTATATAGGAGGGTTGACTTCCCCTTACCTCATAGGGCAAAGCCCCTAGAGGCTAGGGGCGAAGCCACTAGTAGAATATACTTGGATAGTATGACAGTGGAAAAATTGTCTTTAATTTTGGTTACTAACATGAACATTATTTATTTTTCAGTTCGTTCATCTAGAAGTGGGGAGGGGTTTGAGTAAATAGGGTGGATGGAGGGGATCGTTATTTTATCCAGCTACAAGTTTCACATTCTTAGAGTACATGATAATCTGGTGTAAGATCCAAGTGATAATAAATCCATTTGTGTAGAATTATATATGTTATGTAGAATTGTGTAGCAATCAAGATTTATTGGCTCAATTCATTAGTATTTAGATACAAAAAAGATAACGAAGTACAAAAAAAATCATAGATAAGGATACGGAGATTTAAAGATCATTTGTTAAAGTCAAAAATATATGTAGATTTACATAAAAAATCCCGAAACCTACTCACATATTTATATTTTGTATGATGACTGACAGTTTAATAAAATTACATTTTGGATGTTCAGAACAACGGGAAATTCAATTTGATATTATTATCCTCAAAATGTTTAAAATCAGAGGTGAATTCTTAAAAAACTTTTTGGCGCACTGCCTCACTAAAATCAGTGAGGCTCGCTAAAAATTTTTTTAGGAATAATTTTGCCTCCCTATGTTAGTGAGGCAGTGAGCCATAAAAGTTGTTTTAAGAATTCGACTCAGATCAAAAACACCAAAGATATGAAGAAAAAAAAGTTACTTGTACTCTCATCTACAGATACAAAAGCCTTTAGAACTACGAGCAATTTAATTTTGATACCCTTATCTACAAAAATGTTGAAAATCGGACCAAAAACACAAATGATATGGGAGAAAATATGAAAAGTATAAAAATAGCCAAAAACCTGCTAAAAATCAGTCAGACCACCAAGGGTGTTTTATAGTTAATTGTGCTCCATAATAATGAGATTCTTGACAAGAAGTTTCAGCCTTCTATCTTAAATACTAATGTGTCCTTACATTTGAAATTATAGAGTAGCTTCGCTACTAAAAATAATAGGGTGTATGTACGTCAGTACGGAAAGATAAAAAATCTTTGACTGATGAACCGATGCAGTGAAGCTTCTTATAGGTCTAAGGAAGATTTATACAATTTTGGAGAAAGGGTACCTCCACCTTTTCAATAGAATTAAAACCCCGGAAAATATACTTTGTTGTAATAGATTTATTATTACTTGGATCTTACACCAGATTTTCATGTTTTCTAATAAAGTGAGAATCGTGTAGCTGGCTGAAACAAATACCACCCCTCCCCCTCTTTAACCCATCCCCTCCTCTACTATTGGATAAAAGGATCGACCAATAAATCTGATAAGTGATTTAGTCAACTAAATTGACAACCATTTCCCCCCTGTAATAGTTTTCACATATCTCTCATTTTTAAATGCGAAACTTTTCTATAAAAGGGTCAGTCCGTACGTCCTTTCCGTAACGGATAGCCTTTTTCGTTAATTTAGGCATGTTAGAATTGTCCTATCGAGTTCAAACTTTGCATGATGATTCCTGCAGTAGTTAGGTACGATTTAGAAAGCATGGCAACTCTATAATCATTACCAGAATGACCGTACGTCCATTTTAAACATGTTGATTTTTAACAAAAAAAAGGTTTATGGGATATAATCATCTGATTGATCTGATTTTTGGAGTACTGATTCCTGTTACATTAAGGTAAAATATTATAAGCGAAGCATCTCTATAATCAAGTCCTATAAATGTCAGTATGTCCTTACACAGAATTCTGTATTTAAGAAGTTTTGCAACAAATTAACGCATAATTTTGTCAGAACTAATTTGTATATTCAGTTCTGACACTCTACAAGGGTTAATGTTCGTCTGTCATACCATTTCAGAGCTTCGCTTTTATGGATGTTGTCATCCTTGTTGTTGTAAATTGTATCAAGACTAACGAACCAGCCTATTATTAAGTTAAATTAAGTTTGAAATGATTTTGCCTCTGCTAGAAATTCCTAATCAATTTGAAATTAGACAGAACAGGGATGGAGGGGACACTGTTTATTACACTTGTCCCCAAAGTTTTATAATTACGTTTCTTATTCGTTGGCTTAACACTTAACAACTTTTGGGACTTATGTTGTATTTTGATTGGTTGGTTCATTAAGATAATGGTGTACAAGCGTTTCAACCACTAGTTGTTAATCTACAGAAGAATGAAATTATGTGTTTCATCATTATGGATATAAATAAATATATCGACATTGGTCTTATCCCTTTAGATCTATGGGTACAAGAGACTAGTAAGTTGACTTGCTGGTCGGTTGGTCAGTAATACCTTTCGCCTAACCCCTGGCAGGATGTCGGGGAGGTGTCGGGATTGAGTCCTGACAACACCGTGTCATACTACAGACTTTAAGAATGATTCCTACAACTGCTATATCTGACATATTACACTAATACTAAGGGTGGGTGTGAATGCCTTGGCCCATAAACAGGTGCAACTGATGAACAATTATGACTTGAAAGTAATGGAATCTAGGGTTTGTTATCTGTTGGATGTTACATAACCTAATCTTTTAGTGGCCAATTGAGTATTTTTCTGTCTATATATAGCTTAAGCTTTTGGGGGGAGGTTACCTCAACACCCCTTAAAAAAATATTTTTCTTATTTATTTAAATTTGAAATGTAAATGGTCAACTAAACCCAATCTCTTCCAATCATGTCATCATGCCGCTTAACAAAATATAAACGTAACAGAATGTGTGTCTGTGGCTTAATATCTCGCTAACCGCAAAACCGATATGGTTCTTCAATGGCGTTATAGTTACAGGAAAGGTTTAAGGCTATTTTAAGGGAGGTACCTTTAACTTCCCAAGAGAAATCGGCCTTGAAATACCTCCATACAATTTAGTTTTTACTTTTCTTTCAAAAACTAAAATTGAAAGGGAAGGGGTCGACTCACGTCTACGTTACTTTTGCACAAGATTCTCATTGATTAATTTTATTTCATTTCCAACAAGTTCTACGTTGTCCTTTTATAACATGCTGAATTAATTATTTGAGAAGAATAGTTAATTAATTAATAATCAGAGAGTGAGAGAGAGAGAGAGAAAGATAGGAGAGAAATAGCAGACAGAGAGTAAGAGATATATAGATAGAGAAGGAAATACAGAATTTGATAGAGAGAGAGAGAGAGAAAGAGAGAGAGAGAGAAAGAGAGAGAGAGAGAAATAGATAAATATAGATAGATAGAGAAAAAGAGAGGGGAGAGAGAGATAGACAGTGATAAAGAGCGAAAAGATATACATAGATAATAAGATAGAGAGGTAGAAAGAGATATATAGATAAAGTGAGAAAGATAGTAAGAGATAAGACAGAGAAAATAGATAGAAAGAAAGTAAGAGATAAAAGAATAAAGAGAGATAGAGAGACAAAGGGATAAATAAAGAGAGATATAGAGTGAGAAAGATAGACAGATATTTATAGAGAGAAAGGAGAGAAAGAGAGAGAAGAGAGAAAGAGGACTGCATAATCAGAGGGAACCATTTATAAGTTGCAGTATAAATAGACACTGTTTTGTTCATATAATCTTAAAATTTCATCATCTTTGAAATTGTATTACTCGTCTAAAACAGATCATGAAAGTAATTGGATATTTGGATCAACTGCAGATCACGGTAAATATTCCTGGTAACGAATATTTCCAAAAATCTATGAATTTTAAAGGCTGCTAGCTGCCAAACGGCTCAACGTACAGATCATGCCAGCACACTGTTTTAAGCGGCACAAGAAGGCCTATAAATAATCTGGAATAGCTATAAATCAATAATGCAGAATTATCTCGCAGTGCAGAGAAATGCGCAAAAAAGACCTATTTTATGCATTTTTTCTTCAGTTAAGCTTTCCCTGTGCATCATTGGATCTTGGCTAAAATGGTGTGCGGATATGATCTCTATGTTTAGCCATTTAGCAGCTAGCAGCCTTTAAAATTCATAGATTTTATTCATAGAATATTTTACCGTGAACTGCAGTTGATATTTTAGCGTTTTTCCTTTCCAAAGAAGGAGATACATACTAGAAAAGGAGGGATTATTTTAAATATACTGAGCTGGATCTTTTAATCATTTAGTGCAGTTGTCGTCACTGCCACAGGTGCACTCTATCACAGCTAGGTAAACTTTTGTCTCAATTTCAAATATAAAAATTGTAATCTTAATTAAAATTGTCGCATCATGGAAAGAAAACGACGTTGTGGGATTCTTCGTTTTTTCACAATAGCTTTTCTCCTATTTCTAGCCCCGGCGGGGCATATTTTCTAGCCATGCGGGGCAATCATTAACAATTACTTAACCTAACCTAACCTAAAATTACCTTTCAAAAGTTACTGTGAAAATACAATGAAACCCACAACTTTGTTTTCTTTTGCTGAAAATGATTTATTTTTCAACAGATATTTTTTCTTTGTGTGATCTGGCATTGCTCTGCCGTAAAATCTTTTGAAATCCATGTTTTATTGGCAGCACTGGCTGTGGCTGCGGCTGTTGCCAAACTGAAAAATTATATATAGCGTCTATTATATCCAGTTTTCTACGAATATTAAGATGTTAATTCATAAGATTAAAACCAGTTTTTAGTCTATGCCTTCTGCTTCTCGGGATTAAAAATTGGTTGTAATCTTATAATTGGAAATTTTTATATTCGTGGAAAGCTGTTTATAATACGATGCGAGAAATGATTATTACATGATTGAAAAAAATGTACAAAACTTTGATCCAGCATGCATCAACTTGTAAAGATTGAAGATGTTTAAGTTTTTGCTGATTCAGAATCAAACAGCCCGGAAAATTTTACTTAATTGGTGTCCTTTATATTAGAGGTAACATAGATTAATTGGTGTCCTTTATATTAGAGTTAACATAGATTAATTGGTGTACTTTGTATTAGAGTTAACATAGATTAATTTGTGTTCTTTATATTAGAGGTAACATAGATTATTTGGTGTCCTTTGTATTAGAGTTAACATAGATTAATTAGTGTCCTTTATATTAGAGGTAACATAGATTAATTGGAGTCCTTTGTATTAGAGTTAACATAGATTATTTGGTGTCCTTTATATTAGAGTTAACATAGATTAATTGGTGTCTTTATATTAGTGTTAACATAGATTGCTTGTTGTTCTGTATATTAGAGTTAACATAGATTAATTCGTGTCCTTTATATTGGAGTTAACATAGATTACTTGGTGTCCTTTGTAATAGAGGTAACATAGATCACTTGGTGTCCTTTATATTAGAGTTAACATAGATTCCTTGGTGTCCATTATATTAGAGTTAACATAGATAACTTGGTGTCCTTTGTATTAGAGTTAACTTTCTTGGTTTTGATTTACAGAAACTGGATGTTGCTGTTATTTTGCTTAACCTTGAGTTTGACATTATTAATGTTTTTAAAGCTAGAAGAACATTTTTTCCAGAATTGGAAGAATTGCCACTGCAATCAACAAGAAAACGTTGGCGGATTTTCATAAAATTTATGTAGACATGTTAACTAAGCTTCAGTTTTGAATTTATAGTCTCTAAGTAAAAAAAAATCTCATATGAGCCATTAAAAGTCACAAAAATATTTTTGCTCTTTACTTGGATGACCCTGCCAGGTTTGCTGGCATTCTGTGCCAGTTAGGATGGATATTTTTTAAAACTCTTAGTTATTTGTAATCCCCATATTTTAAAAGTCACCTAGTTTATAACCCTCAATCTTCAAATTTTTAAAATGAATCATTATTTGCTAGAATCGCTTAAAATTAGGTTCCTTTTCAAAGAATTTAGATTTTAGCATTCAATAGAATGAGCTTGACACACTTTGTAATACTAGGAATTTTTAAAATATATTCATTGAAGACGACATATAATGCTTCCATAGTTATTTTTTAAACTTTCAATCCCAGGACAAAATTTTGCAAAGGCTTTCAAGAATATATTAAAATGTTAAAATTATTGGGGTACTGCCACTTCTACCACTATCAAAAATACAGTCACTTTAGCGCTGTCATAAATACAGTTTTATACAAAGTGGTTGGGTTTGGAGTAATAATTATCAAAAAATGTCTAAAACTTGCCCTAATTCTCTGAAAATTGTAGAACAATTCGACCAAATTGTGTCAAAAAAGATCCATGTGACGTGATTAAAATGAGGGAGATGAGAGGAGAAGTGGGAAAGAAAACCCCTAAAAAAGAGATGGATATTTTATGACGTCACTTGGATCATTTTTAACACAATTTGGTCTTTGACAACAATTCAACAAACAGTACATATGTAAATAACAGACATTCAAACGTCACTGTTACTTTATTAGATTAACAAATTAAAAATTTTATCATATGTATTCCAATCAACATTTTGATTTTTTCTAAAAGATATAACTATATAATAGTAAACAAACAAAAGTATTTCTAAATTATTTATTAATAATCCTTGTTAGTGATAATCTAAGCAAAAAATAAATATTTGACATCTGTCTTCAAAGTTTATATTTCTTACAAAAAAATTACAAAGTATTGTCTACTGATTTCAACTATTTATTAGGTGTCAAAAATTTACAAATAGGAGTTAAGTTTTAAGTTTAGGAGTTAAGTTTTAATGAGATAAAGTTAAGTATACTTGTCTTAAAATATTGTTTGCTGCAACATATAGGTACACCTTACAGTTCTGTTAAAAAAATCAAAACAATCCAAATTTGATAAAAAACAAAATTTGTGTAATCTGATAAACATTAGGTATATCTATATTTCAATTAGGTACATGTTATTACATGTCAAAATTATAATATTAAGTTATACATGAAGAAATATAAAATACACATAGTTATTAGATAATATATAGAGTTAGTCATATCTATCTTACGATTATTATGCCAATTATATATAGATAGATACACCTAATTTTATATAGTTTAAATATTATAAAGTACAAGTGTAATTATGTCCCTTAGTTATAAGGTATAATGTAAGATTGGTGTTATTCAAATTTTAATATAATAGAAAATTTGCTCTTTAACATTAAAACTTGGGGTTTATAGCCTTGTATTTGGTCGGTTAGAGGAAGGTTTCAGTACTAAGTTACTGGTGGCTCTTATGGGAATTTTTCAGAAAAGTTGTAAAGAAATACGAAGATTAAATTAATAAATGGTGTTTAATAGTTTTGATGACAAAATCAGCAAATCAAGGTAGATTATTTTGGTGTTTAAATTCATTGATGGAATGTAGGTTTTGATGATTTGTAGGTTGCAAGGTGTTCATGCATTCTATTTAAAGTAAATATGTGAGAACTAAAGGTTTCATATGAAGTTACAAGAATGCAGGTGGCATGTATATAAAGAAAAAGTGAGAATGGATTGGTATTTCTAGTTCTCTTTTAGATGAATACTTGTGGAGTAGCAAGTGACTTCACACAATTCAAGTGTTGGATACATGTTTGAGATGATTTTCAACAGATTGTTTAGCTTTGAAAAAAGCTTCAATGAAGATGTCTAGAAGCCCCATGGCTGACAACCCAACCCATAGACCAAGAGCACTTCCAAGCTCTACTGTAAGGCTGAATGCATCATAACTGTAAGCTCTCTTGTGGATCTGGACTTTTTCATCAAAGTTTACTTGAAAATCAGTATATTTTGGAAAATTTGTAATTTCACTCTCAAGCATGAAGTTCATTTTCAGTTTGTAGCAGGATGGTTTACATTTTGTTTTCATTTCTATATTATCCAGTAAATCACTGAGATAGTCATGGGCTGTTTCATTGTGAGGCATTGAGCTAGTGCTGCACTTGATTGAATCAGTTGGGAACCAAATTGGTAAACATCCAAACAAGTTTTTCAGATTTACCTCAAGTTCTTGCTTAAAACAGTCTCCAAATTCCCCTTTAGCTCTTGAGTAGTCCTTGCAAATATTTCCATCATGAAGTGTATCATCATGGAGTTCAAAACTAATTTTGTACAGAGAATTGCTAAATCCTCTTGGACCTTTTTTGAGTTTCAATGTGTGTCCCAACATTCGCTCTAAACGAAGTGCAGTACTTCTGTAAGGATCCAGTATATAGACTCTCAAAGGATTTTTGGTGGTAATTTCTACAATTGAGTTCATTGAAAAATTTGATATTTTCATACAGAATCCAGAAGTAACTACTTCAACCTTTTCACTCTTACCATTGCCAACTGCTAAATCTGAATAGTTGAAACTGTACAAGCGTTCAAGAAACATATCTGGTGTCAGGTTGTTATTGGTTGTGTTTCCCATCCATGAAGGTGTTGTTGAGTTAGTTACTTTGCCTGCAAGAAAGTTAGTGTTACTCTGATAACCATGCGTAGCTGCTTTGCTATAGTTAAACTGGTTATCACTACAGACATACATCAGTGGCCTCTGTATATCATCAAGAGTTGTAACTGATCTTTCAACAATCTCAGGTTTACTCAAATATTTCTGTACTGCCTGCTTCATTTGATACACAAATATTCCAAGAGCAAAAATTTGGAAACATGTTCGAAGAAAAAAGTGTGCTCTAGGAAACATGGTTGGTAATATATTGAAAATGATTATGAAGCTAGGCTTGTTAGTTGATTGAGTTTTGATTATTGAAAATTTACATGGTTATTAAGGGATAATTCAATGAATATTAATTTGATGAAAATTCCTAATTACCTTTTCTGTTGATTAGAATTATTGGTTGAAATATTTGGTCACTAATAGTTAAGCCAACAAATTAAGATTTATAAAAGTTACCAAATAATTAAAGCCAACATATTAGAGAATGTGTTTATTTTGATTAGGGTACCAATATAATTAAAAGTCTTTTAAAAAACTCAAGAATTAATTAAGATACCTATAATACCCTGTGTTATTAAAACAAGAACAATTTTGTTGCGGTTTAAGCTGATCGAACAAACTTTAGTTATTTGGTTAAAGGGTTTTATTCTACTGTTTAGTTTTCATCATGCATAATAGACAACTGTTTTATATACATTTTCTACTAAAATTCTCACAACTATTTTTAAAAAATCCTGTTATGCATGGTATATTTTTTTAATTGGAATACTTTGTCAGTTGAAAATTTAATTATTCTGCTTTTGTATATTGGATATATGACTTATATTATATTTTTTTTGGGGTGGGGATAAGTCGAACAACCTCTTTATTTAATTTTTATATTAAAAAGAAACAAATTTCTTTTTGGGGTAGGGGTTCTTTTTTGAGGGGATTGGGGTGTCCCACTCCCCAAGTAAATAGCTTAATACCATCATATGACCAGTAGGTATATTCCCTGAAGAGTAGAGCCCAATCGGTTCGGTGTTTACTGTGATCTTAAGCTTCAGACAGACAGACATACATACAGACAGAAAGAAAAACATACAGATATACATACAGACAGGTTGACATTGTTCTACTTTGTATTATAGATAGTGAAGGGTTAGGAAAGTGAAAGGGGTAAAATACACAATAAAAACAAAAAATATCAACTTCTATAAACACAAATAAAGTAGCTATGCTACAAAAAAAAACATAATCATAATTGCTATTTTAGAATTAATTCAATACATTGAAGTAAGTTTCCAATACTTCTTTTACGTAAATGATTAAAATAGGTTTTCTATAATTATCATAAAAAATATTGGTCATTTTCATTTTCTACGCACATAACATGGTTGTTGACGTAATTAAATTTAAGTTTTCCAATTTGAATTATGTACAAGAATAGATTTATCATTTTAGATGGTTAATGAAACACAATATTTTGTCTAACCTTTAAAGTTACTTTTAACACACAAAGAAATTATTTATTTAGTCAGTCCCATATCACGATTCAATTTCCCCGATTTGGCTCTCCTTTACAGGGTAGCTTCTCATAGGTCCTGGGAAGGTTTTTAACTATTTTGGGGTAGGGTACCGCAACCCTACCAAGAGAAATTCCCCCTAGAATAAAATTACTTATCCCCCACCCCAAAAAAGAATTTAAACTAAAATAAAAAAAAATCAAGTTCCCCTAGAGGCCTGCAGGGGCGTAGCCGATAGTATTAGATTAATAGGACAAGATGAATATTTTACAAAAAGATGCTAAAAAAGGATACAATTTATCACTAAATCAGCTGATAAATCAGCTTTCCGCGGATATGAAAATGAAATTAAGAGATTAAAACAAGTCTTTTAATCCTGTTTTAAAGAAATAATGAAACTGGTATTATTACTTTTATGATTTCCTTTTTAATAATTGTGGAAAATTGTCTGTAATACGAATGATGCTAAACATGATTTTTCAGTATTGCTGAGAACTGGTTCTAATCCAGCGAATATTAATCGGATTCGAAGCCATACTGGAATAGTTATTTCTTTCATCGTATTATAAACCGCTTTCCGCAGATATAGAATGTACAATTATAAGATTAAAACTAGTTTTTTTAGCCCCGAGGTGCCGAAGGCATGGGTAAAAAAGCTAGTTTTAATTTTATGATTGTACATTTCTATATTCGTAGAAAGCTGGATATAATACGATGCTAAACATAGTTTTTTCGTTTGGATGAGAACTGGTTCCTATCCACGGATTCGAATGAATACGAGAAAAGATATTAATATACTGTCTGTGTCCTAAGTGATTTTATGATCTGTATAACACTTTTTAGTAGCGAAGCTACTCTATAATTCGAAATGTCCGTCCGTCCGTCCGTCTGTCCGTCCGTCTGTCCGTCCGTGTAAGACAGAATAGGGGAAACGTAATTTTCTCGGCTCCTATTAAAGATAGACAGCTGAAATTTTTTGACAATATTCCCATTATTAAGGAGCACAATTAACTATAAAACATCAAGGGCGGTCGGACCCCTTTTTAGCAGGTTTTAGGCTATTTTTGTATGTTTCACATTTTTCTCCATATCTTCAGTGTTTATGGTCCGATTTTCAAAATTTTTTCAGTTATAGATATGAGAATTAAATTTCCCGTCGTTTAAAGAAAACATCCGTGACGGCCAGACTGCCTTTTTGCAGGTTTTAGGCTATTTTTGTATTTTTCACATTTCCACCATATCTTCAGTGTTTATGGTCCAATTTTCAAAATTTTTTCAGTTATTGATATGAGAATTAAATTTCCCGTCGTTTACAGAAAACATCCATGACGGCCAGACTGCCTTTTTGCAGGTTTTAGGCTATTTTTGTATTTATCACATTATTCTCCATATCTTCAGTGTTTATGGTCCGATTTTCAAAATTTTTTCAGTTATAGATATCAAAATTAAATTTCCCGTCGTTTAAAGAAAACAACCATGGCGGTCAGACTGCCTTTTATCAGGTTTTTGGCTATTTTTATATGTTTTAAATATTTCCCCATATATTTGGTGTTTTTGGTCCAATTTTCAAACTTTTTTGGGATAAATATACTTTAAATCTACTTTTACGTATTTCCATCCACGATTTTTTGTGCTTCGCTACTTATGGATGTTGTCATCCTTGTTCTCGTATTCATTCGAATCCGGTGGATAGGAACCGGTTCTCATCCATACGAAAAAACTATGTCTAGCATCGTATTATATCCAGCTTTCTACGAATATAAAAATGTACAATCATAAGATTAAAACCAGTTTTTATTAGCTCGTGCATTCGGCACCTCGGGGCTAAAAAATTGGTTTTAATCTTATAATTGTACATTCTATATCCGCGGAAAGCGGTTTATAATACGATGAAAGAAATAACTATTAAGCCTTTTTTTTCGATTTTGTTACTTTTACTAATTGCCTTTTTTACTTTCTTCAATTTACATTTTGTCCCTACTGTGCTACTAAAGTAAATTTGTTGCTAAACTGCTTGATAACAGGAAACTGTTTAAGGACATACATTTTTAAATCTTGATTATAGAGATGCTTTGCTTAAAATATTGTTACAAAATTCAGATAAATATCATACTAACATGCCTAAATTAACGAAAAAGGCTAACCATGACGTACAAACACTAATTATAGAAAAGCTTCGCTTTTAAAAAAGAAATCAACTCCTTGGCTGGCCATAAAAATTCAGTTGACTAGTATCAAGATCGATCACAACGAACTACAATAAAATTACCGGAATATATATTACAAACGGCTACACCCCTAGAAGCCCTTTTTTTGGTGGGAGTTTATGGTTCTTTGGAGGGGAAATGGGGGAGAATCACCCCTCACCCATTTTTTTTATTTCTGTTTTAAACAAATATTTAACCTCCCCCAAAACAGTTATTAGTTATTTCTCGCATCGTATTATAAACGGCTTTCCGCGGATATAGAATGTACAATAATGAGATTAAAACTAGTTTTTTTAGCCCCGAGGTGCCGAAGGCACTGGCTAAAAAACTGGTTTTAATCTTATGATTGTACATTTTCATATTCGTAGAAAGCTGGATATAATACGATGCTAGACATAGTTTTTCGTATGGATGAGAACCGGTTCCTATCCACCGGATTCGAATGAATACGAGAAAAACCTTTCTAATTTCTCTATAAGCAGCAATTGTAAAGGAGAACCATATTGGTTAATCGGTTAGCAAGATCCTTGATGAGAGACAGACACACACACACAGACAGACACACACACACACACAAACCCGGATCTTGTTGCTTTTATATCAGGATACATCCTGTATCAGATAAAATATCTTTTTAGGAGTGTTGTTTTTTTTACAACAAAAACAAGAATGACAACATCTATAAGCAGCGAAGCTGAAAAAAATCATTAAAACGAACTATAGAGCAGTGTCGTAAAAATTAAACATTAAACTTGATAAAAAAATTTATAAAACCAATAAGCAAATCGTAATGAAACTAGGTGAAAATATGTAGAATATGAATTTATTTAAACCCTACTGTCTCTCTTGAATAGGAGTAGAGAAAATCACGAAAACTTAAAAATCTTGTAATCGATCTAGAACCCTAATTAAGACAAATCTTAATAATAGTTATTTCTCGTATCGTATTATAAACGGCTTTCTGCGGATATAAAATGTACAATTATAAGATTAAAACCAGTTTTTTTAGCCCCGAGATGCCGAAGGCACGGGCTAAAAAACTGGTTTTAATCTTATGATTGTACATTTTTATATTCGTAGAAAACTTGTTATGATACGGTGCTATACATAGTTTTTTTTCGTATAGATGAGAACCGGTGAATACGAGAAAACTTAACAAAAAATAAAGAATGTGAATTTAATGCCTGAAAATCTATCTTTAAAATTAAGTTTCAGACCGACGGACAATTCAAATTGTAGAGTAGCTGGGCTACTAAAAAAACGACACATACGTAATATTTACGTAATCTTCCCGAAACACACACACACACACACACACACAAACGCCACCTCTCCACATCCGCCTTATAAATAAGTTGAAATCTCGGTGATTCACAATTATATTTAACTTGGTGAATTACAAAAAAAAGAAGAAGAGAGAAAGCAGTAAGATTCAAAATCAGTGCTTCTGCGTCTGTGATCATGAAAGCATTTAGTTTTGTAAGTATACTAATTTATTTGCCCCTAGCCTGTAGTAAAGGGCGTGGGAGGTCAGAAAAATAGCTTAAAACCAAACAAATACTCTTTAGTTATCCTTGTACATATTCCAATTCACGATTTTTTGTGCTACTTTGTTAACTGCGCCCATTCATGAGTTTATTTATTTATGCAAAATCTGTTTGCTTTGATAGTTATTTGAGTAAAGGAGCTATTTTCAATGCAAATTTTTTATCTTTGTTCTACTCTTCAAGACAAATTCGGGAAACAGTAACCCCTCAATTTTTAAAAATATAATCGTTGAAAATTTTTTTTTTTTCATTTTTGGGATTCTTATATGATTATGTTTAAACTGAGGTAATATGTTTGTCTGTCTGGCTTTTTTCTTATTTCTATGATTAAGAGCTATGAAACTTGTTTTACAATTATTATTATTTAGCTATAAATACATGTTTTACTAAATTTAGGTTTGTTTCTTGTTGTATGCTGGAGGCAGCTTTTGCAATAGATTGCCCTATCAATCTGATTCTTCGGGTAAGATTTGTTTTTTATTAGAGTTTACAAGCTACTAATGACTGGCAGTTTACCTCAAAGCCCTAGTAGTTTTTACCCCTTTACGGTCAGATTAGAAGCTCACTGTCACTAGATTTCAGATTTAAATCTGTCTCAATATGACTCTTTGTTACCAATATTCAGATGTGACAAAAAATTAACCAAACTTATTATTGATTAATGTATAACAATTGAGATACAGGGAGGTGGGGAAATTTGGGCATTTTATTACACTAGTCTTCAATTTTTCATAATATTGTCCGTTTGTTCGTTGGCTTAACAACTTTGGTGACTTATATTGAAATTTGTTGGTTGATTCATTAGGTTCAGTTCCCAAACGTTTCAACCTCTTGTTGTAATCTAAAGAAAGGATAATTTTGTGTATCATGATTAGGGATGTACCTCAATTTAGCGGCCATTGTCTTATCCCTTTAGACCTCTCATTAAGATATATAAAATGTTAAAGAAACTTTATTTAATTTTGATTTTAAATAATCAAATAATCATTTAGAGCATAAATTGAAATTATGTCTGTGCTTAGTCACGTAATAAGATAATTTCACATGAAAATGTTGTTAATTCTATTGTGTAAAGTAGTAGGGATTTTTATGAAGCTTCAGAACCACTTGTTTTTTTTTTATTTTAGCTAAGCTTCACATAGGTCCTGCGATGATATTAAGCTATTTTGTATTCATATTTAAGTTTTAAGCTAAAGCTAAGTTTTGAGAATGGTGTTGAGCTAGCCTTATTGAATACAAACACATTTTTATAAAAAAAAAAATAACTTACTAATTTTCAACTTTCATGTAGCCAGGGAAAGGGGCATTGCAAAGTAATTACAGTGGTCCTCAAAGTTTTATAACACATTTTCACATTCTTTGTTCTAAAAAATGTTGGGACTTTTAATAAATCTTAATTAGGTGGTACAAACAACCCATGTCTAAACTTTCAAATATCATTTCTAATCGACAGGAGGGGTTTATCTTAATTTGTCTTATCCCTTATGGTCCCTCAAACAGCCAGCTCTCAGTTACACTGATTAAAAGGCACGTTGCTAGTGGTTACCCCCCTAGCCTCTAGAGGCAGAGAGGGGCTATAAAAATAGCTTTAAACCATCTCAAGATTTAAGTATGATGTATAAAATGTCTTAAAACCATTACAGTTGCTATGAGTGCTATACTTGACTAAAAAAGATTACTTGATTCTGTAGTTATTGAGATCCTTCAGACAACAAAAATTTCTGCTTTGGTGGAATAAATAATGATTATTTTGCTATTTGTAATAACTAAAACGAATATTAGAATATAGACTAAAACCGTCTCAAAATCCAAATACCATTTGAACCGCTCGGAGCTCTAGTTTTTGGAAATATAAATACCATCCTTGTGCTGTTGGTACTTTAGTAGCTACGGTGTCAAATGTGAGGATGGGTGGAAAAATTCAACTTGCGGGTAAATCAAGAGAAATTAAATTTGAAATATTTTCCTCAGTTTAACTCAGAGAGAGAGAGGACAATGGGCTGTTTATTACTCTAGTCCCCAAAGTATGACAATGATGTTTTCTCACTCGTTTGCTTGACAACTTTGGGGACTTTAACGGAATTTTGATTGGTTGTTTTATTAAGTGTTTTAACGATTTAACCACTAATTTTAATCTATAGAAGGGATAGTTTTATGTAGCATCATTGGGGATGAAGATCAATTTATCCCTTTAGATCCCTAGTTTAACTTCATTTAATTTTGTTTCAATGTTTAGGATGCAGTGGTCAAGAAATCCGAAAACTATCATCAAATTGGAAGATTCCTATCGATAAGCCAGTAAGTAACATTATTCTATTTTTACAAGGGGTGAGGGGGGGGAGGAGCTATATTATGGACTACAAATTATTGTATTGGCCTATTGTCTTATCCCTTCAGATCACTATCCTATAATATAAAGTAGTAAGGTTTTTTGTCTGTAGCTGAGGATTGCGCTAACCGCTGAACTAATATGGTTCTCCTTTACAGTGTAGCTTCTCACCAGACCTGGGAAGGTTTATAACTATTTTTTGGGGGGAGGGTATCACAAACCTCCAAGGAGATAGTCCCAAGAAAAAAATTACCCCTTACAAAAAAATTTTACTTTATAAAACTAAAATCTAAAGTGGAGTGGGTCGACTCTCCCCACCTTCAAGGGCCACTAGAGGCCTCTGGAGGCGTAGCCGCTAGTTACTTATTATAATTTGATTCTTTTTAGGTTGGCTGGCATGTAACAACCTTTGCTGTGGGCTGCCTAGCAAATGAGAATGAAAATATTAATATATCTGTTGAAACACCAAGTTTTCTGGTAAGATAATAGGGGTATAGTCCCTTTCGTGACAATGCCTCTTAAGGGGCGTTTCATCGTATTTTCACAGTAGATTTTGTTAAGTTATTTTAGGTTAGGTTAAGTTTGGTCAGGTGATTGTCCCACTGGGTTAGAGCCCGCCGCAAGGGATAGAATTAGGAGAATAGCTATTTTAAAAATACGATGAAACACCCATTGCCACGAAAGTAGTTATACCCAATGACATGTTTCCTACTCCTGATATGTCAGGTGTGCAAGCTTTTCTATAATTATTAAAAGCAAAACTTAGAAATTGCAGCAACTCTATAATCGTTACCAAAAAGTCGATACGTCCATTTCAAACATGCTGATTTCATGCTTTTTGACAACAAAATATTGTATGTTAAAATTATCTGATTCGTCTTATTTTTGTAAACATGATTCCTATTACAACAAGGTACAATTTAATAAGCAAAGCATCTCTGTAAGTAAGTCCTAAAATGTAAGTATGTCTTTAAACAGTATCATGTATTTAAGCTGTTTTGCAACAAATTTACTTACAATTTGTTTTGACATATGCAATATGCATTAATATTCTGCTCATTCAGTTCTTACACTCTACAATTGTTAATGTTCGATTGTCCTTACATTTCAGAGCTTTTTTATGGATGTTGTCATCCTTGTTAAAACTCAAACTGAGCAGCTATTGTTAAGAGTAAACAAAGTTTTAGGCTCTAGTTGGGTTTAGGGGAGTAACGTTGAAAAATGTGAGAATAGTTGAAAAGATTTTAAGTCAGTTGGGACATTTTACCACATACCTCCTAAACTATATGTAGCACAGAAATCATTTTTATATTTACAAAAACTAGTGCATATAATGATTCTAACGGTATCCAAAACATGCGCAATTTGAATTTTAAAAAGGTCCACACTTTATCTTTCATATTTTTTTCAGTTTCCAGGTGAAAAGGACGGCGCGGAATATTTCCAACTTGAACCCTCTTCAAATGAAAGTGATTCACTAGAGAAACATTTTAAAGTCGTGTAAGTTATTTTTTACCCAGGGAAAGAGTGGGCTGTTTATTACACTAGTTTCCAAAGTTTTATAATTACGTTTTGTCATTCGTTGGTCTTACAACTTTGGGACTTTAGTGAATTTTGATTTGTTGACTTATTAAGATGAGTGTTTAAACGTTTCAATCAATAAATTTACGCTACAGAAGGGGTTATTTCTTTTTATCATCATTGGAAATGTACATCAATTTAATGGCCATTGTCTTATCCTTGTAGATCCCTGACTATTTCCACACTTTACTTTTATCCAATTTTTCAAAAGTCTTTGTAATTTTTATTGTCCCAAAGACATCTAAAACAGTGGTTTTCAAAACATTGGTTTGAGCAAATCTCAAAATGAATTTGTGGTCATCCTAGCCGTCTATATTCACTATGAAGTACAAAATATAGCTAAGACTATTACAATTTAATTTACTAGCGGCTTCGCCCCCTAGTGACCTCTAGAGGCACTTGAGGAGGGAAAGGGGAGTTGAATCCCAAAACCGATTTTTTAAAATTTAGATTTACAATAAAAATTTTTGTCGAAGGGGAGGGGAGGTCTATCCCCTTTTTTTATTTTTTTTTATTTTTATGGGGGGGAAATTTTTTTCTAGAGGCGATTTCTCTTGGGAGGGTGGTGGTACCCTCCTCCAAAATGCTTATAAACCTTCCTGGGACCTGTGAGAAGCTACCCTGTTAAGGAGAACCCGATTGGTTCAGTGGTTAGTGAGATCCTTAGGTACAAACAAACAGACAGACAGACATCATTCTACTTTGTATTATAGATATCTTTCTATGAGGTTTCTATGTCTGTAAATGAAGTTAAGTTTAAGTAATCTATTTCTATTCAGATTGTCAAAGCCGCTGGCAGGAGATTTTCAAGTAAACGATGATCTTGGTGTAGCAATAAAGGTTTTTTTCAAAAACGTCGCAGTGCACATAAATGGGCAAAAAAGACATATTTTAAGATTTCCCTGTGCATAATTTAATCTTGGCTATTCCAGATTATTTTTTGGTACGGACATAATATGTACGCTCAGCCGTTTGGCAGCTAGCAGCCTTTAAAATTCATAGATTATCGGAGATAATGGCTACCAGAGACAATTTACCGTGCACTAGATCCATTGGGTATAGTCCATTTTGTAGCAACGCCCCTTAAGATGCGATTTGTCGTATTTTCAAAATGGCTTTTGATAGGTTATTTTAGGTTTGGTTAGGTTATAATGTGTTAGGTGATGGCCCCGCAGGTTGAGCTAGAAATAGAAGAAAAACCACTGTGAAAATATGCAAAAAGGACTATACCCGATCCATTTTTTATAGCTTTATTAGTGAAGCTTAGTCGCGGATGCAGCGCAGCTGACGAGTCCTGCTCATAATTATAATTATTTGTTATCTTATCTTATCTTATCTTATTATTTGTTAGGTAAAATTTGAAAAAGTTTCAGTTGTGTTCTCCAGAGAAGTTATCATCAATGTTGAGCCGCCATTCAATGAAAATTTTAAACTCGAAGATCTCACATCCACGTAAGTATTTTCAGGGATTTTAAGGGATAAGATGGATAAACTATAAATTGGTGTTCACCCCTTATTATGATAAATTATGATAACAAAAGTATCTTTTCTGTAGATTGAAATTATTGGTGAGGTGAAACAAGGTTTAAACTATTTAAAAAAAAACTAAAAAATCTAAACAATGACAGAACGTGTTTTATTCTTGTTCTCTAGTTAGCTTAAAACTTTGGGTACTTTTATTAAATTTTGATTGGTTTGTTTAAAACTTTTAGTGTTCGAACTTTCAAGCCAATAATTTTGATTTACAGAACTTTTAATTTTGTTTATCATCATTAAGATGCACATTAAATTAAAGTCAATTGGCTCACCCATCTATTCTATAACTAACTTTGCCCGTATGTATTATATATAATCATTTCAGTGAGGAAATAGTTATTTATCATATTATAGACAGCTTTCCTCGGATGATAAAATAAAAAAATATAATATTAATACCAATTTTGTCAGCCCGTGTCTTTGGACCATTGGGGTTAACAAAACTAGCTTTAATATCCGCAGAAATCTTTCTATAATACGATGCGATTTATAATTATTACAATTCCTTTTTGGCTTAGAATTAACAATTTTTCCAATGGAAAAACCATATGTACCTTAGTTTCTATCTTTTAAATATATATATCATTTTTTTAGTTTAAATATTTGTATTGTTTTTTTTTAATGAATGGGTTGAAAATAACAAATGTACTAGAATAATTATATTACTTTTGGTTCATTAAATTCAAATGCACATATTTCTAATTTATTAAATTTTTTTGCTTTTATTTTCTAGTATTAGGGGGGGGGGGGAAGTTTGTACAGTTATAGGAAATGAAATTCAGTACCAAATTTTGCCCTGGCCGTTTGGGCTTGTTTTTATAGTTATCAACCTAATTCTTTTTATAAGCGCTCTTATATGATTAGATCTACCTGTAAAACTTAAAAAAATGAAATTTGGGACTTTCCCTTAAAGGGGCTAGAGGAGCAAAAGACCCCCAAACACTAAAATTTTAAGTTCTGAGTCTATTTTCTGAGATATTGAGACGATTTTTTTTAATGAAAACACTTTTTAACAAAACCGAACTAAGTAGCCAATACAAATTTCATTTTGGGACTTTCCTTCTAGGGGCTAGTGGAGCAAAAGGCCCCCCAAACACTAAAATTTTAAGTTCTGAGCCTATTTTCAGAGATATTGAGATGATTTTTTTTATGAAAATTTTTTTTTACAAAACCGAACTAAGTAGCCATTACAAATTTCATTTTGGGACTTTCCCTTAAAGGGGCTAGTGGAGCAAAAGACCCCCAAACACTAAAATTTTAAGTTCTGAGCCTATTTTCAGAGATATTGAGACGATTTTTTTAATGAAAACACTTTTTAACAAAACCGAACCAAGTAGCCAATACAAATTTCATTTTGGGACTTTCCTTCTAGGGGGCTAGTGGAGCAAAAGGCCCCCCAAACACTAAAATTTTAAGTTCTGAGCCTATTTTTAGAGATATTGAGATGATTTTTTAAAATGAAAATATTTTTAACAAAACCGAACTAAGTAGCCATTACTAATTTCATTTTCGGACTTTCCTTCTAGGGGCTAGTGGAGCAAAAGACCCCCAAACACTAAAATTTTAAATTCTGAGCCTATTTTCAGAGATATTGAGACGATTTTTTAATGAAAACATTTTTAACAAAACCGAACTAAGTAGCCAATACAAATTTCATTTTGGGACTTTCCTTCTATGGGCTAGTGGAGCAAAAGACCCCCAAACACTAATATTTTAAGTTCTGAGCCTATTTTCAGAGATATTGTGACGATTTTTGTATTGAAAACATTTTTAACAAAACCGAACTAAGTAGCCATTACAAATTTCATTTTATGACTTTCCTTCTATGGGCTAGTGGAGCAAAAGGCCCCCCAAACACTAAAATTTTAAGTTCTGAGCCTATTTTCAGAGATATTGAGATGATTTTTTTAATGAAAACATTTTTCACAAAAACGAACTAAGTAGCCAATACAAATTTCATTTTGGGACTTTCCTTCTATGGGCTAGTGGAGCAAAAGGCCCCCCAAACACTAAAATTTTAAGTTCTGAGCCTATTTTCAGAGATATTGAGATGATTTTTTTAATGAAAACATTTTTCACAAAAACGGACTAAGTAGCCAATACAAATTTCATATTGGGACTTTCCTTCTATGGGCTAGTGGAGCAAAAGGCCCCCCAAACACTAAAATTTTAAGTTCTGAGCCTATTTTCAGAGATATTGAGATGATTTTTTTAATGAAAACATTTTTCACAAAAACGGACTAAGTAGCCAATACAAATTTCATATTGGGACTTTCCTTCTATGGGCTAGTGGAGCAAAAGACCCCCTAACACTAAAATTTTAAATTCTGAGCCTATTTTCAGAGATATTGAGACGATTTTTTAATGAAAACATTTTTAACAAAACCGAACTAAGTAGCCAATACAAATTTCATTTTGGGACTTTCCTTCTATGGGCTAGTGGAGCAAAAGACCCCCAAACACTAATATTTTAAGTTCTGGGCCTATTTTTAGAGATATTGAGACGATTTTTTTTAATAAAAGCATTTTTAACAAAACCGAACTAAGTAGCCATTACAAATTTCATTTTGGGACTTTCCTTCTAGGGAATAGTGGAGCAAAAGACCCCAAAACACTAAAATTTTAAGTTCTGAGCCTACTTTCAGAGATATTGAGATGATTTTTTTAATGAAAACATTTTTAACAAAACCGAACTAAGTAGCCAATACAAATTTCATTTTGGAACTTTCCTTCCAGGGGCTAGTGGAGCAAAAGACCCCCAAACACTAAAATTTTATCTTCTGATTATCTATTTCAGTTATTTGAAAAAAAATTTCATTAAAAAAATCAGCCATAATATCTTTAAAAATAAGCTCAGAACTTAAAATTCTAGTGTTTGGGGGTCTTTTGCTCCACTATTCCCTAGAAGGAAAGTCCCAAAATGAAATTATGTATGGGCTAGTGGAGCTAAAGGTCCCCCAAACACTAAAATTTTAAGTTCTGAGTCTATTTTCAGAGATATTGAGATGATTTTTTTAATGAAAACATTTTTAACAAAACCGAACTAAGTAGCTCAGAACTTAAAATTTTAGTGTTTGGGGGTCTTTTGCTCCACTATCCCCTAGAAGGAAAGTCCCAAAATGAAATTTGTAATGGCTAGGTACTTAGTTTGGTTTTGTTAAAAATATTTTCATTAAAAAAAATCGTCTCAATATCTCTAAAAATAGGCTCAGAACTTAAAATTTCAGTGTTTGGGTGGCCTTTAGCTCCTTTAGGAAAGTCCCAAAATAAAATCTGTAATGGTTCCTTAATTCGGTTTTGTTAAAAATGTTTTCATTAAAAAAATCATCTCATATCTCAAAAAGTAGGCTCAGAACTTAAAATTTTAGTGTTTGGGGGGTCTTTGCTTAATTAGCCCCTAGAAGGAAAGTTCCAAAATGAAATTTGTAATGGCTACTTAGTTCGGTTTTGTTAAAAATATTTTCATTTTAAAAAATCATCTCAATATCTCTAAAAATAGGTTCAGAACTTAAAATTTCAGTGTTTGGGGGGCCTTTTGCTCCACTAGACCCTTTAAGGGAAAGTCCCAAAATGAAATTTGTATTGGCTACTTAGTTCGGTTTTGTTAAAAAGTGTTTTCATTAAAAAAATCGTCTCAATATCTCTAATAATAGGCTCAGAATTTAAAATTTTAGTGTTTGGGGGTCTTTTGCTCCACTAGACCATAGAAGGAAAGTCCCCAAATAAAATTTGTATTGGCTACTTAGTTCGGTTTTGTTAAAAAGTGTTTTCATTAAAAAAATCGTCTCAATATCTCTGAAAATAGGCTCAGAATTTAAAATTTTAGTGTTTGGGGGTCTTTTGCTCCACTAGTCCCTTTAAGGGAAAGTCCCAAAATGAAATTTGTAATGGCTACTTAGTTCGGTTTTGTGAAAAAAGTTTTCATAAAAAAAAATCATCTCAATATCTCTGAAAATAGGCTCAGAACTTAAAATTTTAGTGTTTGGGGGGCCTTTTGCTCCACTAGCCCCTAGAAGGAGAGTCCCAAAATGAAATTTGTATTGGCTACTTAGTTCGGTTTTGTTAAAAAGTGTTTTCATTAAAAAAATCGTCTCAATATCTCTGAAAATAGGCTCAGAACTTAAAATTTTAGTGTTTGGGGGTCTTTAGCTCCACTAGCCCCTTTAAGGGAAAGTCCCAAAATGAAATTTTTAAAGTTTTACAGGTAGATCCAATCATATAAGAGCGCTTACAAAAAGAATTAGGTTGATAACTATAAAAACAAGCCCAAACGGCCAGGGCAAAATTTGGTACTGAATTTCATTTCCTATAACTGTACAAACTTCCCCCCCCCCCTTGTCAGTTGTTTCTTAAAATCTTTTACAATGGCTTTGTTTAGATAAAGTTTATTATATAAAAGAAAATATATTGTTAATTTTGTTTTATTCTATATATTCTTTTGTAGCCTGACAAAGTGTCTCAAAAATGAGCCATGTGACGTCATAAAAAGAGGGAGATGTGAGGAGAATTAGGAAAGAAAACCCCCATAACGAGATGGATAATCCCTCATTTTTATGACGTCACAAGGCTGATTTTTTGAGACACTTTGTCCAGCTACATTCTTTTTTAAATAGAGTTTTCTATGTTCTGAAGTCTTTTACATCAATATTTTTTGTTTATCTTTCTAAATCTCCCTATTAATCTGATGCGCTATGTTAAAATCTACTAGAAGTTGCACACCTAGCATCTAGAAGTTATACATATGAAGCCACTAAACCATTTCAAGACTTGAATTAAATAGACCAAAACCATCTAAACTGATACCTATGTGAAGCTTCATGAAAATGGAGAACTCAGTTAGTCTCAATACTTTCACGCAGAAATATTAAAATGTAAAATTATAAGATTAAAATCTGTTTTGTTAGCCCCGAGGGGCCGAAGGAAGGACTGGTATAAAAACTGGTATCATTTTTATGATTTTATTATAATATTCGTGGAAAATTGTCTATAATTCAATACTTTACATGATTTTTCAGTTTGGCTGAGAACCGGTTCTAATCCACCGGATATTAATCGGTTTCGAAGCCACACTGCAGAAACCTTACTACTTTATTTAATTGTATATACATTGTATTATAGAACTGTGCCCCCTTCTGTGTATCCCACCCGAAGTACTGAAGAGCTAATAAACGAAGCATCAACCAAAGACCCAGAGAAAGCTGAAATAACTGGCAAGAATGCTGGTAACGAGAATTCTGGCAACCATTTCATATCAGCTTATACCAACAAAAAATTTAATTCGAAAAAAATCACGAAACCTATATGAGGTTTTAGCTGTCGTTGGGTGGCAACATATAGTAAAATTAACGACCTCCCCATTCGCCCCCCAAATATTATTTAAGATTTATCTCACTTCTTGGTTATACCCTATACCTGATTTTATATGCACAGTAGATTTGAAACCTACAGATGTGAATTTTTTTTATCAATTCCAATACAATTAACTACAGTGTGTTTTTTTTATGAGAACTTTTTTGAAAGCAATTTTACCCCATTTATAATTATCAGAATTTAATGATTAATAGCTTATTTTCTTCGTTGTTTAAGGCAATTAATAGAACACCAAAAAAATATTTCAGTTTTTATCTAAAAAGTACAGTAAAATTTAAAATTCAAAACTTAGGTGTCAACGTCTAAAAATGGTTTTAGCGCATTTTTCTTATGCTCAAATATTCAACCTTTTGCAAGAATGGCTGCTAAACACTTGGAAGTTGAAATATAGAGCTAAAAATGTATACAGATACTATTAGGGACATGTACTAGAACATATCAAAGTTTGAAGGTCATATCTCAACCAGGAAGGGAGTACTGGCCCCCCAAAGTCGACTACAGAAAATCCAATTTTTTTTCTTGCAAAGGGTAGAAGATTTAGGTATAAGAAAAATGCGCTAAAACCATTTTTAGATGTTGACACCTAAGTTTTGAATTTTAGATTTTACTGTACTTTTTAAATCAAACCTGAAATATTTTTTTGTTGTTCTATTAATTGCCTTAAAAAACGAAGAAAATAAGCCATCAATCATTAAATTCTGATAACTATAAGTGGGGTAAAATTGCTTTCAAAAAAGTTCTCATAAAAAAACACACTGTATATACTACTAAGATAAGTAATAGTGTCCCTCATAGTGCCAGATGAGCATTCAATCTTCCCCTCTTATTTTATATATAAATTGAAAACAATCTGTTGAGTTTTTTCTATGTCTAACCCCTGCAAGGAGTCTATTTCTACTGGGCTAACCTGACCTAATCTGAAGAAATAAGCAACAATAAAAAAATAACAATTTATAATTTTTATGATATTGGTAATAATATATCATATTCTATTGTAATTTGTATTGTATTTGTTTAGAAGTAGAACATCATGAAAGGGATGAGAATATGATATTAGATTATGAGGGAAAAAAGTCAAGTGAACCTGGTAAGTTATATTCTCATTTTTTAAATTCTAAAGTATACACAGGGTGTGTCACATAAATCCAGACTTTTATAAAACCCCATAGCATCAAAACTACTTGACCAATCAGGACGTTTGACCCCACTATAAAAAGCTTAGGAAAGGATCTTTCAGCCAATAAAAATCTTTGGGCAATCGAGGACGTGTACTCCAATCTGGCCGTGCGTATGTTCATCAAGGCCGATTTGAAATGCGCAAGTGGGGCCCACTAAATCTGACCTTAGCCCATCTGTAGGTGAGATAAGCTTATAAAACTTGCTGGAGACACTGTTAGATATAAAAGTAAGACACTAGAAAAAAAACTAGAGCTCTCTGTCCCAACTGGCTTGGTCGTATTACTTTGGCAAAGTGAGATGTGACATATTTTGAGATCTCAAAAACGTCGAAAAGTCGTAGAAAATTGTGAAAATTTCTTGGTTCCTGACTTCAGGGACCCATATGGAACCTTGAACTCTTTTAGACTATGGGTTGCGCTGACAACCCTAGCTGAATCTTCATGCTATTTACAAAAAGGTAAATAACGTCGTTCTAGCTTAATTGTAGTCCAAAAATGAGCCTCCGTGTCGTTGGGTAGCTTGAAAGTTAGGTGAATTTGGATCCTGCGGTTACTCATGTCCCTAAGGAGATGTTGCCTCCCAGCAGCCCCGATCTTAATCCAATGGACTTTTGGGCCTGGGGCTACTTTGAAGCATGCACCTATAGACGTGACTATACTACAAAGACCTCCCTTATTGCCACTATCAAGGAGAACTTCTCCAGCTTGGAAAGGTACATGCTAACCTGGACCTGCGGGAGGCTGGTAGAGGCGGTGATTTAGACTAGTGGCAAATTTTGAATAATCTAATAGCCATATATCTATTCTGCTTCCCAGTTTATAAAATCTTTAAAATTGACGATTTTATGTTAATTTGTTTAAAAATTTGAAAAAGTACGGATTTATGTGCTGCACCCTGTATTTATTTCATTGTATTTTCTCTTTGCCCCAAGAAATGATGAGATGTGCCAACCCCTCTAGTGTTATTACGTGTGATGTAATCTGAAGTTTTAATTCAACCCTAAAGCACCCAACCCCCAAAATAAAGTAACAGGATGTTTGTCTGTTTGTACTGAAGGATCTCACTAACTGCTATAAAGAGATATATAGACAGACTTAAAAACAAACTTATCTATTATAAAAATTAGGAACTACTACTACAACTCTTTAAGTTTATCTGTCTGACATTATCTATTTGTTATTTGTATTGTCATTTGTTTAGAATTAGAATATTATGAAATGGATGAAAATATGATACCAGATTTTGAGGATATAATGTCAAGTGAACCTGGTGAGTTATATTCCTTTTTTTAGTAGCAAAGTTACTCTACATTTCCAATTTCCTGTCTGTCTGTAAGAAATTAATTGGGGGAAATATGATCTACTTGTCTTCTATATATGATAGAAGGATAACCCTTCATGACAACATTCACATTATAAAGGAGCATAATTAACTATAAAATATCCATGGTGGTGGGACTGCTTTTTAGCAGGTTGATGGCTTTTTTATATATTTTTTTACATTTCCCCCCATATCTTTGGTGTTTATGGACCGATTTTCAAATCTTTT
This sequence comes from Acartia tonsa, assembly GCF_053477335.1. NCBI lineage: Eukaryota > Metazoa > Arthropoda > Copepoda > Calanoida > Acartiidae > Acartia > Acartia tonsa. Next base: position 30,716,640 of record NC_137273.1, read on the forward strand.
AAAATAAGAATATCAAAATTAAATTTATTGTTGTTCCAAGGGATTTTTGTACATATTTTACCAGGTTTTTGGTTTCTTGAGGCAGAAGAGATTAAGACTAAGAGATTAGATTATGAGGAAAGAAAGTCAAGAGAACCTGGTGAGTCATATTCCCATTTTTGTTATTCAAAAGTATTTATTTATTTCAATTTATTTTTCTCTTTGCCCCAAGAAATGATGATATGTGCAAACCTCTCTAGTGTTGTTCTGTGTGATGTAATCTGTAGTCTTGATTCAACCCTAAAGCACCCAACCCCCATTATCCTTATACTAAAGTAACAGGATGTTTGTCTGTCTGTGTGTCTGTCTGTCTGTGTGTACCGAAGGATCTTGCTAACCGCTAAACCGATCGGGTTCTCCTTAACAGGGTAGATTCTCATATGTCCTGGGAAGGTTTTTAACTATTTTGGGGGAGGGTACTACCACCCTCCCAAAAGAAATGACAAAAAAATTGAAAATTTTCTTAAAATCTGGGAGACTTCAGCGTCAAATAAGGTGGTATTGTACATAAAAAATTAACTTTAACAAACAAAAACATTTAAAGTGCCACTAGAGGCCTCTAGGGGCGTAGCCGCTAGTCCTTATAATAAAGTAACAGGATGTTTGTCTGTTTTTACTGAAGGATCTCACTAACTGCCTTTAGCTTTAATAACAAAAAAATTATAACCATTTAAATTATGACATTTTAGGTATATGAAAATCTGAAAGTTTCCATTGCTCATAATAGAAATTAAAATATTGAATTATAAGCTTATCTGCGGCAGAAACTTAAAGGGACTGTGAACGAGAAAATTTCTCATCAGATTATCAAACCTTAACATCATCTAATTCATATAATCTCAAATCTCAAAGATAGGGCAAAACTGACTCTCGTTTCCCTAAAAAACGGCCTTTTTCGTCGATTTTTACTATATAAGATATATAAGATTGGAAGAAATTTTTCCAGACTATATAAATGTGCAGTTAATTGTCTTTTTTTCCTTCTATAGCTAAAACAAAACTTTTAGACTTAGTTCTCTATTTTTCCTAACGGTTAAGCTGACTTTTAACATAAACCTTGCTCTAAACTAATGTATAGTTACTTAGAAATTGATAAAATAAGCAATATTTTTTATTCAATATTAAATACAATAACAAAGCTAGAAACAGGTTTTTTTATTAGTATCCAAGTAACTTCAGTTAGCCCATCTCTCGCTCACCTTTAATTACAAATTTGTAAATAATAAAAGTGCAATATTTCTTTATAAACAGTCTGATAAAAGTGTAAACTAATTCTCCTAAGTGGGTGATTTATTGTCCAACACAATAAAAAAAGGATATTATTATTTTAAATAACCTCTGAGATTCAACCCTTTGTAGACAATGAGGTATTTTTTTCAATAATACGAATTTAAAATAGATCTTTATTACCTAATTACTACATTATTAAAAAACTAATTGGCAATTTCTTCATATCATAAGATAAATCCTTAACAGTAAGTAAATTGTAAGTTAAATATCCCTAAAAACATTATAAGAAACAAACACATTCAGATTTTCCCTATTTTTTCCTTTTTTTCCTCCCAAAATACCATAAAATCAATCCTAGATATTTTTGTTAATAGGACGTTTTTGGTTGATCAGTGTAGTGAAAGGTGCTTAGAAAATGTTAAGAGTTGATAATCAGATGAGAAATTTTTACGTTCACACTCCCTTTAAGTTGCCGTTCACTGATTACATTTTTACAATAAAAACACTTTAACTTGTGTTGTACTCTTGGAAGTAGACAAGTTAAACTGATTTTTAAAAATGGGTATTTTTATTGTAAAAATATAATTAGTTACTGGCAACCTAAATTTATGACGAAAATAAACTTAGGGTATAGGGTCTATCTTTGGCAGTCTTTCAGCAGTTAGATTGGTGTATTTCTTGCAGGGTTTCATTAATAGCAAAGTAAAAAATATTTTTCTGAAAAGTTACTTTCTTCAAAGCCAAACTCTAGCTTTATAAATCTCTGCTGTTAATGTAAAAAAAATATTTTCATATCTTCTTATGTAGAAATCTAAAGAGAACAAGGACATATGCATCTTTTAATATTTTATAATGAAATATTTAAAATATTAGATGATTAAAAATACTTTTTTAAGGGTCTCACTGTATACTTGTTTAGAAATAATAAAAGCTGCTTGTTATGGAAATAGATCAACTGAACTTGTAAGAGAGTTACTGGATGCTGGAGCCAATATTGAAGAAAGGAGTTTGAGTGAGCCTGGTAAATTTATCATGTTTTGCTGATTTTTAAGCTATCAAGCTTGTCAAGTAATTAAAATTCTGTTAACTAAGTATGATATCTTTTTTCCAAAAACCTTGCATTAAAACATGGGACAATTATAAATGTCTGTCTCATTATTAACTTAACATTATCTTAATCAAAATATCTCAAATGAATAGCCAGTTTTTGTTTTCTGTTTTACTAAAAGAGAAACCAAACAAAAATATTTGTGACCTTATAAAAATACAATTTTACAAATTATTGGTATTTTTTTCTACCTAAAACCTAAATTCATGAGAGAAAGTAGTTGATTTTTAGTAGTGAAGCTACTCTTGAGTCTTCAATTTCAAATGTCCTTCTGTATCTCTGTTAGAGACAGAGTGGGAGAAACATGAATTTCTTGGCTTCTATTCAAGATGCAGGACAGTAACATTTGTCAACATTCCCATCATTAAGGAGCATAATTAACTATACATTGTAGTTTTCAAATTGAAAATTGTTATTTATCATATTTTGATTATAGTGATCATACTTGAATGGGTATTCAAAATATTCTTGCAATGCACAATGACATGGCAAAATTTGAAATTTATCTCTCCACTTCTTGGACAAAGAATTTACCTAGTGATCACTATATTGACAGAATAATTTCATATATATTCTTGTAAATGCAATATTACAAAAATCCCAAACATAATTTTAAACTAAAATGTATGAATTCATGTATTATAATTCAATACTTGAATACTCATATTCTAATGCGTAGTTCTAAGATAATTTTCAATTAACAAATATGTTATATTAATACAAATAAAATACAAAATAATTACTTCAGTTCAAATATCTCCCTTCCGACTTTGGCTCATATCGTCAAACATGAATAGGTCATTTTTGATTTTATATTTCTCTTAAAATAAAACTTTTCTATTTCAAATTATGTGATCATAGAAATATTTTTAGATTATGATCCTTATAATTATGATGATGAAATAGTGAACAAAACAAGTCTTATTTGTGCAACTGCAGAAGAAAATAAAGAATTAATCAATCTCCTTCTACAATATGGTGCAGATGTCAATGCTATGGATTCAGAAGGTTAGTAAGATACATGTTATTGCAGTCCATGATAATATGTTTTCAACAAACATCAATTCCTTTTTTACAGTGCGTGGTTTGTCTGTTCATCTGTTTAGTGGTTAGTTTTCTTTCATTTTAGTTAGTTTACATACTTTTTTTGATTATACAGTAAAAGCTAAAAATGCTTATTCCAATATAAGTCAAAATAAATTAATCACAAAAATTATTAGGTTGGATGCGTCTAAATAGACGCAAAAAAGTTCTTTGGTATGCCACATATCAAGTAGCTAAAAATATAAATGTCTTTATATAAATAACAAGGATGACAACATCCATAAAAACGAAGCTCTGAAACGGTATGACAGACGAACATTAACTCTTGTAGAGAGTCAGAACTGAATATACAAAATAAGAATATATAAGTTTTGACAAAATTATACGTAAATTTGTTGCAAAATTTCTTAAATACAGAATTCTGTTTAAAGACATTCTGACATTTTTAGGACTTGATTATAGATATGCTTTGCTCATAATATTGTACCTTATTGTAATTGGAATCAGTAATCCAAAAATAAGATCAATCAGATGATTTTATCACATAGAAATTGTTGTTAAAAAAGTTTAAAAAACAACATGTTTAAAATGGACGTACGGACATTCTGGTAAAGATTATAGAGTTGCTACGCTTTGTAAATCGTACCTAACTACTACAGGAATCATCATGCAAAGTTTGAAATTGAAAAGGACAATTCTAATCTAACATGCCTAAATTATCGAAAAAAGCTATCCGTTAAGGATGGACTGACTTACGGACACTATTTATAAAAAAGCTTTGCTTTTAAAAAGGAAGCTGGTTAAAGTTATGGAAATATTATAAATGATTTTTCTCTTGTCAAAGTTAAATAATATTTTTGTCACATTGTCTTAATTACTAGCAACTACGACCCTAGAAGACTCTAGTTAAAATCTAAACAGAAAAATTAAAAAATATATTTTTGAGAGTGGGCAATTTTTTTGGAGGTTGGATTTCTACCATCCCCCCCCCCCCCCAACAAAAAAATTTAAAACCTTCCCTGGACCTATAACGAGCTTCACTGTAAAGGAGAACTATATCGGTTCAGTGGTTAGTGAGGTCCTTTGCTACAGACAAACAAAAGCTACTTTTAAAAAATAGGATGATTTATATATCCATCCATCTATTTAACACTATAAATTTATCTCTGTGTTTATATAAATATAATATAATATATAAAAAAAAATCTATGAAATATAAAGTTAGATGACGCTGCTTTGAGATTACAATGGACAAGGACAAATGTATTTGAATATATAAATACAAAAAAATGAAAAAAGATAATTTGTGTAACAATATAAAAATAAAATGGCATAATAATATTTTTGGAAAAAAAGCTATCCATTACCGACGGACGGATGGACCAACGGACGGACCGACCCTAATTATAGAAAATCTTCGCTTTTAAAAATAAATTCTATATCTAGGAGTGACCAGTCTAATGATGGCAGCAGGTTATCTCCTTCCTAGACATGAGGAGGAAGGAGACTTTGATAACACAGATATAGTTAGGATTCTTGCAGAACATGGAGCTGACATCAATATCAAGGACAAAAGTGGTAAGCCACATACTATTAATGTCTCAAAATCTATCTCTCCATCCATCTATATACATTTACCTGTGTGTATATAATTCCTATAATTGCACTATAAACAATAAAATATATTTTAGAGCCATTATATCTATATCTAGGTAAGGACAGTCTTATGAATGCAGCAAAATGGGGTACCACAGATACAGTTAGGGTTCTTTTAGAACATGGTGCTGATGTCAACTCTAAAGATGAAAATGGTAAGCTATGCACTATTATAGTCATATAATCTATATGTAATGTATATCCATTCATCTATATGACACTATAAAGCTACATATTATAATTGTCACAATATCTATAATATCAAAATATTCAAACATCCATCTACAGTCATTATTTCTTAAACTGTTTTTAACCTATTTTTAAAAGGTTTATCAATAAAAAATATACTCTGACACCTGTAGAATCATACTGCATAGCTAAAAATGTGAATAATAACCCACATCAAATTTTATTAGGATTTTAAAGTTTATTTTTTACTGTGGATTAAGTATATTTTGCTGAATCGTGATGTTTCTTTCCTTTGGGGGTAAAATTCTCAGCTTTTAGAGTGTTTTGCTTCATAAATATTAGTGTATGCTAGTATAGAGTAAAGTTAGGCCTTTTGATTTTATCTATCAAAACTAATTAAAAATTAATTCTTTACAATATATCAATAAATTAACATAAAAATGTTTCATGTCTATTATCCATGTAAAACACATAAAAGTCAGCTGTAGTGGGCTAAATCTTTAAAAACGAAAATAAATGTATCAAGCAATACAACAAATTTATCTTTATCACATTTACAAGTATGATATAAAATAAGATTATTCAAACTTATTTTTTAAAATATTTTTAAAAAGTATGTATCTTTAATGTGATTAGTTTTCATTCTTTTCATTTTATTCAAATAAAAATTATTCTATTAAATTGGAAATAAGTCACTTTGTAAGAACACTATATTTAAGATTTAAAGATTTCTAGTTTTGTCATTGGTAAATGCTGAATCTTCATAGTTTTTATGTCAATTCAAAGAAATACCCTACATCTTTAACTTTTAATGAATTACTATAAATATAAAATCAAAAGAGCTATTATTTTACTATCATTGTCTTTTAATCATATTATGAAAAAATACTTTGTAAGGAAGAATTCTACCAAAAAAGAAAAGATACATCGATGTGGGTTATTATTCTCATTTTTAGCTCTGCATTATGATTCTTAAGATATCAGAGTATATTTCTGAAAAACAGTTTAATGTATCACCAAAAGTAGCATATGTCCTTGTTCTCTAGACATTTCCACCCAAGAATATATAAAAATCAAATTTTACCAACATTACCAATGGAAATCCAGAATCCTTTCATTTTTGTTACTAGCAGAAACTTTATACAAAAGTGTAATAAAAAATTTAGTTTTTAAGTTAAAAGCATTTTTTTTAATGCAGATTTTTGAGTATTTTTATGTTAATGATTTATTTGAAAAAATAACTTATTAGGCAAAATTGTTTTAGATAAAATAACCAAATAAATAATTATGAATATAAGGAGAAAATCGTTTTTGTTTCATAATCCTAACTTTGATACATAACAAAAAAGATATAAACAAAATAAAATGTTGGTTTTTTTTTCTCAAAAGCATAATAAATCCCCTTCTAAACGATTGACATTTCAAAAAAAGGGGGCAGAGTAACTGTTATAATAAATTCTTTTGATTAATAAGGGTAAGAAAATAACCTGAAATTTGCAAAAAATCAAATCAGTAGTATTTTTTTAATTGATATTTTTTGGTGGAATAAAAAATAAATTACAAGTAAAAAGAAACTGTTTTTAAAGGTATATCAAAATCATTCTTTTCATTTAATTAAATAAAAATTATTTATTTTTATTAGAAATAACTCACTTTGTTAAAACACTATAAAATTTAAAGAATTCTAGTATTATTATTTATTTATTCTAGTTTGTATGTTAATTCATATACAGGGTGTTTAAAAAAACTACATTTTCCGGTTTTGAGAAAAAACCACAAGGAATATGAAAAAAAGGATTATAGGTCCATATTCTATGTAAAAATGTACATCAGGTACATCAGGTAAAAATGCGGCTGTACTGATAGGTACATGTAGGGGAAAAATGCTTGATGTTAAATATGAGATATCAATTAGATTGAAATAACTTGTATATTTTGCAACATATTGTTTCAAAAGTACAATATCAAAGTAGTAAAAGGTTAAATCAATGTCCCCCTAAGAAATTTTTTACATATTTTCTTTTTTTGCTCCATGCAAAGACCTTCTTGGGTTCTTCAGAATTTAGTTTTTTCTATTTCTCTATGTCAAAGTCATTTTTAGAAAAAAATCTCTATTAATACTGTGTGCATTGACAAATAAAACAAGTCACTTTTTATTTCATTTCAATATCTTTAAAAATAAGCAAGCTATCATGGTTTAAAATTATTGGTAAAAGTACTTTTTCTTAAATTACTTATGTTTTATGAGCCATTCTCTTATAATCTGTCAATCAAAATTAAGATATAGGAAATTTAAGGGGGAGGGGCGAGAAACAAATATGAGAAATTTTAATACTAAGAACTAAAATTCAAACAAAAAGAATATTAATTTTTTGTTATTAAAAAAGGCATATTAATAAAGTTTTAAATGTAATTATTAGAATATTTTGATGTTCATGTTATAATGTTGTTTTCAAGTAAAAAAAGGTTTTAATTCAACGTTATTGCATAAAATTCTTTAAGAGTACAATAACACACGCACCTTTTGAATTCTTTGGGCTCTAAAATGCGCTGTTGTTTTAAAAGATATAAAAAATCACCTGTAAAAAATTCTATGCATATTTTTATAGAGAATATGGACATATAATTATTTTTTGAATCTGGAAAATGCAGTTTTTTCTGAAAAACCCGTATAAAGTGTGTTACTTTATTTTATGTTTTATCATTATTTGGCCACAACTTGGTCAAAAATGCTCACAAATCAGACCTTTTTCAACCAAAGATACTCAAATGATTCCTTTACAAGCCCAATCAATCAGTTTTAAGATATCTTTATATTTCAAGAAAAATTTATGAAATTACTAAAAAACAGCAAATTTGGGTGTTACCTTTTATATGCACAGATACCATAAAATCAACAGAAAAAATATTCATTTTTACTTTTCTGTCATTTTTAAAGTTTGATTCTGTTAAATTGGCTATTCTTGAAGGGATTTATGCATTGAAATATACTGAAACATAATATTGGGCAGAAATTAATGTATTTCAAAGAAAGAAAATTTTAAAAATAAGAAATTTGACCTCTATCACCTCAGAGGACAGCTGCCCACCTCCAGTTGACAGGATATAAATTAATACTTGTTAGCAATAATAATTAGCCCAAAAAGTAAAACAAAAAGTTTTTTAATATGGTAAAAAAATAATAATCTAAATCTTAATTTTGGGGATGATGATCTGAAGGACGCTCTTACTGGTGGTGATGATGACCCAGATCGTATCCAAGTACATGAGCATTATGACAACTCATCTATTGAACTATAGTCCAATTTTTGTATTTGTAGCAGCCTCCAATTAAAAGTTGTAACAAGAAATATAACCATCTTTTAGAAACTACTATATTTACCTTATGAATTGGAGAATTTAAAATCCATGATTGTATGTTTTGGGATTTCTCTTGATTGGAGAATGCTACAAATACAAAAATCGGACCATAGTTTAATAGATAATTTGTCATAATGCTCCTGTATTTGGATACCATCTGGGTCATCATCACCAACAGCAAGAGCATCTTTAAGATCATCATCCCCTAAATTAAGATTTAGATTATCATTTTTTTACCATATTAAAAAAAATTTTGTTATACTTTTTGGGCTAATAATCATTGCTAACAAGTATTTAACTACATCCTGTCAACTGGAGGTTGGCAGCTGTCCTCTGAAGTGATAGAGGTCGAATTTCTTATTTTCCAAAGTTTCTTTCTTTGAAATACATTAATTTCTGTCTAATATTATGTTTCAGTGTAATCAATGCATAACTCCCTTCAAGAATAGCCAATTTAACAGAATCAAACTTTAAAAGTGACAGAAAAGTAAAAATAAGTATTTTTTCTGTTGATTTTATGGTATCTGTGCATATAAAAGGTAACACCCAAATTTGCCGTGTTTTAGTATTTTCATCAATTTTCCTTGAAATATAAAGATATCTTAAAAATGATTGATTGGGCTTGTAAAGGAACCATTTGAGCATCTTCTGTCGAAAAAGGTCTGATTTGTGAGCATTTTTGACCAAGTTGTGGCCAAATAATAATAAAACATAATAAAAGGTAACACACTTTATATTCTACAACTTCTATTAATCATTATAAATAAAATCAGAAGAGATTTTTAAAAATCTCATTATGTTTGATTATATTATGAAGAAAAATTAATTGTTTTACCCAAAAATAAAAAAACCTTAATATCTGTAAAAAAAATTCTCAATCTATAGTAGTATATAGTAGTTGATATACCTTTAAAAATAGGATCAAAACAGGTTAAAGGACGCCTGCAAGAAATAACACGCTTTAACTGCTGAAAGACTGCCATAAGAAGACCCAATACCCCAAATTTAAAGCCTTCAGCTTCAATAACAAAAAAGTTCTATGCATTTCAAAATAGCATTTTATGTACAATGGAATTTTTGAAAGATTTCCAATGCTCATAAAAGAAAAAACAATATTAAATTACGTCGCCTAGACACAAAATTATAACCTTATCTTTGTCAGAAACTTAGATTGCCTGTAACTGATTACATTTTTACAATAAAAACACCACATTTCATAGTCAAAATCTATGAAAAAAATTCGATTTAGATTGCATTTTAAAACGAAAATCATAGCGGAAACAAAGGGGTAAACTAATACAAGCTTAGCTGTGATTGGTTGTTAAGCTGATTCAGCCTTCTGATTGGCTACAGTACATTCGGTACAATGCAAGTAAAACTTAATTTTTTTTAATGATTTTGACTATAAAAATGGGTATTTTTATTGTTAAAATATAATAAGTTACTGGAAACCTAAATTTATGACAAAAATAAGCTTATAATTTTGTTTCTAGGCCACGTAGTTTAATTTCAAAGTTTTCAACATGAGCATTGCAATTCTTTCAAAATTTTTATGTACATAAAATGTCATTTTAAAATGCCTAGAACTTTTTTGTTATAGAAGCTGAAGGCTTCAAATTTGGGGTATTTGGTCTACTTGTGGCAGTCTTTCAGCAGTTAAAGCGTGGAATTTCTTGCAGGCTTCCTTTAAGCAGAAAGTCATTATTTATCCATAAAAAAAATTGTGTAGAATTGTGTAGAGAACAAGAGCTTTTTGTATTATTGGTGATACATTAAGAAATAACAGCTGTAAACCCTGAAAAATACTTTTTTATGGGTCTTATGCCATCTATGTGTGTATAACTATACATTTATCTCTGTGTATATATTAATATAATCTAAACAACAAAATACATATTATAAATTCATTATGTCTATTGTCTATATCATTATCTAGGAAGGACCAGCCTTATAGGGGCATCAAGGGCTGGTAAGACAGATACAGTTAGAATTCTTTTAAAACATGGAGCTGACATCAACACTCAGGATACAAGAGGTAAGCTACACTATTTTTGTCATTATATTTATCTATCCATCCATCTATACACATTTATATCTGTGTATTTTTCCTATAACTATACTCACAACAATAAAATATATTATAAATTCAATATGTCTCTATCTAGGTATGACCAGTCTTATGTATGCAGCAATGTGGGATAAGACGGATACAGTTAGGATTCTTTCAGATCATGGAGCTGACCTCAATGCTAAGGATAACAATGGTAAGCTAATTAATATTATTGTCACAATATATCTATCCATCTCCATATATTTATCTATGTGTTTATAATTCCCATTAAGGCACTATAACAAGGATGAACCCATCCATAAAAGTAAAATGGTAGGACAGACAAACATTAATTCTTGTAGAGTGTCAGAACTGAATATGCAAAATATAAACATAAAAGTTTGACAAAATTTTATATATATTTGTTGCAAAACTTCTCAAATACAGAATACTGTTTAAGAACATACTTACATTTTTAGGACTTGATTCTGGAGATGCTTTGCTTATAATATTGTACCTGGTAATAATTATAGAGTTGCTAAGCTTTCCAAGTCGCACCTAACTAGTACAGGAATCATCATATATTTTGAAATAGCCAGGAATATTCTAATATGCTTAAATTAACAAAAAAAAAAGCTATCCGTAATAGACACACGGATCGATGGACGACCCTAATTAAAGAAAAAAAATGAAATATATTTTAAAGCTATTATATCTATATCTAGGTATGACCAGTCTTATGCAGTTTGGAAACATTGATATAGTTAGGATTCTTTTAGAACATGGAGCAGACATAAACACTAAGGATAAAAGTGGTAAGCTACACACTATTATAGTGACATAATCTATCTATAATATATATCCATTCATTTATATAACACTATAAATTTATCTCTGTGTATATAAAAATATAATATAAACATCAAAATATGAAATATAAATTGTATCTATATCAGGAGAGACAAGTCTTATGAAGGCAGCAGGTTTTTTTTGTCACTACGAGATACCACAATTTAAAAAAGTACCTGTATTGAAGATTCTTTTAGAACATGGAGCGGATGTCAATGCTAAAGATGAAAGTGGTAAGCTACACACTGTTATTGTCACAATATCTAAATACATTTATCTCTGTGTATCTAAAGACCAAAAATGTACTTTTAACACTGAAATATAATTTAAATCCAATATATCTTTTTTAGGCGAGACCAGTTTAATGAAATCTCTAGGCTCTAGTTATCGTATAAATAGATCTTTCAATGAGTCGTCTTGTCGAAGTCATGATTTTTTTGAAAACATTGATGAAGTTGCCACAGTGAAGATTCTTTTAGAACATGGAGCTGATTTACACACAAAAGATGTAACTGGTAAGTTACATACTACTATCTATAATACAAAGTAGTACGATGTCTGTCCGTCTGTCTGTCTTCTGAAGCTTAAGATCTCAGTAACCACTGAACCAATTGGGCTTTACTCTTCAGGAAATATATATACCTACTGGTCCTGTGATGGTTTTAAGCTATATTCTTGGGGGTGGGAGACCCCTAACCCCCCCCCCAAAAAAAAAAAATGAAAAATACCCCCCTCCAAAAAAAAAAACATTTTCTTTTATTAAACCAAAATTTTAAAAAGGGGGTCGACAACCCCCCCCCACAAAAAAAATTTCCCCTCCCCAAATTTTTTTTTATTTTTCTTTTTAAATTAAATAACTCAAAATAGGTTGATCAAACTTCTTAATAGGTTGATCAAACTTCTTGGGGCAAAGCCCCTAGAGGCTAGAGGCGAAACCGCTAGTATATCTATATAACACTATAAATTTTTATCTGTGTATAAGAAAAAATAATCTAGACAAAATATATATTATTAATTTAATATGTCTCTATATAGGAAAGACCAATCTTATGTATGCAGCAAAGTGGGGTTTCACAGATTCAGTTAGGATTCTTTTAGAACATGGAGCTGACATCAATGCTAAGGATGATATGGGTAAGCCACATAAATTAATGTTACAATATCTATCTATCCATCTCTATTTACATCTAAGCTCTGTGTATATAATTCCTATAAATGTTCTATAAACAATAAAATATATATTATAAATCCAATATGTCTATACCTAGGAGTGACCAGTCTTATGCTAGCAGCAGAGCTTGGTAAGACAAATACAGTTAGGATTCTTTTAAAACATGGAGCTGAAATCAACACTCAGGATACAAGTGGTAAGCTACAACTATTTTTGTCACAATATCTATCTATCAATCCATCCATCTATATACATTTATCTTTGTGTATTTAAATTCCTAAAGATGTACATTAAAGGTAGTCTGCAAGAAATACAGTGCTTTAACTGCTGAAAGATTGCTACAAGTAGACCCAATACCCCAAATTTGAAGCCTTCAGCTTTAATAACAAAAAAGTTCTAGGCATTTCAAAGTGATACAATGTTTTTAAAATTTTAAAAGATTTCAATTGCTCATAATAGATATTACAATATTAAATTATGTCGCCTAGACACAAAATTATAACCTTATCTTTATCAGAAACTTAGGTTGCCGGTAACAAATAAAACTAATACAAGCTCAGCTGTGATTGGCTGGAAATACTACAGTAATCTCGGTACAACACAAGTTAAACTTAATTTTTAAAAATGATTTTGAATATAAAAATGGATATTTTAATTGTAAAAATATAATTAGTTACTGGGAACCTAAATTTATGACAAAAATAAGCTCATTATTTTGTTTCAAGGCCATGTAGTTTAATTTTAAAATTTCTAACATGAGCAATGAAAATTTATCAAAATTTGCATTATAAATAAAATGTTATTTTAAAATGCCTTCAACTTTTTTGTTATTAAAGCTGAAGACTTCAAATTTGGGGTGTTGGGTCTACTTGTGGCAGTCTTTCAGCAGTTAAAGCATTGTATTTCTTGCAGACTCCCTTTAATGTACATCTTTAGTAATCTAAATACACAGAGATAAATGTATATAGATGCATGGATGAATACATCGATGTATTTCTTGCTGGCTTCCTGACAATGAAAAATATATTTTAATTTAATGTATCTATGTATATCTAGGACAGACCAGTCTTATGAAGGCACTAGGCACTAGGCGTCTTATTTTTGAACCAGCAGACTTTGAGAAAGTAGCTACAGTGAAGATTCTATTAGAACATGGAGCTGACATCAACACCAAGGATAAATATGGTAAGCTACATACTAATATTGTCAAAATATGTATCTATCCACCTATCTATATATCTGTATGCTAGGGTTGGGCCCGACATCCGGTTTGGCTGAATATCCAGCCAGTTTCAATATCTGGCTGGATACTAGAAATTGAAACTATCCAGCTGGATATCTGGCAATATAATCTTTTTTTAGTTTACAACAAACTCTGCTTTTTAAAATTTTTAAAGCTTAAAGAACAACTTTTTTCAGAAAATGTTTATCTTTATGTAAGTTTTATATTAGAAATCTAAAAACATAAATATTGGCAGCTGCCAGCCGCAACAATCAGCGGTTGGTGGGTAAATGGCATAGGATTTTTATGAAATTTAATATGTCATGAATAAATATTTGAAAGGTAGATGAAATTTAAAGATTTTTTTTACTGTCTTGCTATTATCACTCTCTCTATCTCTCTCTCTCTTTCTCTCTCTCTCTCTCTATTTCTCTCACTCTCCTCTCTCTCTTTTTCAATCTCTATCTATCTACCTCTCTTATTTTTACCTTTTGCTGACAGAGAGAAGGGATATTGGTTATTTCATTGTTTTGAGTGTCCAAATGATTCAACCACTAGTTATAATCTACAAAAAGGGTAATTTTGTTTGTATTATCATTGTGGATGTATATATATATCAATTTATCAGCCATTGTTTTATACTTTTAAGGCATTATTCTCAGTTATGTGTCCTACCTATATTTAAAAATTCACTCAGTTATAGCCCTTTACTATTAATACACAGAAAAAGGGATTAAAAAAACCGGAGGGGTGGTGGCATGTAAGGCTTTCTCCCCCCAACTATTAAGGGTTAATTTTACAGATTGACATTAGAAATCATTAGATTATTTGCTTAGAAGAAAGATCAACCTAATTGTTTCTTAATTTTTAAGTTTTAGCCTTTTTTATATTATAAGACAACAGTTCATGAAATTTTTTTTTCGCTACTTTAATATATGGTTATTCGGCTGGATATCCAATTATTTGCAAGATATCCGTCATTGGCCAGATATCCAGCATTTGAAATCAGCCAGATATTTGGTATCTGGCCCAACCCTACTATCTACATCTAATTCTTGTATATCCAATTCTTTTATATATCCATCCATAACTAAATATATATTTATCTCTGTGTATATTTATAATGATATAATCCAAACAACAAAATATATATTATTTAATATGTCTATTTCTAGGACAGAACAGTCTTATGTATGCAGCACAGTTTGGAAACACAGATACAATTAGGATTCTTTTAGAACACGGAGCGGATGTCAACACTAAGGATACAATTGGTAAGCTACATACTATTATTGTCACAATATCTATCTATCCACCATCTATATATCTGTATGCATCTGTGTATTTAATTCATATAAAAACGGTCTTTTTGCAGATTTTAAAAAAGTTTGTACCATCTCAATTTTAAAGATTTTCCCAAAATTTCAATTCAAGTGTGTCAATATAAACCTGAATACCGGATATTCGGCATTATAAATCAGCCGGATATCCGTAACCGTCCAATCTGGCCCAACCCTATTATTTATGTATAAAATTTGGCAATTTTTACTTTGGAAAATTACTTGCTATATATTTGTCCTTCATATGTTATAATTGAGATGGCCCCCATTTTTTTTAGTAAATTTCAGGTTTATTTGACACACTGGAGTTGAAATTTTGTAAAAATCTTAAAAATTTAGATGGTACAAGAGCTTTAAAAACAGGTATTTTTTGCAAATTTTAAAAACTTTGCAGTGCTTGTACCATCGCAATTTTTGCATTACAGAAAAATATTTTGCATGGGTCATTATTTTGCATAAATCAACCATATTATGGCTGGTGGCAAAAATTTTAATTAATTTTTTTTTCTAAAACGGGACGGGTAATGCCCATGATGACTACTTATATATTGAACTTTAGTCCATTTTTTAGTCATAGCAGCCTCCAGCCAAGCAGTTTTAAAAAAGAAAAAAATTGTAATTTTAATTTTAATTACTCCAATTCATAAGGTAGAATTTTTAAAATTTGTTTTTTTAAACATTAAAAAACATTTTTGTATACTTTTAAGGGTAATTTTTATCAATAACTTGTATTAAGCTACATCCATTAGACTGGAGGTCAGCAGCTGTCCTCTAAAGTAATAAGGGTCAAATTTCTTTTTTTCTAATATTTCTTTATTAGAAAATTCATTAATTTCTACCTTATACTGTTTTTTTTGTAATAACTAATGCATAAATCCCTTCAAAAATTGTTATTTTATCAGAATCAATCTTTAAAAGAGGAGAAAAGTGCAAATCAAACGTTTTCCCATTAATTTTCTTTGGATTTGCATAATAAATTTGTTCAGTAAAATATCTAAAAATTTAGATTGTGATTGATATATAAGCATTTAACTCTAAAAATCTTTTTCTTTTATCATACGTGTTGCTTTAACAAATAGAAACAATGTACTGTAAAGCTGTACACTTATGGACTACCATAGACAAAATATCCAGGAAAATGTAGATTGCATAATATAGTTATTCAGGGTTTATATAATATATAACACTATAAATTTATCTCTGTGTATATAAAAATATAATATAAACAACAAAATATATATTATAAATTGTATCTATATCAGGAGAGACAAGTCTTATGAAGGCAGCAGGTTTTGGATATGGGGATTTTCAAGAAGTATCTAAATTGAAGATTCTTTTAAACCATCTATATCAAATATATATCTAACAATATATATATAACACTATAAATTTATCTCTGTTTATAAGAAAATATAATCTAGACAACAAAATATATATTATAAATTCAATATGTCTAGGACAGACCAGTCTTATGTATGCAGCAAAGTGGAATACATACACAGATACAGTTGGGATTCTTTTAGAACATGGAGCTGAGGTCAATGCTCAGAATGGTTGGGGTGAGTTACATAAATTAAATGACATACATGACATCCATATCGGTTAAGTGGTTAGCAAGATCCTTTAGTACAAACATAGATCCTTTTACTTTATTTTAAGGATATCCACACATCTGTATATCTCTATATATTTATCTCTGTGTATATATGAATATAATCTAAACAACAAAATATATATTATAAATTTAATATTTCTATTTCTAGGAGGGACCAGTCTTATGTGGGCAGTAGAGTCTGGTAACACAGATACAGTAAGGATTCTTTTAGAACATGGAGCTGACATCAACACTAGGAATGAACATGGTAAGTTACATACGTTACTATTATTCTCACAATATCTATCTCTCCATCCATCTGTATATCTATATACATTTATTTATATACATCTGTGATTATATAAATTCACAGAACTGTACAATAAACAGTGAAATATGTTTTCATTAAACCAACATTTTATTAAAAATCCAAACATTAATTTATCTAGGTAGAACAGCACTAGATATAGCAGTATATCAACAAGAAACAGCTTTCAACAAAAAAACTGAAGTATCATATTCGGGTAAGTTACATACTATTTTAGTCACATTATCTACAGCAAGACCAATGAAAAAGTTTATTTAGGGTGTAGAGCTCTTATTTCTTAATGTTTCATCAAAAGTAGAATTTGTTCTTGTTCTCTGTGCATTTCTACACAAGCATTTATAAAAATTTAAATTATACCTATATTTCCACCGGAGATTTTTAAAGCCAAAGTTTTGAAAAAGTGACTGAGAAAAAAGTAACTTTTAACATTAAACAACTTATTTAGCTAATTTAAGGTAGAAATCCTTTTGTTTTGGTTACTAAAAGAAACTTTATACAAAAATGTAATAAAAGTTTTAAGTTAAAAGCATTTAATTTTTTACACATATTTTTGAGTCTTTATAGGTTAATGATATTTTGAAAAAATTACTTATGAGGCAAAATTGTTTTAGATAAAAAAACAGATAAATATTTATGAATATAGCAGGAAAATTGTTTTTGTTTTATAATCATAACTATAATAACAAAAAGATATAAATAAAATAAAATTATAACATGATGATTTTTTATTCTAAAAAGCATAATTAAGGCAAATGAGTGTGATGTCAGAAAAGTAGGCGGAGTAACTGTAATAATTAATCCCTTACATAAATAAGGGTAAGTAAATAACCTGAAATTTGCAAATAATCAATTCATGCAGTATTTTTTTGCCATTAAAAATTGATATTTTTTGTCGAAATAAAAATAAATAATTAGTTAACTTGTTTTTCTTTGTATATCATTCTTCAGTTACCAGAAAGATATAATATAACCATCCAAAATAATGAGAAACAAAAAAATCTTTTTTCATAACTTTAGCTCTAAAAATCTCCAGTGTGGTAAAATTTAATTTTTTATATATTCTTGTGTGGAAATGTACAGAGAACAAGGATATTTGTGGGGGGGGGGGTGCATTTTTATTTGAAGGGTAAGGACACCCTCCACTAAAATAGTTAAAAACCTTCCCTGAACCAATAAGAAGCTGCACTGTAAAGGAGAACCATATTGGTTTATCGGTTAGCGAGATACTTCGCTGCAGACAAAAAAAAGCTTACTGCTTTATGTAAAAGGATAATATACAGGTACGCTCAATAGTTATAGATCTATCTCAACCATAACATTTAACCCTTAACGGTCGGGGGGTAGGGCGTTTAACTGTGTGTGAAAGATAAAGAGCCCAAACTGCGTGACTTTTTAAGTATGGGTATGACACATAACTGAGAGTTGGAATTTTTTGAAAATCTTCATCCTGGCGGGAACAGGATGCCAGCAAACCTGGCAGGGTCAGCCAGGTAAAATGCTAAAATATTTTTTTGACTTAAACAAAGCATTGAATCTTACCAAAATATTAAAATATCCTCCAGTAGTACATCCTTATAAGAAATACAGGTGTTCAAGTCAATTTCAGGTTCCAGGTATGATCATGCAGGTCCTGATCCTTCAGGTCTCCAGAAGTCTTTAAAAGGCTCCTGTGGCCGCAATTTACATAAAATTTACACAAAAATAAACATTTTCTGCAAAGAAATTGTTCTTCTAGCTTCAAAATAAAAAATTACAGCTGTTTGAAATTTTTAAGTAAAAAAGGACCTGAAAACAAAGGTTGTTCATAAAAGGGTGAAGGAAGCGAAAATTAAGTTTGACTTACTTAGGTCAGAAATTCATTATCAAACAGGGGACTTGCACACAAAAAAATTAGCCATCTAGCTCTAATAGGAACTGAGATAATAAGGGGGGGGGGCGTTGAACGCGTTGAACGCCCCCCCCCCAACCGATTAGGGTGCGGCAAGGGACCCGACTGTTAAGGGTTAAAATTAGTGCTGCTTCATAAAAAAATATATTTTAATGACTAAAAAATCTTCATTGTCAATCGCATCTCATGTATAAGAAAATCAAGCAATATTAGATTGGTCGTTTGTATTGTATAATATACAGATGGCCCTATATACAGATGTGTTGAAATGTATTGATTTTACAAAAAGTGCAAAAAAATGTACTAATTGTTCAAATTAATTTTTTGTGTGTGGAAATGTATGGATCAAAGTGATGCATTTGTCCCCATCATGAAAAATTATAGTTCCCTGATATTATTGAAGGACTTATAAACCAGAGATCTAAAGGGAAAAGACAATAACTGATAAATTGTAGTAAATTCCCAAAATTACCCATTCTGTAGATCACAATTAGTGGTTGAAACAAAAAAAAACAACCAATCAAATCTAAATAAAAAAACCATATATATTATATATACACTATGTACATTCATTTATGTACATCTGTGATTATCTAAATTCATATAACTGCACGATAAACAGTGAAATATGTTTTTATTAAATCAACAAATTATTATTATTCCTAACTTTAATGTATTTAGGTAGAGAACCAATACTCAATGTAGTATATCAATATAACCTGGAAAGAAGAACTGAAGTAACAAAATTACTGAGAGCAAATGGTGAGCTTTTACTAAACCCCGAACCACTTCATTATGCAATCTACATTTTCCTGGATATTTTGTCTACGGTAGACCATAAGTGTACAGCTTTACAGTACATTGTTTCTATTTGTTAAAGCAACACGTATGATAAAAGAAAAAGATTCTGTTTAAAGTAAAATGCTTATATTTCAATCAAAATCTATATTTTTGTATTTTTTACCGATCCACTTCATTATGCAAATCAAAAGAAAATCAATGAGAAAACGTTTGTTTTGCCCTTTTCTCCACTTTTAAAAAATAATTCTGATAAAATAACAATTTTTTAAGGGATTTATGCATTAATTATAATGAAAAACAGTTTAAGGTAGATTTTATTGATTTTTCTAAATAAGAAATAATTGAAAAAAAGAAATTCTATCCCTATCACTTTAGAGGACAGCTGCCGACCCCCAGTCTTATGGATGAAGCTAAATACATGTAAAAAATATAAATTTGCCTGAAAAGTATACAAAAATGTTTTTTGATGTGTTAAAAAAATCCATTTTAAAATCTTGATTTTGAGGATGATGGCCTTTAAGATGCTCTTACTGGTGGTGATGGTGAGCTAAATGTTATCAAAGTACATGCCCTTGAAGAAAACTTATATATTGAACTATGGTCCAATTTTTGTAGTCATAGCAGCCTCCAGCCAAGCAATATTAAAAAAGAAAAAAATTGCAATTTTAATTACTAAAATTCATAAAGTAAATAATGTAGTTTTTAGATAATGGTTATATTTAATGTCGAGAGGCTCCACTGGAGGCTGCTATGACTACAAAAAATGGTACATAGGTTAATAGACAAGTTGTTGTAATGGTCATGTACTTAGATAACATTTAGCTCACCTTCACCACTAGTAAGAGCATCTTAAAGGCCATCATCCTCAAAATCAAGATTTTAAAATGGATTTTTTTAACACATCAAAAAACATTTTTGTATACTTTTCAGGGTAATTTTTATCTTTAACATGTATTTAGCTTCATCCATAAGACTGGGGGTCAGCAGCTGTCCTCTAAAGTGATAAGGATAGAATTTCTTTTTTTCAATTATTTCTTATTTAGAAAAATCATTAAAATCTACCTTAAACTGTTTTTCATTATAATTAATGCATAAATCCTATAAAATATTGCTATTTTATCAGAATCATTTTTTAAAATTGGAGAAAAGTGCAAAACAAACGTTTTCTCATTGATTTTCTTTTGATTTGCATAATGACGTGGATCGGTAAAACATAAAAAAATATAGATTTTGATAGAAATATAAGCATTTTACTTTAAAAAGAATCTTTTTCTTTTATCATACGTGTTGCTTTAACAAATAGAAACAATGTACTGTAAAGCTGTACACTTATGGACTACCGTAGACAAAATATCCAGGAAAATGAATATTGCATAATGAAGTGGTTCGGGGTTTAAATTTCTTACACTTTATCTAAACTTTTTTTCTTTAGCCCGTTCCGTGATCTTTAACCCTGTAGACTTAGAGACCTAACTCTGTATTGCATTTGATGACTGTTGTATAAATCCTAAAATAAAAATAACAGGATGTCTATGTGTCTGTTTGCCTCAAAGGATCTTGCTAACTGCTGAACCTCTATTTTTCCCTTTTCATTGTAGCTCTCAATGTAGGTAAGGTTGGGGAAGGGTTATAACTATTTTGGAAGAGGTTACCTGCACCATATGGAGAATCAACTTTACCTCCACTCCCCCTCCCTCCCCCACCAAACCACAAGGGTCATAGCCACTAGAATATAAATAATGTATAAAACGTAAAGGAAATGTTTAAAATTTAGATTTATTAAAAAACTTTATTCAATTAGATCAACTTCAACTTCCCATCCTCATAATATATGATTATACATATCGATTTGAATACAATGGTTAGCAGAATCTTTTAAGAACAGACAATCAACCATTTCCCTTTTATATAAACACATCTAATTCCAATAATATTTTAGGAGCTAAGAGAGGAAATGAAATTGAGTAAAGTTTTAAAAGGGATTGAAGGTAAATATTTCATAGTTATAATTTTTATGTCATGCAAGTGGCAATTAATCAATTCTTAACCAAAAATTCTCCTCAATTCAGGATAAGTATTATATAAATAAGTAGTTATTTACTAACTACAAGTCTTTCCATAAAAATTTTAAATAAATCTATATAGTTTATTCCATTGATTTATAATCCTAAATGTTTATGACAGATGATTGTCTAATTTCTAGTTTCTATCTATCTGTGTTATGAATAATTTGCTACCAGTCTATAAATGTATTTTTTAGAAGATGATCAAAGTCCCTCCACAGATTATGACGTCATACAATAGTATAACCAATGTGAGGCCAGCATAAATTTTACCATTGGTCAATTACAGTGTATACTAGCCTCTCATTGGCTATTCTATTGTAAGACGTCACAAACTGAGTAGGGACTTTAATCATCTTCTATTTTTTAAAATCCTGTAATCATGTAAATTTTATACAGCATTTGACTTTTTATTTTCAGTTCAGAATTACTTGTATTGGATGATTGGATTCTTTTACCTACCTGCTTCATTTTAATTTTAAAATAACTATGTTTTGTGTAAATAATTAATTATTAATTAATCATGATTTTCAATATATGAATATTTAAAACATTTAAAGTTTTTTTTCATATAATTTGAATTTTGTTTCTTAACTTATTTTAAAAAACTTTGTCTGTCTGTGTTGTGTCTTGAAGGGTTTTTTACTTATGTTTTTAGAATATCTAATTGCAAAATTCATCCCTGTATTATAGTTTCTTGGTTATTGAAATTTATCAACTATTTGTTAGGGTTTGTTAATCAAAAAGAAACAAACTTTAAAAATGAGGGAAAAGTTTATACAAGAGATTTTTCTACTGATTTTTTTGGTTTCATCTTAACGATGTGTTATTACTTATGTACATTAACCAGGGAGGGTGGGGAAAGTGAACTGTAAATTACACTGGCATATTGTCCTTTCTCTCTATGGAAAGTGACACAAAAAAGCACGAAGGGCTTGTGCTGTGATAATAATATGCATTTCCATTGATACGATAAATTGAAATATGTGAAGGCCCCTGCCCCCCCCCCCTCCTTCTCCCTCTTCAGACAATTTATTGATTCCTTGGTAATAAAAATTCATTTGGTTTGGCAAAAAAGGGCAAAAGAAAACAAATATTGTCTATAATCATCACTAAAGACTTTTTATAACAGACAGACAAACATAACTTTGTTATAATAATGTTTCAAAATTTAGATATAATATTATTTTTTTATTGGTTTAATTTTAATTATAATTAGAAATATTTAAATTTTAAATGTAACATTGATATTTTAGAAAAATTACCCTATGCTATAAGTGATAAGAATACATTAAGTTACTAAAGTTTACATAAAAAAGAAAGCTTTTAATATTAAATCAAAACTTTCTTTGTTTTTTGTTTTGTTAGTATATTTCAATGAAGATAATAAATTCAAACTTAAGCAAATTTTATGTCTACATATATGCAATATCAACTTTTTGTATAAGCTGAATCTGAAATATATGTTCCCTAAAAAATTTTGCTTTTTAAGCGTTCAACACCACTCCCCCCCCCCCCCCCATAACCACAATTATCTGGGAGTCCAACTGTTATGGTTAACACCTTCAATAAGTATAAAAGATCAGGAAATGGTTTATAACTGAAAAATTAAAAGTTATATTATTCTTAACAACACAGGTTAGGTATAAATTTTAGAATGGTTGAGAACACAAAAATATATCATGTCATAATAATATCAAATTAAATCTTTTTAACCCTAGATGTAGAAAATTTTTATTATGAACTTTTGTGACTATTGTAATTTTTTTTAAAAACTTTATGAAATTAATTTTACCTCATGATCACTTTAAGTTGAAAGGAATTTTAATGTTAGTGGGAGATTTGAAATCTTCATCAAATTTTAAGGATTTTTTTTATAAAATTTGTTTTTTGTATAATTCTTTATCTAAAAACGGAAATACAATTTAAGTTAATTAATTTTGACATCTGTGATTGGCGGATTGAAAATTATCTTCGCTCTGATAGGAGAAGTGTTGCACATCATTCACCCAATTAGAGCGCAGGTAGTTTCCAATCCACCTATCCTATTGGTCAAAATTAATTAACTTAAATTGCATTTCCGCTTTTAGATAAAGAATTATAGAAAAAACGAATTTTATAAAAAATCCTTAAAATTTGATGCAGATTTCAAATCTCCCTCTAACATTAAAATTCCTTTCAACTTATATATCCTACTGTATAACCTTTCACAATCAAAATATCTTTTTATGAGGAAAAATCCGCAAAGGTAACAGAAAAAAATCTACAAGGTAACACATAACAGGTTATTTATAGAATTTTAGACTTAACCAAAAAAAAATAACATAAAAAAAATTTCTTCGCATTTTCACTTGCGACTTAAACAGAAAAATCGCTCCTTAAATTAACTCAATACATACAAATATTGGAACCCTTTCCCTTAAATTTAAAAAGTGAGATTTTTATTTTTTTTCAAAAAATTTAATCACAGTTCGCGACTTTTAATTTCTATCAACTTGTTGAGTGTCATATATCTCAAAATAAATATCTTTGGTGTTTGTATAGTCCGTTTTTTTAATTGTTGTTGAAATTAGTATAAAAATAAAATTTTCCCTACGTTGAAGGGGAACCCAGGGAACAAGAAAAGTAGCTTTATTGGATTTTGTTTTACATATCTTAGTCGTTTTCATGAATTTTTGACAAAAAAAATTGGGTATAGTTCCTTTCGTGGCAAGGGGCGTTTCGTCGTAATTTTACAGTAACTTTTGATAGGCTAGAAATGAGGGAAAAGCTACTGTGAAAATACGACGAAGCGCCCCTTAAGAGGCGTTGACACGAAAGGGACTATACACAAAAATTTAAATAAGGGGGGGGGGAGCATTTTTTATGTCTAACACCTGCAATCACCTAACCATGAAGGGTTACCCTGTTCCCAATATAACATAACCTTGAAGGGCTACCCTGTACCCAATATATCATCACCGAACCTTGAGGGCTACCCTGTACCCAATATATCATCACCTAACCTTGAAGGGCTACCCTGTACCCAATATAACATAACCTAACCTGGCATAAGTTATCAAGTTTAAACAATCACCCCCTGCCATACACCAGTGAATGAATGGCCATTGCATTGATAATTTTGTATGATAATAGAGCGAAAGTATCTCTGTGTGTCTGTCTTTACCGAAAGATCTCGCTAAATGTTGTACCGATATGGTTCTTCTTTACAGCGTAGCTTCACCCAGGTCCTGAGAAGGTTTTTAACTATTTTGGGTAAGGGTACCACAATCCTCCCAAGAGAGATCGCCCCTAGAAAAAAAAAATATATATATAGGAATCGGTCGACTAACACCCCTTCCTTCAAGGAGGACTAAAAAATGCCTTTCGGGGTGAAGCCGGTAGTATGTTTTATAGCACTTAAGGAACGAAATTTAACGCAACTTTATTTATCCGAATTTCTCTTGGGATCTAAATGGATAAGACAATCGACAATAAATTGATGTACATTGTTGTGTGATGAATAATATTAGCCCTATTGAGTTTTAAAATTAATATTTAAAATTTTTTAACGCTTATGTTTTATATTGCAATCAGAAGTCCTAAGGCAACCCAACAAATGAGAACACCAGTTTTTAAAATTTGGTGACCTGTATATTGTATAATAATTTACTGTCCAATGATCCAATCTTGTTACTGGACAAAGTGTATTAAAAATCAGTCATGTGACGTCATAAAAATGAGGGAGATGAGAGGAGAAGTGGGAAAGGAAACCTCTAAAAAAGAGATGGATAATCCCTAATTTTTATGACGCCACATGGCTGATTTCTTTGGACACTTTGTCCAGTCACTCCAACCTTACTTTACTCTATGTTTCTCTTAATGCCTTCACGCCTTTACCGTTTTAGACTTTCGATATTCGCTCATATGGATAATTATAATGCTTGTTTTATTTTCAAAATAAAATTATATTTTGATAAAAAATTGATCTTTTAGAATCAAATTACATATAAATCTGATGAAATGTTAACTTATGTTTCTAACCGAAGAGTAACAGGAATCTAAGTATATTACAATAAATCTAAATTACCAGATACGCCCCTAAAGGCCTCTATAGCCACCCCCCCCCCCCCCTCCCAACCTCATGTTTTATTTTAGTTTTTTTAGTTTTTTTCTACGGACGACTTCTCTTTGGAGGGTGGTGGTACCCTCCATTTGAAATAAATTGAAAATAAGGTGAAAGGCAGGGGGTGATTGTTTAAGATTTATAACTTTAGCCAGGTTAGGTTAGGTTATATTTGGTACAGGGTAGCCTTTCAAGGTTAAAAGATTACCCCCCCCCCCCTATTTTAATTTTGTCAAAAAAAGGGGGTTCTGTGCTAGCTTGACTAATTAGGGGGAAGATATTAAATAAATTAATTCATGTGCACTACCGACAACAGACAGAAGGACATACACTTAAAGAGTAGCAGGTAGCTAAATTATTTTTCAAGAAATATTATGCATTGAGCCCTGACAAAGTTGCTCTCCAGTAAGTGTAGGGTAGATAGAGTCGACTGAGTCATCAGTTCATTTTTAACTTAGAAAGGATTAATACAAACACATGTTATAATTCATCTTATCGTAATTTGTTTGTTGCTTGAGTTTTAGTACTGAAGCTACTCTCTATAATTCAAAATTTTCGTCTGACTGTCAGTATGTTTCGGGTAAACGTATTTTTGAGAAAAATGTATCTTCTATAATACTAAGTAGAATGATGTCTGTCCGTCCGTCGGTCTGTCCGTCTGTCCCTTAAGATCTTGGTAACCACTAACCGATCGGATTCTACTCTTCAGGGAATATACCTACTGGTCCTGTGGTGCCTTTAGGCTATTTTCTTGTAGGATCAGACACCCCCAACCCCCTCAAATAACAAAAAAAATCCCCCTCAAGATATTTTTTTGGGAGCCTTCGGCTTAATTTTTTTTTATTTTTAAATTTCCTCTTGGGGCAAAGCCGCTAGTATTATATAAAGAAGTAAGCTTTTTTTGTCTGTTTGAAATGGTTCTCCTTTCTAGTGAAGCTTCTTATAGTTTGATGGAATGATAATGGGGGGAGGGTATCTCCACCCTCCCAATAATAAATTCTCCTCCCCTCCAAACTGTTTTTTTTTACTTTTTCTTTTTAAATCTTAAATTGAAAGTTGGGGGGGGGGGGGTCGACTTCTTTCCCTCCCCTAGAGGCTTTTAGCGGCACAGCCGCTAGTGATTGAAAAGAGGGCGTTTCAAATTAAATATATACCACTTTTTACAAAAAAAAATCATATTTGAAAGGCAAAATTTAAGATTTGATAAAGATCGATTTTAGGCTAAACTGAAAACAGATCTATAGTATATATAGTATAAATGTATATACAGACAACTACCTCTGTTCATTTTTCAAAGACCTCTTTCGTCTGCTTCTAAATTATTTTCTGCTACTTGGCTGTGTAATATAAGCGATACCATTGGTTGATTTTTAATGACCCAATAGAAAGGTTGCACAAGACGGTTGCGATTGGGAGATACAGTTATTTAATCCTTTCTCCCTCTAGTGTTTTACTCTAATAAACTGAAAATGATGGAGTGGTAGGTAGTTTTTTTTATTTTACCCATAATCTGTAAGATATATTACAGGGATCTAAAGGGAAAGGACAATGGCCGAGAATACATCCGCAATGATGATAAATTATTTTGTGATTTCAGTATTTTTTTTCAGAAATCCTCCAAATTCTTTATGAAGAATGGCCAGACAAATAATTGGCACAAAAGCTTCAAATTCAGGAAGAGAAGATATTTGACATCTAAATAAAAAAAATAATTTAGCTAAAATATATTTAAAAAAACGTTATTTGTGCAGTTTATTCAGGCTCCTTTAATTTATATTAGGTGTAATTTGGTACACAATGAAATAAATAAAACCGACAATCAGATATTTTGGTAACAATTTTTATGGATAATTTATTCTAAAAGCTTCGTGGAGGATTTTTGCAATCGAATAACTCACAACTAGATATTTTCTGGACTTTAAACAGTGGGTTTTATCATGGGTTTCAAAGGGTGTGGTCCAATAAACCTGCCAGTTTCTGTTCTTACTAGCTGTATAAATTATCAGAGCTGGATCTTTAAATGTGTAGCCGTTGCCGCTGTCGTTGTCGTTGCCGTAGCCGTTGCCACTGCAAGTGCTGCCAATAAAACATGGATTTTTAAATGTTTGAAGTTTTTACGTATTATTATTATCACATTATTACTGAAAATTCAATAAGTGGTTGTGATTTAAAGATTTAAAGCCATGGCCACGCGTAGCCAATTTGATTTAAATATCGCTATTAGGTTAGAGGCTGTACCTCTGGCAGCGGCAACCGCAACGGCTACCCATTTAAAGATCCAGCTTATGGACTAGCAAACCAGCTTACACCAAAAACGAGTTAATGTTTTTAGTTGTCTTTGGGGGTCAACACATAATAGAATTGACTACCTTTACATTTTACTCCCAAATATTATTTTAGATTTATTTCGCTAAATACAGTCATACCTTTTCATTTCAGATGCCTAATCCCTTCTTTAATTGATACAGGTTTTGATACAGCCCCTTGGGAGTATTACAACCCATATTCAGCAGAGAACGACCTAACCTTCGTTATAACATCATGCACAACTGAGGCGGAGCTTACTGAATGGCTTGATACTAACAAACCATCTGAAATTGGCTCAAGGTTTTGCCAAACCATTTGGATCAACCTTCATTAAGAAAATAGTATCTTAAAGGACGCCTGCAAGAAATACCACGCTTTAACTGCTGAAAGACTGCCACAAGTAGACCCAATACCCCAAATTTAAAGCCTTCAGCTTCAATAACAAAAAAGTTCTAGGCATTTCAAAATAGCATTTTATGTACAATGAAAATTTTCAAAGATTTCCAATGCTTATAAAAGAAAAAAACAATATTAAATTACGTCACCTAGACACAAAATTATGACTTTGCCTTTGTAAGAAACTTACATTGCCGGTAACTGATTACATTTTTACAATAAAAACACCAAATCTCATGGTCAAAATCCATGAAAAAAATTCGATTTAAATTGCATTTTTAAACGAAAATCATAGCGGAAACAAAGGGGGAAACTCAGCTGTGATTGGTTGCTTAGCTGATTCAGCCTTCTGATTAGCTACAGTACATTCGGTACAACGCAAGTTCAACTTAATTTTTTTTAATGATTTTGACTATAAAAATGGGTATTTTTATCGTAAAATTATAATTGGTTACTGGTTGCCTAAATTTATGACAAAAATAAGCTTATAATTTTGTTTCTAGGCCACGTAGTTTAATTTCAAAATTTCTAACATTAGCACTGTAATTCTTTCAAAATTTTCATTGTACATAAAATGGCATTTTAAAATGCCTAGAACTTTTTTGTTATAGAAGCTGAAGGCTTCAAATTTGGGGAATAGGGTCTACTTGTGGCAATCTTTCAGCAGTTAAAGCGTGGTATTTCTTGCAGGCTTCCTTTAAAGGATGAAGCTAATGAAGCGCAAGCTAAACAATTGTGGCAAGAGGTTAAACAGAAAGAAATAACATACGATAGGGTAATTGATATAGCCAAGGCGACAGGATACCTGGAGGGGAAGTGGGTTATCCATCCACATATAGATAACTCCGATGAATACTGGAAAGCTATAGCTATGGGAATATTTAGGAAGGAATTTGGAGAGGATATCTTGCAGGCAACAGTGGATTGTCAAAGATCCAATATCCGCGTGTATACCAAGGATATCACGCGTCGTGATGAAATATTTTATTGTGAAAGACAGCTGCGGAAAGTAGGTGTTGGCAGCTTGATGTATTATAGAGCCAGTATATTCTCACTGGTAAAGATTAGAAATGACGTCCTAAATAAAACACATTTGTATAAAACTGGCTATGAACTTGATGGAAATAAAATAGTTGAAATATGTCATGAAGTAGCCAAATAGATCGAATAATACTTTACTACTTTAATTTACTCGCAATTTTGTTTTGATTTTTTACATTTATATTCTAATTATTCAGTTCAAGTGTTTGTTTGTCTAACCGTTTCAGAGCTTTGTTTTTATGGATGTCGTCATCCTTGTTTCTTTTTAAGACACCCTTTTGCATATTTGATTATGATACTGTGCGACTATTACTAACATATCATTTGATTATGTACTATTAAATACATATTAATCTTTTTATTTATTTAATTGTTACCTAGTAACAAGGGTTATCAATAAATATTTTAGCAAAACTTTGTTGTTCTTTATTAACTTTTTTTCAGAAAATGATTAAATTATTGATTCAGATATTGGGTATTTTTATTGAATTTTGAATGGTTGGTTCTAAACTAAACGTGTTCAAACTTTTCAACCAATAATTCTTGTGTACGGGATACAGCAGGCCTCAGGACATAACCTTCTTGTGTACAGATGTGGTAATTTTACTTCTCGTATTCATTCGAATCCGGTGGATAGGAACCGGTTCTCATCCATACGAAAAAACCATGTCTATCATCGTATTATATCCAGCTTTCTACGAATATAAAAATGTACAATCATAAGATTAAAACAGTATTTTAGCCTGTGCCTTTGACACCTCGGGGCTAAAGAAACTGGTTTTAATCATTTAATTGTACATTCTATATCCGCGGAAAACTGTTTACAATACGATGCGAGAAATAACTATTTTCATCACGAAATGTAATTCAATTTATCGTCCATAGTCATATCCCCGAATTTATTACTTTCAGTTAATTCTTCTGTTTAGATGGGACTGTCAAATGCTATGTTTAAATCCAACGAACATAATAATGTTATATTAAGGGTTTTTCTTCTGAAGCAGAAGATTTCTTCTTTTATACTGAACTGTTAACCCTTTTCTTTTAAAGGCTTCACATAGGTCCCGGGATTGTTTAAGCCTATTTTTTAGATTGAAGTCTTGGGATGGTTTTAGTCTTTTACTGCTTTCCCTACTCCATCCTAGATGCTAAGAGCGCAGCGCTTGTCATCCTTATAATATAGTAACAGGATGTTTGTACCGAAGGATCTCGCTAACCGCTGAACCGATCGGGTCCCAGGAAGGTTTATAACTTTTTCTTGGGGGGTGGGACACCCCCAACCCTCCCAAAAAATGAAAAATCCCCCCCCTAAATTTTTTTTTATATTTTTTAACTAAAATTAAAAATGTCCCAAAAAAACTATTTTCGCCTCCCAAAAAATTTTTTTTTACTTTTTAAATCTAGAATAAGAAATTTTTAAATCTAGAATAAGAATATTTTTATCAATTTCGACTCTCTACTCCTTAAGTGCTCTTTTCGTTAATTTAGTAGTTAGGTACAATTAAGAAAGCGTAGCAACTCTATAAACAATACCAGAAAGTCCGTATGTTCATTTTAAACATATCGATTTTTAACTTTTAGGACAAAAAATTTTTCTATGTTAAAATTATTTGATTCTTCTGATTTTTTGAAAACTAATTCCTATTACAACAAGGTACAATGTTATAAGCGAAGCATCTCTATAAACAAGTCCCAAAAATGTAAGTATGTCCTTAAACAGTATCATCTATTTATGCAGTTTTGCAACAAATTTTCTTAAAATATTGTTTGTACTGATTCATTAATATTCTGCTAATTCAGTTCTGACAATCTACAAGTGTTAATGTTCGTTTGTCCTTCCATTTTAGAGCTTCGCTTTTATGGATGTTGTCATCCTTGTTAAGCCTTAAAACACACACCTTTACGGATTAACCTACCCCTCTCTGTATTTTTTTTTTGTCCGAAGCAAAAGATTTCTTTAACTACTGAAGTAATTGAGTTTTCCTTTTAATGGAAGCTTTACTAGGATGGTTTCAAGCTATTTGTATGTCTTAAGAAAAAAAAACCTTTTTATGTTATATAAAGTATATTTTACAAGTGATTTTATTACATAAACACAAGACATAATCTACATAAGAAAAAATGTATAATAATTATCAATATTATATAATGTTTCAAAATTAATTTCATATAAATTTAAGTGTAGCTATTAATGAAAAGTCAAATTATTTCTTCATTACACCAAACTAAACATAATAAAATTATTAAAAAATAGAAAATAAGTGTTGAATAAACTAGAAATTAATAACACAAGTGTTAAAATACTAAAAAATCTACTAATTATTTAAGAAAAAATATAATTTTTTTTCTGAAATAATTAAAAATATTAAACTATTAGTTACATATAAACAAAATAAAAGCTTTTGGGTTTAAATTAAGATAAAAAAGCTTAAAAATATCAATTTTAAGTCTTTTTGTCTTAAAAAATCCTTAAATAATGCTTATTATTACAAATATAACACAAAAAAATATACTACATTAGAGCCAAATTTTAAAAATCTTCCAAAATTTTGAGAAAAAAAGAAAGATTTTTCGAACATGCTCAAATCGCCTGACAGAATTTTCATATTTCATTATAACATACATACATATAAATCTATCATATTTTTTGCTTTAAAAAGTTACATATATCATAAAATGTTGCTGTATATATAACTTTTTTTAGCCTGCACTAAAAATCGCCTTCAGTACAAAAAACGTAATTTTAAAGAAAACTTTTTAAAATTCGTTTTGCGTTTTATTTTCCAAAGTGTATTAAAAAATTAACAAAATTAGTTTATTATAACCAAAAAATATAAATCATTCGAAAATATTTTAAACAAAAATATTACAAATGAAAAAGTGTTATTATATTATTCTATTTTTATTAAATGGTAACATAATATTTATAAAATAAAATGATACAAAATTGCTTTAAAAAGGTGGTTTTATTTCTGCAAAAAACAGCCTTAATATATTTATATTTTGACTTACATGTATTACAGTCAATTATTTATTGCTATGTAGAGTTTTAAAAAATATTGTATAAATTGTTAATTTTTAAATAAAAATCTTCTTTCTCATGCATAGAAACGAAATACAATAATCTCTAAGTGTACGTTTAGTACGCCATTAGCCATTGGGCTGTGTTGAAAAAACTGGTTTATCAGCTGCTATTGTTGATATTACAGGACTTGACTGTGGTGAGTGCGAAGCGCCAGTATTTTTTTTCTTAAGCTTGGGACTCATCAACTTCTTGTATGGTTGCGCTACTGTTGGCTGAATTTTCCATAATTCTAAACAAAAAAATCAGGATCATGGAAAGAAAACAAAGTAGCGGGTTTCATCGTATTTTCACGGTAGCTTTTCTCCTATTTCTAGTCCCTAACCCCCTCTCTCTGTAACCCTACGGGGCAATTATTAACATTTACCTAATCTAAACTAAAACTTTAAGTGTCCGCTTAAAGAAAATTAATTCGTTAAAAAGTCACGAAACCTATACGTGATTTCTAGCTTGTTGACTATAATATCTTATTCCTAAGAAAAAGCTAGATTTTTTGGGAAAAATTAAATTTGCAGGGTTGTTTATTTTTCATATTCCCCCACCCCCCCAGGAAAGTTTCAAAACATTAGACAATTCTTTCAGGCCTTAAAGTCCCTGATAGTGACATACATAAATAAAGAGTATCTGCGCAACAAAAAAACTCCAACTTACATAGATTCTTTTGACTCATCAATGCTGGCAAAGGACCTTCCTGTGGCCGTGGATCCTGCCCGGATTTCTCTGGCTATACTTTCGCGAGCTATGCTTTCTCTACCTGTAATGAAAAATAAAGCGGTTAACAGGCAGTCATGAAGCAGTTTATGTAAAATTTTTGCTTGTATGTGTGTCTAGAATACCTTGCAATCTTAAGGAATAAGAAAAGGACAAAATAGTATTGCAATTAAAGTTTCCAATGTTTTTGAGCCAACAAATAATATACAGTAGTTATAAAATTTTGGGTACCAGTTTAATTTAAAGTCCAATCCTATTGTATCAGGGAAGCTTCACATATGTCCTGTGATGGTTTTAGGCCATACTATTTTCAGAATTTAAGTCTTGGTTTAAGCTATTTTTCTAGCCCCTCTCTGCCTCTTCGATTACAAAGCCCCTAACGGCTAGGGACGTAGCAGCTAATTTTATGTACAAAAAATAAAGGTTTTTATTAAGAATTAGGTAACTACTGAATTTTAATTGAGTTCTATATTTTTATGAAGCTTAACTTAGGTCTCTGAATGATTTTGTCAATTTCACTTTTAATGTCTGTTTGTCTGTCTGTATGTATGTAATGCTTACCAACACTAATCTCCCTGAGTACAGAGTCTCTAAGTACACTCTCTCTAGCCATACTCTCTCTCTCTCCCTCTGTATGGACATATCTGTCTGTATGTATGTAATGCTTACCAACACTAATCTCCCTGAGTACAGAGTCTCTGAGTACACTCTCTCTCGCCATACTCTCTCTCTCCCTCTGAACGGACATGGCCCGCCTGTGGTGCTCCAGGAAGCTGGCCATCTCCTCGTCACTGCTGTCAGAGTTGTCCTGCAACATGGCATGTTTAAGGTTGAGATACACAAAATATTGGGTGGTTTCCCTCGAAATGACTAGTCGAGCAGAGGTCTTCCCTTCTCGTATTTTGAAACGGAATTGAAAATTAGAATGCGGGTAAGTTTCTTATCTATGTCAGGTTCGGTAATTTTGTTTAAGGATATCCCGTCATGGTTGAAGCACCGCGAGTATAGAACCCGCAGGAGTAAGGCAATTGATAAAAAACTACACCCCCCCCCCCTCCACCCTTATTTTGAATTGATTTCATAAAAATGGTAGGGGATATGATTTTCATTTTGAATGCGCCTACCTCTGAATCATTAGAGTCGAGTTCACCGGCCAGAGCTGCTGAAAGGTCTTCGATACGCTTTTGCGCCAACTTCAAGTCAGACTTTACGGTCAGAGTTTCTGCCTCAGAAACCTAAATTAAAATGGGATTTTTAGATTAAATAATATCATGTAGTAATAGGATGTCTATTTGTCTATCCTTCGGCGAAAAGCTTCTCATTGGTCCAGGTAAGGTACCTCCGCCCTCAAAAGATAAATAGTCCCTGGGCGTAGCAACTAGTCTTTATAAAAAAAAATGATAAAATGTCTAATTGTAACAAAAGATCTCGCCAACCGCCAAGAGATTTCTTAAAAGTACTACGCAAGTGTTGATCAGGGGGAGGAGGGGGCTACTGCTACACCCATCAAAATAAAGAATAGCCCATTATACTCTCAATTTCTTTTAATTGTCAAGAACTCCATATGGGTTAGGGAGGATGCTTCCACTCCCATCATTGGGCTTTGAAAAAGATTCTAAGGGCGATTAAGCAAGAGGTCCTAAATATCTTTTTGAATATTGTATCAATAAAATATTTCAATAATTCATGTACATTGTACAAATGTTTTATTATTCACATTGACTTTACCCCCCCCCCCCCCCCCCCGGCCCCATCTCCACTAATAATCTATAGATGTATATCCAGATAACTACCGCCTACCGTTTTTCAATGACCTTTATTGTCTGCTAGAAAATAGATTTCTGCTACTTGGCTATGTTAATATTCCCGTTACCAATGGTTGATTTTCAAAAACCTAATTGAAAGTCGGCACAAGGTCATTGCGATAGGGAAATACAGTTATTCAGCCCTTTCTCCCTCTAGTTTTTACTCTAATGTCTTCATAAAAAAAAACAATAACATATCTTTACCTCTAATTGTTTCTCTAAATCAAATTTCTTCTGACTCAATTCTGTTTCTTTAACCTAAACAAATAAAATATGTATGATTTCCGCGGATATTAAAATGAAAAATCATACCTAAGCCCTGTCTAACAAAACTGGTACGGATTTTTACTCAAATTTTCGCGGAAAATTGTCTTTAATACGATGTTGTACATGACAATAAAGGTACTAAGAAAGAGAGGTAATGTCTGATTGAGCCAATAAATGAATCGCATCGGAGCATACATGAAATCTCATTGGTTGAATTAAACTGAAGTTTTCTAGTTTATTCATTAGAGTTAATTAGAGCTGTTCTTTCAACTTTTACTCGAATCAAGTCCATCACATGAAGTACTGCCTTCATATTGTTGTTTCACATCTATGTTTTATCTGTGCATTAATAATAAATATGCTTCATCTATAGCAATCGTTGTAAAATAATAAAAATCCCTCTATGAATTTAAGTTAATAAAATCATATTTTTTTCTTGAGTTTCTATTCAAACAAAAAAATAATATCTCGGACTTCAAATGTACATGATTTATATATAATCTTTAATTCGTAATTCGTATCTATTATAAACATTTAAAATACATAAATTCATAGTTTGTTTCATGTTTACCTCGAAATAAATTATATAAAAATAAAATAACAACATATAGCAATACAACAGTACGTTCGTTACGTTTTCAACAGGACCTAGCGTAGTACTGTGTATACACTGTACACATATGGGTAAAAGGAAAGGGCATATTTTTTTTACATTTTGTTCATATAAAGAGTCAGCTGTAAATAGTCGAATTTCTTAAGATAAAGCTTTTCTCACGAAAATCATATCGTGTTAAAATTTATTTTCTAGTATAGTGTTTAGCATATTACAAATCCTTTAATAAGTTAGCTATGAATTGTTGAATTTCTTAATATAAAGTTAGCTTTCTAGAAATTATATACTCAAAAATTTTAAAGTTTTTTGTCAGCTGGAAAAGTTCCTTCGTCAGATTTACGAAAAAGGGGTTCACACTATAGTTCTTCTCTCCTATTTCTATTTACATGACTTTTTAGTATGACTGAGAACCGGTACGAATCCAGCGGATATTAATCGGTTTCTAAGCCATACTGACAAAGAAATTAAAATGCAAATATAAAAGGAAGTTGATTCATAATAATGAAATCTGAGAACAATGTTTTTTATTTTTTGAAAGTTTTAGCATCTAGGTTTTTTGCTTTTGTATACAAGGTTTAATTAAAAAAACCAACTATCTATCTCTCCATCTTACAATAGATAAAGAATAGGTGGATAAGGATGGGGGATAAGGGTGTTGTTATAATAACCACCTGGGAGAAACATTTTATCGGGGTATGAGAGAATCTCTCACAATATCTACGTATTGAATATCTATTACTTCCTTACCTAATATCTTTATATTGTATTATATTTCAGGAGCGTTTTCTCTTGTGAAGGTACACTCCCCTAACAGGACACATAAAAAAGTTAACTGTAAAGAAGAAATATACCTATAGGTCCAATAATTTGCGAGGTCTTAAACAACAGACAGAAAGTCATCCTGTTACTGTTATTTAGTGTATCGTACCTCATATAGGCTGGAAGGAAAAAAATAATCACTGTTATATCTTTCTATCTGTATACCTGTAGGGTAGAAAATTCTTCCTTAATATCTTTCAGTTGTCTATTCATCTTACGAATGACTTTCTGCCTATCTATCCAATCCAACTATCTATCCAACTATCTATTCATCTAACTAGCTACCTATCTATTTGTATACCTGTAGAGTAGAAAATTCTTCCTTAATATCTTTCAGTTGTCTATTCATCTTACGTATGACTTTCTGCCTATTTATCCAACTATCTTCCATCTAACTAGCTACTTTTCTATCTGTATACCTGTAGGGTAGAAAATTCTTCCTTGATATCTTTAAGTTGTCTATTCATCTTGCGTTGTGCTTCCGAGCTATTAGCCTCCTTCACCCTAAGATCATCATTGTCTCGCACCTAAGAAAGAAATAGATATCAATATACAAAGTCGAGATGATCAGACCCTGGGACAATTTAAGTTGACCCGCGACCGTGGCTCAACACGTAGCGCACTCGCTCGTCGTCGGGGAGGTGATAGGTTCGAATCTCGGCTAAATACCGCGTTATAACTAAAGACGTTTAAAATGATTACTACTGCTACTATGTCTGGTGCGCGACGTTAATAGTTAGAGTAGGGGGAATACCTTTGCCTTAAACAGGCGCAACTCATTACCATGCACAGACAAAGGTCGTGCAATCAAAGGGTTGGTTGTCTGAAGGGTGTCACAGCCCATGGTCCCCTTTCTCTCTCTGAATTTCCAAGCCCTCGACCCCGGGAGACTCGAACCGTGAACCCCCGGAACTGAACTCCACTTACCAGTTTCTCAATCTGTTCCTTGAGCCTGGAGATCTGTGTCTCCAGCCTGGTCTTGCTGGTTGCCTCCAGGTCAAGCTTGCTCTCCAGCTCTCGGATCTTTAACTCCAATCTATAATCAATCAATCAATCAATAACAAAACTCTATTAAACAAGTTTATCTCTTCTGTCTAGAATACGTACGTAGTGATATACATATAAAACATTAGCAGCTACTCCCCAGAGTCTTCTAGGAGAAATTAAGTTGAAAGTTGGGTAAAACGATTCTTCAATATCCATTATAATTTTTTAAAAAGATTTTTAATTTTATTTGTCGGGAAGGGGTATTATATTTCAGGAGCGTTTTCTCTTGTGAAGGTACACTCCCCTAACAGGACACATAAAAAAGTTAACTGTAAAGAAGAAATATACCTATAGGTCCAATAATTTGCGAGGTCTTAAACAACAGACAGAAAGTCATCCTGTTACTGTTATTTAGTGTATCGTACCTCATATAGGCTGGAAGGAAAAAAATAATCACTGTTATATCTTTCTGTCTGACTATCTGTCTATCTATCTATCTATTTGTTGTCTTTCTCTACCTATCCTTAAAACTATCTATCTATCTAAAGTTTACCTAATATGCTGGGAGGAATTTTCATCTTCCAGGTTTCTAAGATTTCCTTTCTATCTGTCTGTATGTCTATCTTTCTGTCTATCTGTATGTCTGTCTGTCTGTCTGTCTGTCTATCTGTCTGTCTGTCTATCTGTCTGTCTGACTATCTGTCTATCTATCTGTCTATCTATCTGTCTATCTATCTGTCTATCTATCTGTCTATCTATCTGTCTATCTATCTGTCTATCTATCTGTCTATCTATCTGTCTATCTATCTGTCTATCTATCTGTCTATCTATCTGTCTACCTATCTGTCTATCTATCTGTCTATCTCTCCGTCTATCTATCTGTCTGTCTGTCTGTCTCTACCTATCCTTAAAACTATCTATCTATCTAAAGTTTACCTCTTATGCTGGGCGGTAGAAACATTTTCGCCCTCCATATTTCCAAGCTTGGAGGATAATTCTGCCACCTGATCTCTCAACTTGTTTCTCTCATCCTCCAGTTCCTACAAATATATTTTAAAGTTATTCATGTTTCATCAGGAATAATTAAATCCTAAGGCATATGAAAACGGACAATAAATTTATGTACATCCTAAATGAGTAAGTTTTGTATTCTGTAGATTACATTTTTTGATAATCTGCAGAAAGGGTTATTTGTTTTTCA
Source organism: Acartia tonsa (assembly GCF_053477335.1). Classification (NCBI taxonomy): domain Eukaryota; kingdom Metazoa; phylum Arthropoda; class Copepoda; order Calanoida; family Acartiidae; genus Acartia; species Acartia tonsa. The sequence continues at coordinate 30,755,906 of NC_137273.1, forward strand.
TCATTGGGCAAATAATTGTTCATTGTCTTATCCCTAAAGATCCCTAATTCAGATGTGCTGTTATGCGGAACCGAACGAACACCGCACTTTTACAATTATGCACTCTGCCTTATTATTTTTTTGCAAAGTTTTTTTCTGCCATTTTTTTTGCATGTTAATAATGACCACTCTGTATAGTTGAAGTTAGTGGTAGCAAAATATCAGGAATCTTAAGGGATAAGGCAATGGAGATAAAAATTATCCCTTCTCAATGGTGGGAAAGTTTAGACATTAAGGTTTGTACACCTAATTTAAGATGTTTTACTGGAACCCAAAGTTTTTAGGACAACGAATAAGAAAAGGTGATCATAAAACTTTGGGTACCAGTGTAATTTACATTCAAATGTCTCCACCCTCCACCCTCGTGGTAGCCCAATATACAACCTATACTTACTTACACATATAATGGATTTATAAAATATGGACTTATACTAAACAAATGTCCTAATACTTTTTTTTTTATAATTTTAAGAAGCTTAATGGAGAAAGATTTATAATGTAAGTAACTAAAAATTTAAGAGTATTGAAGTATATTTATAGCATGATTTAATATATTTTCAAAACAAATCTTGTTAAATATTATCAAACACCTTTAAATAAAAAATTTATCCATATTTTCGAATCCATTGCAAAAACACACACACATATTTTTGCACAGAAAACATGAAAATTTCGCAGCAGGAATAATATTCATCTTGCATATTTGCAAACAAGAACAAGCTCATGACGTTTACAAAGAATCATAGCAACTTCATTATCTTGTTGGGCTCAAAAGGAAAGCTTATTGTATGTAGGAAATTGATTTTAAGCTATTTTCCAGGGCCCTTTTTAAAAAAAATTAGCCTGGAAGCAAATATTAAAATAAAATAAGTCCCCAAGGCCATAGAAATGACGAATTGAAAAAATTTGTTGAATTGGTTAGAAAACCAAACTTTTATTTTCAAAAAGTCATAAAAAGTAAAGGGGGGGGGGGGGAAGTAGTTAAACCTCCCTAGAATTGAGGACCAACAACAATGCAATAGTAAGAGCAACATATTGAGTGGGGCTTCTAAAACAAAAATTAGCAGGAAAAAGGAACCATTTTCATCATTTATACTTGTGTTTGTTTATAGAACTAATGGTTATTTTATCCTTGTTTATTCAAAATTGTAGATTATTAACTTTGTGAGTTGCTTAACTCCAACTGTAATCATAATGCACACTATTTGTTTACAAGCAAATTTTTATGATAATTTTGCTCGGCAAACAAATAACTTGGCCTGTAATTAATTATCAAAACATGCAATAAATCGTAAAAATATGTAATGAGGTTTGCTATTTCAATATTTATATTTCAAGGTATTTGTTTAGGTTATCATATCATAATGGTTATCTTAGCCACTTTTTAGACCAAATTTTTTTATCTTCTTAAAAAAAATAACCAGTAAATTTTTTTTTTGTTTTTTTATTTTGTTTTTTGATGCATGAATTATCAACATTTGTTTTTTTTGCATATTTATAAAATATAAGTTTTTAAATTTTATTATTATGATTGAAAGGTGCAAAAATGCTAATAAATATTTTAGTTATATAATTGTACTAGCAAAAATGTGAATATAAATAAGTGAAGACATGTGTATAAATCTACCAGCTTGAACCTAACAAATGATAATCAGGAAGGAGGGAGTGACATCCAACTTTTGGGCCAATTAAAATGACAATTTTTTAGGTATCTTAATTGGTTGGTAGAAACCGGCAGTGTCCACAAATTTCCACCAATAATTTAAATCTACATAAGGGGTGGTTTTTTTATCTCATAATATCCCTTGTGTATCTAACCTATACTCTTTATATTATCATCTTATATTTTTGAAATGGTCAATAGTTTATTCCTATCCCTTGCATTCCTGACAAGGGTGTGTATTAACAAATTATCCCAAGTCATTGTAAAGTATTGTTTGAATCAATAGTTTACAAACAACATCTTTGCCAGGGATGGAAGTATGCCTCCCAAATTAAAAATATTTTCCCCACATCTTTATTGACTCCTCCTCCAAAAAATTAACATACTTTTGAAGCCATTAAACATATATAATAATTTTGTTTTTCCAAGTAATCATACTTTTGTTCATAAACTTATCAGTCATTGAATCTAAAAATTTTATCTCCATGTAACTTAGATCCTTTTCAAACATATGAAATGCACAGTTAAAGGCTTGCTTATTATTTTTATGTATTTTAGAGGGCCTTTGAACATGTTTATTAATGAATTATCACATACTTGGATGTGTTAGTTGTTGTGTTTTAAGAGATAAATGTCGTTATTTTTAGTTAAGTTATTTATTTACTAGCGGCTACGACCCTAGAGGCACTTGAGGAGGAAGGAGATGATTTCTAAAACCCAATTTTTTTATTTAGATTTTTAAGAAAAAAGTTATAAATTTTTTTTTCTTCATTTTAAATAAAATTTTAAAAAGAATTTAATTTTTTTTGCAGGGGCAGTAATTTATTTCTAGGGGTCATTTTTCTTGGGAGGGTGGTAGTACCCTCCCCCAAATAGTTATAAACCTTTCTGGGTCCTGTGAGAAGCTACCCTATTAAGAAGAACCCAATCGGTTCATTGGTTAGCGAAATCCTTCAGTACAAACAGACAAACATCCTGTTACTTTATTGTAGGGATGTATTTTATTACACAGTGTGTGTGTGTGTGTAGTATAAATATGAGAGGAGAGCCTCTTGTTATCTCTCAGAGGCCAATCTTTCTCTCTAATTTCTCCGAAAACAGCTGATTGTGACGTCATGCGTACTTGTTGAGGCTTTACACACATAGGGGTTGCCAAAACGTAGATTTTTAATTTTTTAAAATTAATTTAATTCTTTTTATTGTTTCACAACTCAAACCTTTTAAATTTCAGTATACTTTAATAACTTTTCAAAATCTGAAAATAAAATTGAAAATTTTAAAAAATATTTTGGCAACCATGGACACTATTTATAAACATGTAAAACTCTGTCTGAAAGCATCAGTTTGTTGAATAATATGATTATCTAAATATGAACAGATTTTTAATAGTTATACTTATTTCAGGTATTTTAATTTGTGTACTGATATCTTAAGAAATATGTGTTACTAACTCCAAAGAGAATAAAATAAGCATTAAAATTCAATACAAAGAGAAAAAACAAATAAAATTCTTCCTTTGAAATGTAAATACACCAAAAAAATACAATGCATATACATGTAGTGTGAATTTGACCATGTAATTCTTGTTCTTACAAGCTTAGGTTTCTGATAAATATTTCACTGATTAAAATTATGAATTTGAGGTATTATTTTATTTCAAGAGAATTTAATTTAGACTTGTTTGAGGGTAATGGAGGAGTGGAATACTCAAATGTCAAAGATACCCATGGCCTAAAATGGCTGGAAGATGTAAGTGTTTTTTAATACCTATAAGAAATTATAAATAATTTTGTAATAATTTAATTTTATGATTATCTTAATTGTTTGTAGACAAAGTACAAGTATGATATGATATTCCCTGGAACAACCAGTCAAGAACCTAACTTCAAGCCCACAGGGGTAATGAACCGGCCAGGACCAAGGGTTAAACCTGGTTCATGCTACACATGCTCAACAATCACTGATGGTCCAATGTGTCAGAATATTTCAAGGCATGTTTTCACAATGATGGAAAAGTGAAATAAAAAAAAATTTATACTAGTGCTATTCTTCATCAAGAAAACTAAGGATTAAAAATATTTCAATATCATATTAATTAGGTAGGTATAATTTTCTAAAGCAAAAGGTTAATTGTATGTTGAAAATATGTTTCTTCAGTTATGAGAGACAAATATTAGATGAACAGGATCAAAATTTAGTACAGGTAAAACTTAAATAATAGATTTTTACTCTTTAAGCTTGAAACTTAAATTTCAGTGGCCCATAAAATTCAGATTTTTTTCATTACACAAACTTTGTCTAAGAGTTCTCATAGTGCAAAATTCTTTTGACAGGTATGTGGTGTGGACCAACCATTTTGTCAAGTAACCAGAGTGGAGTACAGCTATGCCGACAGTCAGGATATGACATGGAGTCTGGAAAGAAACTGCAGTTCTGAATGCAGGTATATTGTTGAATTCAGCAGATAGTTCAATCTAAGCTTACAACAAGTTTGGCTTTAAAATGTGAACCTGAAACTACCCCATTCTGATAAAGAGGTTCACCATGTAGAATGAAGTTTTAAAAGCGCTTGCAAGGGGGGGGGGGGGGGGGTAATGCAACCATCTTGTAATCAGTGAGCAAATGGCACTTAGAATTCGAATTTTGATCTGGAATTTTGTATGAGTAATCCTTAGTAGGTCTTTTTTCCCTAAATTGAACAAAAAGTTGGAAAAGTAACGGCTGGCGGCTCAGCAGTTTAGCCGTTTTTAAAACTATTTTCAAGGGAAATCATCATAAAACCTATCCCTACATAATACTCTATGCTGCTCCAAAACGTTTTCAAACGGTTCTAGCCGCTAGTTGCTAGTACTAGAAATCTAAAAATGTTTTTTTTTGTATCATTTCACATGATTTAAAGCAAAAATATGTTTCAAAAATTCCTACATAATTTATGGCAGATTTGCCCTAAAAATAGCCAAAAAAACGGCTAAACGGCTGAGCCGTTAGCCGTTACTTTTTCAACTTTTTGTTTGATTTAGGGAAAATAGACCTACCAAGGATTACTCATGCAAAATTTCAGATCGAAATTCGAATTGTAAGTGCCATTTGCTCACTGATTACGAGATGGTTGCATTAAACCCCCCCCCCCCTTTCTTCGAAGAAATAAAAAATATTTAATTTAGACCCTTTTGTGTGACTATGGGTGCCAGGACCAAGGTGACTTTCTGCTCCAGCTGCTGCAGATGGGATGGCAAGCCTATGCCTGAATATGATCAGAACCAAAAACAGGTAGCTCAAAAAGTAAATGGTAAGGGGGCGGGGGGATTCTATAAACATTTCTTAAAATGGCATACAAGTCTATACATTTCCAAAAAGAGCAATGTGTACTGAGAAGCAAATTGAATTTTCTATCTATGACCACCACATAGCACAATCAAAGAGCTGCAAATAATCTGAGTGAGGGAAAAAGTGAAATAATAGAAGATTTTTAGAGTTAACAATGTTATACCAATTAAAAAGACACTGAGTGTAAATGCTAGTAAATGATTTTAATTTGACTACATGACCAATAAACTACAAATAATGTCTGTGCTTACCAGTAAAGTTCTTTTTTAGCAGTGATCTCCATGGTTTTTAAACAAATTGAAAATCATGGAGGGTTGCTGTGCTCAACCAGAAACTTTGAGGGAAACCGCCATATTATTTTATTTCTTAGGTAATGAGATCAGATCTGGAGAGCGTGGTGTTCGACAACAGTCTTTGTAACATTGACAATGGTACTGAAACCCGCAACTCCATCAATTCTTTCATCTTGGCATTACTCATTATTCTTTATAGCATTGTTGATAACTAATAAAGTTATGGTTGGTTTAGGCATCTTACAACGTTTTGGCTAGTTGAAAATACTATAAGTACCTATGATACTAGTTTCTTAAGAATTTTTAAAAAAATAAAGATCAATTTCATCTCTTACAAATTAAAAATAGATGCCAAAATAGTTTTGTCTCAGGTGCAATTTCCCTTACTGTGTTTAATTTATATTTATGTACTTTGCTATATTGTGATAAATAAAACTTTTTATTTTCAAATAAGATTTAATTTTAAATGTGCAGCCAATCTATAGCTATGGCAAGTGCGTCTGTACGTCACGAAAACAGATATCAATGAAAATAATTGTAAGCAAAATTGTAAGACGCCTTTTCTTATTTGTTGGCTGAAAAATTCTGATTGGTTAGTATAAACTTTTCAACCTTAAGTTTTAATCTACAGAAGGGGTATTTCTGTTAATAATCATTGGGGTCTATTTCAATTTATCGGCCATTGTCTCATCCCCTTTAAGATCCCCGACTTTTTGGCAGATTAAAAAAGAACACAACGCCTACAATCCAACAATGTTTGTCCGTCTGTCCCACCTGTCCATGTATCCTACCTGTATGGTGGTCTGTTGGTCTTGAATTGTAATTTGATCTGTTGAGACAGCAGCCACGCTAGCCTTGTATTTTCTCATCACGTCCTAGAATTAAAAGAATTCCTATAAAAATTTTTTTACAAAAAACATTTGAAGATTTTTTTTTATTAAAAGCGAAGCTTTTCTATAATTAGGGTCGGTCCGTCCGTACGTCCGTAACGGATAGCTTTTTTCGTTAATTTAGGCATGTTAGAATTGTGCTTTCGATTTCAAATTTTGCATGGTGATTCCTTTAATAGTTAGGTACGATTTAGAAAGCGTAGCAACTCTATAATCATCACCAAAATGTCCGTACGTCCATTTTAAACATGTTGATTTTTTTACTTTTTTAACAACAAATTTTTATGTGATCTAATCATCCGATTGATCTGATTTTTGGTATATTGATTCCTGGGACAACAAAGTATAATGTAATAAGCGAAGCAACTCAATAATTAAGTCCTAGAAATGTAAGTATGTCCATAAACATTATCCTGAATCAAGCAGTTTTTCAACACATTTTACTTACAATTTTGCTTTGACTCTTATACATTTATATTATGATTATTCAGTTCTGATACTATACAAGTGTTAATGTCCATTTGTCCTACTGTTTAAGTGCTTCGCATTTATGGATGTTGTCATCCTTGTTTTTAGGTACATGTCATTTATTCCAATAATATGAGCAACGAAATTTTTGAAGGATATTATTTCCTGAAGCTATTTTTATAGCTGACATGTTTCACATGGACGTAATAAATAAAATAACTGCTCTTTCGTACCAAAATGGGTTCCTGTTCTAACCAATAAGTTGGTCGGATTTTTTCTACATTCTTTGGTCAAAATTACTGATTGGGAATCTAGAACTAATATGTCTATTGTCCAATATACTGATTGGGCATCTAAAACCAATATATCTATTGTCCAATATACTTTTGGGGTTCATTGTCCATTATAGGATTGGGTATCTAGATTAGAACTACTATATCAATTACTGATTAGGTATCTAGAACTAATATATCAAATACTGATTAGGGATCTATAAATGCTATATCTATTACTGATAAGGGATCTAGAACTGCTATATCAAATACTGATTAGGGATCTATAACTGCTATGTCTATTACTGATAAGGGATCTAGAACTGCTATGTCTATTAACCTGCATCTCATCCTCGTTTTCTTGCAGCTGTGAGGCGAGCTCAGCCTTCTCCCTGGACATCCGCAGGTACTTGTCCTCCAGGTCCTGCTTGCTGCGAGACAGCTCCTCATACTAGATAGATAGATAGATAGATAAGATAGATAGATAGATAAATAGATAGACACCCGAAGGTACTTGTCCTATTATTTTTCTGAATCACAACCCCTGGGTACCTCTGTAATTTATTTTCAATGTACAAAACTGTTTGGAGGACAACTTCTTTATACCTGTGTTTGTGTGTCAGCCAGTTCCATCTCTGCATTCTGTCTGGCCTTCATGGCAGCGGTACGGGCAAATTCTGCATCCTCCAGCTGAAAAAAAATACAAGATTGTTGATAATCAAACGTTGTTCCAGGGACGAAGGGGACAGTGCAAGGATTTAATGAAATATTGATTGTAAAGAGCAGTGTTTAAACTTTTCAACAATTAATCTTAATTTACTGGTGGGATAATTTTGTTTATCATCATTGGTTACCTACCTAAGTAATATTATATGTATATTAATTTATCGTCAAACTTTTTATCCTTTAAAAATCTGATACATTTTTTTGGCCTTATTTTCTTTTGAAATTTTTGCTTATTTCTTAAAGTTATAACTTTTTCTAAGTAATAAAAATACAAAACTCCCCCCCCCCCCTCCTTGCATTAAAAAAATATGACAACATTCATTAATTGCGAAGCACATACAACTTTACTCATGATAAACGAAAAATCACATTTTTCCTATAGCGTTATGGACTGACTGACGGATGGACAGATAAAGTAAATTATAGATTAACTTTGCTACAAAAAAGTAGCCAAAATTAAATAGGCGCATATTAAGTTACATAAAGAAGCATTAAATAAAGCTATAGTATTTTAAATAATACGCTATTTTTCAAGTAGGGTACTGATATAATAACCCCCCTCCCCCCACCTTATTCGAGTGAGTTAGAGCAAATGAGTCCAATGCCACAGTGTTTAATAATCTATAAAAAGTACCCAAAGTGTTTGAAACAATGAAGAAGATTTAAAACTTTGAGCACCTATGTAATTTACACTCCTATGTGCCTTCCCTCCCTGCTTTAAAGACTAATAGTGTTTTTTTAAAAAAAAGGGGGGGTAGTACACTGGCGAATTTAGAGAATCAACTGTATATTATTCCAAAGATATAATAAAGGCTTTCAAATTTAAATTGCGTAATCCATCATTTTAAGCTTTACTATTCATATTTATTCATGACCTATTTGTCCAATAAATTGCACTTAAGGGGGTGGTTACTAAAAGGCTATTGTACATGTTTTGCTACTTAACATAATATAAAAGGGGGGAGGCGGATGTACCACTTTTTGAAACCAAAAGTAAAACGTGCATGATCTCAGCCCATAAAAGAGTTACAGCTCTAAAATTCGGCACAGCAGTTGCTTTTATGGTGAACCATATGGAACTGTGAAGAAACGGCGGCAGAACCGCCGCAAACCGCCGTTTCCCGCCGATTTTTTTATTGCTTTTTCTCGCAATAATAGACAATTTTCAATCATCTGAGATAATTTTTTTTTCCATAAAAATTTTGCTTATATTTTCACATGACACTTGTAAGATTTTACACTTGCAATTTTTTTTAATATTGACATGTTTGATTGATGATTGAGAACTATCTAATTTGTCGAAAAAAGGCAAAAAAAATTGGCGGGAAACGGCGGTTTTCGGCGGGAGTTAAGGTTCCGCCTCCGTTTCTTCACAGTTCCTTATTGTTCTGCACAATAGCAACTACTGAGCCGAATTTTAGAGCTATAACTTGTTTATGGGCTGAGATCATGCACGTATTACTTTTGGTTTCAAAAAGTGGCACATCCGCCTCCCCCCTTTTAAGTTTTAGAAACAATCTTTGGAGAAGGGCTTAAAACCTGCGGGGTTCTTCTAACCTTCACCCAACCTAACATAGCCTTTAATAAGCATTTAATATCTGGATTTCTTTCTTTAAGAAGTTTTTTTTTTAACCAGTTGCATTGTAAGGGAAACCGTCGAAGAACCAAAAATAATCAGTATCTACTTAACTTTTAGCTCTTAGCTTCTGAAATTATCCCTTAAATAATCTGTCTATTTTTTCACAACTGTTCGGTGTTCAAAATAAAAATGGATTAACTTTAGCCAAAAAAAAAGTTATAAAAATGCGCCAATAAAAAAAGAAAAAAAAATCTAGGAACCTGATTTTTAAGCTGTCTGAGAATAACTTTGTTGGTGCCGTCGTTCTGGTTCTTCTCCACGAGGGTCTGGGCATCGCGCAGCAGGGCCTTCGTCTTCTTCAGGTCCTTCTTCAACTTCGCCACCTAGCGAAGTAATTTCAAAGTAATAACTTGAATTACTTATTAAAGAACGAGTAAAAAGAAGGATAAGAGAAAGAAGTAATTGAGGGAAGGGGGGGGGGATGTGGATGAGAAAGAAAAGGGAGAAATAAGAGAGTGGGGAGAGAAAGAACAGGATAAAGGGGAAGGGAGGGGAGAGCCGAACAGAGAGCAGTGCTACCGATAGAAGAAAGACAGAAACAATTACTTGTAGAATAGTCTTGCAACATAAATATTTCTTTTTAAAATGCTTATCATATCCTCTAGAAAAAGTTTTCCGCCAATTGAAACCAACAATAATTTTGTATATATTTAATACCTGTTCTTCATCGCCCGACCTCTCTAGCATGTCTTGCAGTGTGCTAATCTTCTGTTCTAGATCATGTCTCTCTCTCAAGAACATTATTCTCTCCTCATGTTCCTGAAATATATAAAAAATTGTTGAAATAATGCAATTGGAAAATCACGCAACCTTACACATATTTTTTTTTATTATAAGTTTTTCTCCTTAATAAGATCTCATTAACCACTAATCCAATTTAGTTCCACATTTTAGGGAAGCTTCACGGGTCCAAAGGTGGTTTTAGGCTATTTATAAGCCCTTCGAAGGTGCAGAGTAGCCGCTAGTCTATAAAATAAAGGGGTAAGGTTTTTTTTGATGAAACTTAATATCTCAATAATGATTAATCTTATAAGGTTAGGCCTTTTACGACCTACCCGCCCCCCCCCCCCCCCAAGTTACCCTAGAGAGGCCTCAAGGGGGCATATTATTATATTTATTATATGAATCGATCATTTTATACTTCATTGATATATCCTTGGATCACTAATAAATGAGCTACAAATATCCTAGACTAAGATAAATCCAGGGATCTTAAGAGATAAGGCAATTCAAAAAAAGGTTTAGACACTGCAAATTACCAATATGAGATTTAATATGAGTACCAAAGATATTTGAGCCAACCATGTAAAAAGCATGTTTATAAAACTTTGGGCACCAGTGATATTTTCAGTCCATGTCCCCTCCCTCCCTAATATAAATCCCAAACACGCAATTTGATAATTATTTGACAATGGGCCTATATTAATCTGGTGATCTACAGTGGGAACTAGTAAATTTGATAATTATTTGACAATGAGCCTATATTAATCTGGTGATCTACAGTGGGAACTAGTTAATTTGATAATTATTTGACAATGGGGCCTATATTAATCTGGTGATCTACAGTGGGAACTAGTAAATTGAGCCTTTCATCCAGGGGTCTTAAGAGATAAGACAATGGTCAATAAATCAGGATTTTATGGATCACAACTTTCCATTTCTGTACATTAAATACATTGGTTTAAAAGTTAGAACACTACCAAACAATAAAATCAAAGTATCCTTTTTGAGCCAACGAATAAGAATTTTAAAAAAACTTTTGGGTACCAGTGTAATTTACAGTCTAATGTTCTCTCCCTCCCTGCTTTCATACGATTTATGAAAAACTAACTAGCTGTACTGAAGACCTACTTACAAAAAATCATATTTTGCTAATTTTTACGGTTTCTATATTATAACTGTTTAAAATACAAATATACAGTAGACCAATAAACATACAATAATCAAATTAACTTCATAATTTCAAGTTTTGAATTATGATTTTAGGGTTTCACATATATTTAGGGGTGTGAGAATCACTCTTAAAATTGAGAAGGCCTTCCCCTTATTTCAATCACTAATGGTTTCACATCCCCTTGGTGAATCGCTGTGCACGCCACTGCATATAGTTACATATCCATCTTTTGTCCAAATATTCTAAAGCATGATAAATTTTGTGACCTGTATTTTATATCATGCTATTATATAAAGCAGCAAGGTTTTTTTGCTTGTAGCGAGGGATCCAGCTGAATGGTTCTCCTTTCTTATAGGTCCCGGGATGGTTTAAGCCTATTTTATTTGTATAAATAAGCTGGGTATGGTTTAAGCTATTTTCTGCCCTTCCATATTCCTACTAAAATAGATCCCCTAAGTGCTAGGGGCGCAGTCTCTAGTTAATAATAAGTAAATAACTATTTTTTTTGCAATAAACAATAGAAACATAAGATAACAACTAATTAATATAATATCAATATTAACTATAACTGAACGTAAGGCCTATATAAACACTTGTTAAAAATAATGATAACATCCATAAGTAGCGAAGCACAAAAATTCATAAATAGATTATAGAGAAGATGTTTAGTGGTCATAAATATGAAAAAAGGAAGATAGAAAATCTGTATACCCCTGGGGTAATAATTCCTTTTTTTTTGGGGTTCTAGGTACTTTTCCACAAATCGATTCCCCATAATCTAATTCCCTCTTTTAAATTCCCAAACTTCATTTTGCCAAAGTGACGGATTCCCCCAATTTAAATTCCCATTAAAATGTATACCCCCAAATTATGATATCCATAATGCACTCATCCTAATTACACTTTGGCGACAGATCATATATCCTAAAGTTTACATTTCCACGTGTCCTTGATATCCTTCTTAAATACCCTAGAAATTATTAATTGTCTCTAAATAAAAGGGGGAGGGGGGGGGGGCTAAACCAATAAAACTGCTCAAATTCTACATTCATTAAAATTGTGAGTAAATTTGTTAAAAAACTGCTTGATATAGGATAATGTTTTAGGACTTGATTATAGAGTTGCTTCGTTTATTACATTATACTTTGTTGTCCCAGGAATCAATATACCAAAAATCAGATCAATCGGATAATTAGATCACATAAAAATTTGATGTTAAAAAAGTAAAAAAATCATCATGTTTAAAATGGACGTACGGACATTTTAGTAATGATTATAGAGTTACTACGCTTTCTAAATCGTACCTAACTGCTAAAGGAATCACCATGCAAAATTTGAAATCGATAGGACAATTCTAACATGCCTTAATTAACGAAAAAAGCTATCCGTTACGGACGGACGGACGGACCGACTCTAATTATAGAAAAGAGAGACAGACAAGTAGAAAGACAGATATTTGCGAGCGAAAAAAAATAAAAAGAAATGAGCAATCTATCTCCAATAGCAACCGAGAAAATCATATGTCTTAGACACTTAGACAAGCAGGCAGACTGACATACAGACAGATAGACAGACATTCGAACATACAGATAAGAAAGACAGACATTTGCAAGCTAAATAATCTAAAAGAAATCAGTAATTCATCTCCAATAGCAATCGAGAAAATATATATACATATAATATCTTCATTACAAAAGACAGAAGAAAAGACAGACAAAAAGACGGAAAGACAGTCGGGCAGAGAGCAGACAGACAAGCAAACAGATAGACACACACAGACATACATGCAGAGATGCGGAAATAATGACAGATATGCAGACAGATGGACAGACCGACAAGAAGGAAAAAAGTCATTTGAAAGTGAAAAAATCTGAAAAGAAATCAATAATTTATTTCCAATAGAAACGAAATTCATGACATTGCAACAGACAGAAGAAAAGACAGACGGACACACAGAAGAACAGACAGAGTGTTATGGCAACAAAAATAAGATTGATATTAACTATTATTTTTAGTGGCGAAGCTACTCTATAATTCATTTTGTCTGTCCGTCCATCAGTCCATAACGCTTGGCAGAAATGGGATTTACTCATCTCCTATAAAAGTTAGAAAGCTAAAACTTCTTGTTAACATTCCTTTTAATATGGAGCATAATTAAGTACAATGCCTATAAAAAAAAACAAGAGCAAAAAAATGACAGAAGAAGGCAAAAACGCCCGACATCCCCCGGTCGATTAGGGTTAAATAAAGGATATTGTTTAAGGACATACTTACATTTTTAGGACTTATTATAGAGATGCTTAGCTCATAAAATTGTACTTTGTTGTCCTGGGAATTAATATTTGTATATTATGATTTGTAATTAGAGTATTTAACAATCATATGTCAAAAGAGAATACTTGAGCCAATAAAAGAATGTTGTTTTAATGGATATCTTTAGATGTGGCAATTTGTAGAAGAGGGAATATGATCTCATTGCTTTAAGACGTTTAGGCTAAGTGCATCAGGCCAAAGTGTCATTGGGAAAAGAATAACAAAGGATATTTAACATTAGGGGAATCAGATTTCGGGGAATCCGTTTGTGGGAATCTAAACAGTGGGAATAAAATTAGGGAAATGTGTAGGATACCTTTTTTTTTGGGGGGGGGAAGGGTTGTTGGAGATGGGATTATCAATTTAATTATTATAATTACTAAAATTCTTTAATAAACGAAATATATCAGCTTTCAAATCTTTTTATATTCTTTACTTATCTTAATAAAGCCACAAAGATCTTTGTCTTTTTTAAACAGTTAAAAAAGAAATTTGAAGTGAGAAACACAATTGACTCAAGTCGGATAAAATTAATTTAATTTTTTTTTTAAATTTCAAATATTCTAAGGAATCGTAAGAGATAAGACAATGTATGATAATTTGATGTAAAAAAACAATGGATGGTTCAAAAGTTTGGACACTTTTTGTTTATACCAACAAATCAAGACTTAGTAAAAGTACCCAAAGATTAATTTCAAACTAACAAGAGTGCGTGTTTAAAAAACTTTGGGTACTAGTATAATTTAGTTTAATGAAGCTCCCAATTCTGTCAAACGTACAACTGCACAGTAGAAAAATAATAAATTTTGTCCAAATTTAATCTATTGTGTGCTAGTTTATTTTCTCAAGCAAATAGTCATTATCGATACAAACAATCAATTTCTCTTTTTATCAAATAAAATTGTTTCCAGTATGGCTTCAAAACCGATTAATATCTGTTGGATCAAAACCAGTGCTCATCCATACGAAAAAATCATCTATAATACAAAGTAGAACGATGTCTGTCCGTCTGTCCGTCCGTCTGTCTGTCCGTCCGTCCCTTAAGATCTCGGTAACCACTGAACCGATCGGATTCTACTCTTGAGGGTATATACCTATTGGTCCTGTGGTGGTTTTAAGCTATTTTCTTGGGGGGTGGGACACCCCCAACCCCCCCAAAAACAAAAAAATCCCCCCCATTTTTTTTTTGTAGAAGAATTCTTTTGTAGAAATATTCTTTTGTAGAAGAATTCTTTTGTAGAAGATTTCTTTTGTAGAAAATTTCTTTTGTAGAAGATTTCTTTAGTTCTTCTTATTTTTTTTTTGAATTTTTTGTTGTTGTCATCTCTTGGGGCAAAGCCCCTAGAGGCTAGGGGCGAAGCCGCTAGTGTATAATATCGTATTACAGTCAATTTTACACGTATATTAAAACAAAAAAAATAAAATTTATGAGAGTTTTGTTAACCCCAACCTAAGGCCCAACGGGTCTAACAAAACTGGTATTAATCTTATAATTTTTCATATAACTAAACGCGGAAACTATCTATAATACGATGCGATAAACAAATATTGTAGTCTTGACATTAGTTATAAACTTATAAAGGGAGGGAATTTTGGACTGTATATCATACTGGTATTCAATGTTTTATAAACACTTGTAACTTGTTAGCATAAAACTTTGAGTACTTTAGTAGTTTCCAATCATTTTAATCTAATAAAGAGGTTTTAATATTATCCCATTTGATTTGGTACACACATCCATTCATTGTTAATTGTCTTATCCCTTCAGATATCTGTTTCTTAAATACAGAATTGCAACGATTTTAAAATTACAAATAATACACGTTCGTGCAATAAATATTATGAAGGAATTATTTCATTTATCATAATAACGGGGGTGATTATAAATTCCGCATGTCCTATAATATAAAAGTTCAGTAAGGTTTTGTTTGTCTGAAGCTTAAGGTCTTTAAAATCCCTGAACCAATTGGATTCTATATTTTAAGTAAGCTTCACATGTACCTATCCTGTGATGGTTTTGGGCTAATTTATTTTCAGATAGAAGTCTTGGAGGGAGCAGGATAAAAGGCTAAAACCATCCCATGCCTTTTTAGCTTCCCTAAAATGGAAAACTCACACAGGTTCAATTAATAGCGAGATCTTAATGAACGAACAAAAAAAACCTTAAAACTTTAAGATATAGACAGCGAGGGAGGGTTCATAGGGCGGTTAGTTCCACTGGAACCCAAAGTTTTATAAACAAATAATCTTATTCATTAGCTCAGAATCTTTGGTTACTTTTACTGAAATATTTTGGTGTCCAAAATTTTTAACCATTAATATTAATAAAAGGCTAGTTTGGTTAATCATCATTGGGGATGTATATTCCGGAGTTGAAGACTTACCTAATTACAGTGTCTACGTCAAGATCTTAAGTTTACACAAAGAAGTCAATAAAACAAGGATAACAATATCCATAAAAGGCAGTGAAGCTGAACAAATCAGACATAAAGAGACATTCAAACATACTTCCTCCCTCTTAGGGCGAAGCCACTTCAAGGCTTTGTTAAGAAGAAAAAGGAAACTAATATTAATCAAATCCCTTTTTGTTGCAGATTAATTTTGCTTATTGAAAAACTTCAACTGTAAAAGTTTTATTTATATTTAATAAAAACTTTAGGTTTTAAAATTACTTTTTTACACTAATTTCACATTTAATTTGCTATCTAGCTATCTATCCACTAGATATCTAGCTATATAATATATCCAATATAATAAAAAAACATTTGTTGAGTTTTAAAGAAAGGCATTTCTGCTACTATATATTCTTTAGTAAACAGACAGTTTTGTGTGTTGGAGTGGTTCTTCAAAAATACAACAGAATTTATTTTATAGCAAAAGAACCTTTAAAGCAGTTTCTCTATAACATATATTATTTATTTATTGATAAAAAAAAGTAAAAAAAACCTATTATAAATAGTCAAGATATTAATCTTATTTTTTTTTGTATAAATACTAAAAAATATAATTTTAAGTAGAACTTTAATACATACCTACCATAATTTAATTTCAACAAAGAACATTAGAGTGTTATGCAGTAGAAACAAATATAAATTAATATGACATTTTGTATCTAATTTTGATAATAAAGAACACTGTAGGTAAATAGATAGATTTCAAGTTTTGCTATTTTTTTTTTACAATTTCCCTATTTTGTGAGTTAATACTCTTCATTCAAAACAATGTACACAAGATGCAGAATTTTTTTACTTTAGCGGATTTTTAGGCAAAATAGCTGACTTTGACTTAATTAATATCTTTAAAAAAAACATTTAAGGGCTAAGGTTTGCTTTTATCAAAGAAATTTCAGTCTTAAATCTAATGCTAAAAGCTAACTCTAAAAGACTTACAAAAAATTACAATTGCGGATTTATTGATTTTTAGTAAAGGGATTCTACTACAAGTAGATTCGTACTTTTGTATAAAAAAATTGAGGGAAAAACAAAAATTGATTTTTTATTTCAATATTAAGCTTAGAAATATATATTTTGTGTATTTAAAGTTAATATTTGCCCCGTAATTAAATCAAATACATACGTTTTATCTCGTATTTACTATTTATTAAGAATACAGTGTTAGGTAATTGAAAGAAAAACTTTTCCTTCCCCAATCTAAATATTTGTTAAAGGAAGATGATTAATTCTAGGGATCTAAAGGGATAAGACAATGGCAGATAAATTTATGTTCATCCCCATTGATGATAAACAAAATTACCCCTTCTTTTGATTACAATTAGTGGTTTAAATTTGAAAGTTGGGACATCCAATAAAACAACCGAACAGAATTTTATAAAAAGCCCTCTAAGTTGTTAAGCCAACGAATAAGAAAAACAGTATTATAAAACTTTGGGGACTATTGTAATCTAAACAGCCCAATGTCTTTTCCCTCGCTTTCTATTTCAGAAATTGGGGGGATGGTTAATTTATCTTTATCTCTTTTCCCTCCACTGTTTAAACAGAATTCAAATACAACCCTAGGAACCTATTCAATGAAAATTTAAAATTTTTTTATGTTCATAAAAAAATTTGAAATGTCATAATGATAAGAAAACGTTATATTTGTGAGAACTAATCCAGGGAGGGAATTGACAATGGAAAATTAATTAATAAATCCCCCAATTTATGAAAAAAATAAGAGGCAGAATTTCATGTATAAGAATTGAGAAAAAGATTAATAATCATCCGTTGTACCATCCCTGTGTTCAATAGATTTAGTCATTAAGTAAATATTAACATTTTTAAGTTTTTTTTTTAAATTACAACTCCGAACCAAAAAAATATTTCTTGGTCTATTAACTTACCTAACTTTCAATTACCTATCTATCTAATTATTTGTTTTTCAACTACTTATCTGTAGCTGTATCTATCTATCCTCGAGTTTTCTGTCTATCTATCTATCTTTCTGTCTATTCAATGACAATCTATCTATCTTGTATACCTGTTCTAATTGCTGTTCCAAGATCTTAACCTTCTTGTTGGCACTGGCCCTAGCCTCTTCAATCTCTTCCTCCTTACTCACAACCTCGCGTCTAAAAATAGGTTTTTATTAAGTTTTTATAAAGTTTTTTTTTGCTAGAATTCGAACCTTTAAAATCAATACAAGTTTTTCGATAACTAGTTTTGAACAGCGATCTAAAGGGAGAAGACAATTGCAAGTGATGTTCATCGCCAATGATGATACACAAAATTACCCTCTCTGTATATAATAATTAGTGGTTTAAACGTTTGATCAATCAACTTAATGAAACTAAATAAAAGCCCCCATAGTTGTAAAGCAAACGAATAAGAAAACATTATTATAAATATCTCTTATAGTAGCCGGATAAAAACCATTTTCCCTACAATAAACCCATAGCTCCGAGAGATTAACCAATAGATAGAATGGTTGTCCATTTGTAAGGAAAACTCAACGAAAATGTCTTAGAAGGCGATTCAATTCTATTTTTGTTTAGCAGGAAACTGACGGACAAACAAAGTAAATTATAAAGAGTAGGTAGCTTCGCTACTAAAAAAAACACATTAACCAAGTCATGAAAGTAGTAAAGAATTAATATTTTCTCCCATGTAGTTTTCAAATGATGATGAATGCGCGTGTACCTGTGTTCCTTCTTGAGAGCTGCCATCTCCATCTCCAACTTGGTCCTGCTGGCCTCCAACATCTGCACCTACAATAAAATCAAGATTGTTGTTTTATTTCAAAAGTAAAGAAATAATGGACAGAAGGACATTCAAGCCTTTTGAAAGGGGTAATTACCCAATTGCCACCGCCCATTAAATTTGAATACAGACACGATGTCGTAATCGAAATATCGAGGTAGTACATGTTAAATAACTTTAAAACAAACCTATTAATTCCATTAACCTAGCTTTCTACATACTTAGTACCTAATAAAGTTTGTAAGATTGTTATGATTTGAGGCAAGAGATAGCAAATAAGATAGCAAGTAAGATAGAAAGTATACCTGAGCGGCCAGATCATCCAGCTCTTCCTCCTGATCCTTCAGCTGCATCTCTAGATCCTTCTTGCTCTTCTTCAAGGCTCTCACTTCATCCTGAAAAAAAATGTTGCAATATTACGATATAAATCACGCAACCTCAACTTATATTACCATTTTTTTAGCCATGAAATGTATTGGTTAATTATATGACTTTTTTCTTATTTGATGGCCTAAAATCTTTGAATGCATCTCCAATTGATGTATCCCTACATCCCTTATTGAATGGCATTGTGTTAATATGCAAAAATTATTGAATCCTTGACAACTATTAACAATGACACCCTTTTTAAACTCGTTCAACCATTCCATATTCAATACAAAGTATATTCATGGAGGGAAGGGACATAAGGCTATTTATTACACTAGTCCCCAAAGTGTTAAAACAATGTTTTCTTACTCATTGGTTTAACAACTTTGGAGACTTTTATTGAATTTTGATGGATTGATTCATCAATTTTAGTGTCCAAGCGTTTCAACCATTATTTGTAATCTACAGAAGGAGTAATTTTCTGTAACCACATTGGGGATATACACCAATTTTTCGGCCATTGTCTTATCCCTTTAGATCCCTGATATTCAATACAATGTATATTACTACAACATCCTTTATTCAGTTAATATCAGGGTTGGATGGATATTAATATATATCTTATCTAACCATTTCCAGGTATGTCAAGGGATAAGGCAATGGACTATAAATTCTTCCCTAATGATAAAAAACAAATATACCCCTTTTGTAGATTAAAATTTTTACTTTAAAAGCTTATACACTACTAGTTTAAGGCAACCACTTAAATCATTCAAAGTTTTAAGCCAGCGAATAAGATAAATTGTTAGAAAACTTTAGGTACAGCTTAATTTCCAGTCCAAAATTCTATCCCTTTCTGAGAATATATTAGTTTTTACCACCTAGGCTTTAATCAACAGAAACATGGTTTAACTTAAATAACTATACATTTTTTTCTTATTTTAACTTTAGAACTTCTTTACTATAACTAAAACATCATAGAATTTCTTTATATATCACTAAATTTATATTGAACTATATCAAATATCACATAAAACTAGTGTTAACTTATGCCACTGAAGATATAAAACTATATAGTATATATAATCTCAATTAATAAGGTAGTGTAACTGATTTCGTAGTAACTTAGTAGGAAACATTCCCCTAGTCCTAAAATCCCTATAAAATTACAGAAGAGTAACAATTTCTAACAGCCTTTTATTCTTCAGTTATTATAAAGTATTTTTTATCTTAATAACCCACAATAAGTCACACACATAAATTGCAGAGAAAGGGATAAGGAACCTCTAAAAAAAACAATTGAACTTTTAAAATTAAACTAATATAAAATATAAGTTTTTAAAATATTTTAAAATGCTGTTAAGGATCTTAAAGAATAAGACAATGGGCGATAAATTGATTTACATCCCAAATGATGCTGAACAAAATTACCTTTATGTAGATTAAAATCATTGATTGCTAAAACCAACAAATAAGATAACGTGTTTAAAAGAGTACCAGTGTAATTTACAGTCCAATTTCCCCTTCCTTCCTGATTATATAGAGTAACATACTACAAAAATAGTATCTAATAAGGTGGGGGGGGAGGTTTTAACGGGATGGTGGTATTACCCCCCACCCCTCCCTTCCCCTCATCAAAATAGACAAGTAGATATCTTGGGAGGCAACACAATTTTTCTTTAGTTTACATATCACTATCCATGACCTACTGAAATTAACTATTCTTTTACCCCCTACCCTTGAAAAAATATCAAGTGTTCCCAAGATGTAAATAGAACACCTGCTTTATAAATAGCTATAAATTGAAAGCTTGGTTCTAAAGGAAGGGAGATGACATTGGACTGTAAATTATATTGGTATCCATCGTTACATAAACATGATCTCTCATTTGTTGCTTTAAAAACTTTTGGTGCTTCCTTCGAGTAAGAACTTTTGAACCATTAAACTTCATTAACAGACTGGGTAATTTTATTTGTTGTAATTAGGGATGCACATGCACCATATCTCCATTGTCTTATCCCTTAAGATCCCTGAGTCGTAAACCGGCATTAGAAATATTAAAATTACCCCAGATTTATTTGGACTTAACTTTGTATATCTATTCCAATCAAGTATGTGTACGACCTTTGTCCGGAAGTCACAACCAAAACTTACAAAATAAAAAAAGGCGAGTGACACTTTAAGCTATAGCTATTAACAATTTCTTTGCTGCTTTGTATGAGCACTAAGGTGTGTGTGAGTAATATGATAGTTCACATGGATTTCATTTTTATTAAATACTGTTGCCATACTTACATTCTAGTGGCCATTTTTATATTTTAGTGGAAAATAATAGATAGATCTTTTACAAAGATCTTGAATGGATTATAAATTGCTATATGAGAAGACGAAATTCCCTCAATGACGTCATAAAAATTAGGGATGGGAAGTGGGACAGAAAACCCATAAAAAAAGAGATGGATAATCCCTCGTATTTATGACGAAACAGGCTGATTTTTTTGAGGGACTTTCTTCGTCTTTCTATATAATATGATATACAAAATTACCCCGTATGCAGATTATAGTTATTGGTTGAAAAGTGTTGACACTACCAGTTTGAACCGACCAATCAAGATTCAATAAAAGTACATCGAATGTAAGAGTATGTTATAAAACTTTGAATACCAGTATAATAAAAAAAAATATTGTAATTTTATGCATATTCACAACTTATAATACACAAATAATAATTTTGACATAACAAAAAATCTTTCAAAATAGTCTTTAAATGATAACAGCTGACTTTTTTACGCTACTTAGTACATTTCTAACTTTATATAACTCAAGTAATAGTATATATGTATATGTTAATGTATGAGGTCGAATCTAATAAAACATTGACAGAAAAATAATTTTAGAAATAACTTTTCCTAAATATACAAAGCATTCTTAAGGAATTAGATGTATGTTTATCATTTTTTAGAACACTTATTCCAATCGCTATTAAAAGGGAGGTATAGAAAGGAAACATTTAAATACGTTGACAAATATGGCTTCGCTACGTTTTAAGAAAAACAAGAACGATAATGTATATGGTGGGTAGTTTAGCAAAATTAGAAAATTATGTGTATGTTTTTTGTCCTATAAACAACCAACACTTTGATTGTATGACCTTTTTAACAAAGCATGGTTATGCGTTGTTCCTTTTTAGCAGAGTGGGAGAGGGGACAATAGGCTCAAGGACACAAGTCCCCAAAGTTTTATAATAACGTTGGTTGTTTTATTCGTTGGCTTAATAACTTTGGGGGCTTCAGTGAATTTTGATTGGTTGATTCATTAAGTTATGTCTTCAACGGTTTCAACCACTAACTTTAATCTACAGAAGGGGGGATTTTGTATATAACGATTGGGGATGTACATAAATTTATCGGTCATTGTCTTATCCCCTTAAATCCCTGCTTGTTTGGGCCACGGCATTCCCCAAATGCAAATATTACCTCCGTGGTAGAGTCCATCTGTAGGTCTGTGAGCTGGCTCTGTAATGAACTGATCTTCTCCTCTTTAACTTCGCCATCATGCTTCAAAGACTGAAAAAGAAAAATCCATCAAAAATCACGAAACCTTTACAAAAAATAATAAAATATATCTTTTGTATCATGACCGACAGACTGACGGACAAAGTGAGATAATTGGATGCTCCTTGGTAAAGGATATCTTCACGAAAATAATCATCAGTCTATCTTAAATAGCAGTTGAGCAAATGTTTTAAAATACCTAAGTTATTTTTAATTAAAGAAAAATATAAGATAATTTGACAAAACTATAGTTTTGAGCTGTGTATATATATGTATACTCATAAAAATATAAAAGTTGATTTCCATTGTCCTATGACTAAACCATTTAAACACTACCCCCGATATTGATATACTTGATGTTCATAAAATCTTTTACTTCCTTCCCTAAAACACCAGGGATAAAGGAAGAGGTTTATGAAAAATCTTTTTTTTAAGGCTTAAATTCACTTCTATATAGAATACTAGCGGTTGTAACTTGTGTCCCTAGCATCTAGGGGGATATGTATTCAAGGAGATAGATAGGAGACAGAAAAATAGCCTAAAACCATAACAAGAATTAAATCTTAAATTGAAATAGCCTTAAACCAACCCGTGACTTATGTAAAGCCTTTGAACAACTCAATCAGATTATCAGTTTTTGAAATCTTAAGCTTCGGACAAAAAAACCTTAGTACTACATATAATAGGAAACTACCTCCCCCCCCCCCCCCCCCAGCTACCCGATAACAAAATACGAACTTTCAATTTAAAGGGCAGAATCAAATTTTGTATGCATTAACCAAACCCAGTATCCCTGTAGAAAAAAAAACATATATTGTCGCATCCTGAACAATTATAACCAACATTCTAAACTTCAATTCAAACCCTCCCAGGGATAGAGGAGACATTGAAATGTAAATTACATTGGTACTCAAAGTTTTATTAACAGGTTATCTTTGGGTATTTTTCTCAAAATTGGTTGTTAGCTTCCATACTTTTAAAATCAATAATTTTAATCTACAGAGGAGGGGTAATTTAGATTCTAATCATTGGAGATTTAGATTTATTACTCTTCCATTGTCTTATCCCTACATCTCTGCTTCAAACACCCATGTTTGCATCCCTTAAGAAACAAGAACAATAATGTCCATATGAAGCGCAGAAAAATGTTCTAGAGAACAAAAAACTGTAATACAGTACAAGTATTGAAAATCTTATGAGACATTTAGTAAATGTAATTTATAAACAAGTAGACAAGCGAACTGGAGAATACATTTAACTGTAAATAGAATGGTACCCAAAGTTTTTTAACGTTTTCTCATTTGTTGGCTTTAAAACTTTGGGTACTTCATCATTTAAAATGTAGATATATTTATAGTCAATTGTCTTATCTCTTGAGATCCCTGTCCAAATAAATGAAGAAAATGAAGAAAAGCGTCGGACAGACGTTCGGACGGATAAAACCAAACTGTCTAATAGCTTTGCTACAAAAAAAGCCATCAACCCAACTTCCTTAATTTTGAATGCATCACAAGATTTGAGAGCAACTTTGAAGGACAATATCTCAGTAGGGGCGACAAAAAGAGGGATAGGGCACTTGGAAGTAAATTTATTTTGCTTACAACTTATCCGCTATTCAAGTAGATCATAAATGGGTAGGTAATTTTCTGGAATAAATCAAAAAAATTATGTTTCTATAATGATATTTATCAGGTAATTTTGAAAGTCAGGCCAAAGAGTTTTTAGAAATATGATAGGTTTTGGTATTCTTCTAAGGGCGATTTCCTTGGCAAGTTGGAGGTACCTTCATCTGGATAAAAAGGACCCTCTCTAAAGGAGAACCATATCTGTTCAGCGGTTCATTGTACTTGTAATTTAATTCGACGATATCACGAAACCTTTCAATGTACGAAGGTAAGAAGGAGGGTTTTATTATACATTCTGTAATCAATGTATGAGGGGAACAAATCTAAAATGACATGCCTTTCAGCTTTCCTGTAGATGGAAGTATTATAAGATTAATTTATCTTTCATACACCTATCCCTCTGTAAACAAACTATAGGTTGTAATTTTCATGTGTTTAAGCAATTACTTTATCGGATCTACTGCAGTTCACGGTAAAATATTGCTGGTAACGAATATTGCCAAAAATCTATGAATTTTAAAGGCTGCTAGCTGCCAAACGGCTGAACGTACAGATCTTAACCGCACACTATTTTAAGCGGTTTAAGACGACCTACAAATAATCTGGAATAGCCAAGATCCAATGATGCACAGGGAAAGCTTTACTAAAGAAAAAACGCGTAAAATAGGCCTTTTTCGCGCATTTCTCTGCACTGCGAGATAATTAAGCATTATTGATTTATGGCTATTCCAGATTATTTGTAGGCCTTCTTATGCTGCTTAAAACAGTGTACAGGCATGATCTGTACGTTCAGCCGTTTGGCAGCTATCAGCCTTTAAAATTCATAGATTTTTGGCAATATTCGTTGCCAGCAATATTTTACCATGAACTGCAGTAGATCAACTTTATCTTCTGTTTAATTACTATGTGTGGGTTTTTTAAATGGCTTTTGGGGGCAACATCTATATAATCGCCAGAGTAGAACAATCAAAATCCAAGCACTATAAAATACTCTGATACCCAAACTTATGCGTTGGCTCAAAAACTGTGGGTACTTTTTGAAAAATCTTGATTGGTTGGTGGAGTTTGTAATATCCATGCTTTTCATTGATAAGGGGGGAGGCGTTTGTGACACTTTTTGAAATCAAAAGTAAAACGTGCATGATCTCAGCCCATAAAAGAGTTACAGCTCTAAAATTCTGCACATCGGTTGCTTGTGTGGTGAACAATATGGAACTGTGAAGAAACGGCGGCGGAACCGCCGTTTCCCGCCGAATTTTTTTTTTGCCCCTTCTCGCCATAATAGACAATTTCCAATCATCTGAAGAATTGGTATTTTTGTTTCAACTATGGGGATAAACATAAATTTATCGTTCATTGTCTTATCCCTTCAGATCCCTGATAATGAATATATGTAAAAAAAAAATTTTGGTTCTTTGAACAAACCAACAAAAACAAGTGTGATCACATTTAGCTGTAGCGAAGCTTTAAGGCCACATTTTATTCATAACAATAATAACATTGGGTTGCAAGCTACTTACAATTTGATTGCACAGCTTAAAAATATCATATAGAGACCATTGTCTTATCCCTTTAGATCCCTGACACACAGAAAAAAAATCTACCAACCAAAGGTTGGTTGCTGCAATTCATTTTATATAGCATGAATACTGGGATAGGCCTATGGAAAATAAATCAATCTTCCCCTAATTTATGGATATTATTTGAAAAGAGGATGATTTGTGAAGGAAATAATGATTTAAACCTAGAGAGGGGACAATGGGTTGTTTATTACACTAGTCCCCTAAGTTTTATAATAACGTATTTTAATTCGTTGGCTTAACAACTCTGGGGACTTTAGTGAAATTTGATTGGTTGACTCACTAATATTATAATCTGCAGAAGGGTTAATTTTGAATATCATCATTAGGGATGTACATCAATTTATCGGCCATTGTCTAATCCCTTTAGATCCCTGTGATTTATCCTATCTATCCCTGTAACCCTGGTGTATTTCATGTTTTGTTGATTCTTATTTGAAAGGATATGTGACATACAAAAGTACAACTTTATACAATGTTGCAAAAATAATCAGGGATCCAAAGGGTAACGGTAAGACAATGGCCGATAAATTTATGTACATCCTCAACGATTACAATCAGTGGTTGAAACGTTAGGACACACAACGAAATAAACCAACCAATCAAAATTTAATAAACGTCCCCAAAGTTCTTATGCCAACGTATAAGAAAAATATTAATTTTCAACTTACTAGAATGTAAAAATACCACTTATCCACCACAAGGTATAAAAAATGGGGAAGGAGTTGTTTGATTGCATTTTATGCATAAATTCAGGGAACTAAAGGGATAAGACAATGGGCGATAAAGTAATATGTTTCCCGAATTATGATCAACAGAACCAATACTTCTGTAAAATAAAGTTTATAGGTAGTTGTAAAGTTTGAATATAACTAGTTTGGAACCAACCAATCAACAGTTAATTCAGTAACACTTTTTAAACTTTGGGTACCAGTAGTTTTTTTGGGGGGAGGTTGGAGGGTAAAATTGAAGGATTGATTCACTCCTGAAGTAAATATCCCAAAAAAACATGAAAAACCAATAATAAGCTTTTATAGAAATCAGAGCTTTTTCTTCAGACAAAAAACCTTACAACATAACCTCTCGTCCGTGATATAAAAATCAAGTAGTACCAAAAAAGAGGAAGGGATTAAGCATCTTTGGGGGGGTTAATTTTTTGGGGGGAGGGGATTAACCGCCCTTGGTTGACTATCATGCACAATATTTTATCTTGATTATGTGTCGCTACACGTGCCCTCCTAAATCAAAACTTCCCTCCCCCCTTAATAAAATGTCAACCTGAAACCCCCCACCCCCACTTGTTTTTTTCTAAGTAAATAAAATGCATCAACCCCCCTCCGTACCCTCTCCCCATTATTAATACAAAAATCCTCTATCATTTTATTATTGCATTTTAGTGTACTTTTCAATCAGAAAATAAACAGTAATTTATCAGATTTTACTGTAGGTAGTAAGTTTCTTGTCTACAGACAAACAGACAGAAATGTTGTCAAAGAGACAGACAAACAAAGATTGACAGACAAACATATCTAGAAAACAGATACATTACTTATATATCTTGAAACATAATATTTTATTTCCTATTTCACATAAAATTGCAACTATCTTATATTCCCTTTCATTTGCTTTCTAAATTTTCTTTAATTTAATTTATAAGTTATACCTAACCTTCTTGGGACTTTTTCAGAGGTTTCAGTAAAATCTCAGTATAGCAGTTTAAGAGATATTTAGGAACAAAGAAACAAAAATCAATCTACCACACTTCAATTAATAAGATTGTAAAAAATAATTATGTTAGAATTATCCGATCGATTTGAAATCTTGCATGAAGATCCCTGTAATATTATGGTATTATCCAGAAGTTTCTCTAAAGGAATTATCTAAAGACAATATCTAAAAGAATAATCAAAGCGCGGGTTTAATGCCATTTTTTCAAAACGCACAAGGGGGTGGGGGGGGGGGTGAACCTCTCTCCATACCAGATATTATTTCCATCCCTTAGCATACCTCCAAGGACAAACTCCTCAATTAGTTGAAGTTAATTATGAAATGGCTGAAGAAATGAGAATGGTTTATTTGTTTTTGTCCAACCAAGAGGGGCAGGGATACAGGGAGGAAGGGGACAATGGGCTGTTTTTTAACTAGTACCCAAAGTTTTATATCAACATTTTCATATTTGTTGGCCTAAAACTTCGAAGACTATTGTTGAAATTTGATTGATTGGTTCATTAAGTTAAATGTCTAAACATTTTAACCACTAATTGTAATCTACAAAAGGGGTAATTTTGTGTAACATCATTTGGTATGTGTATTAATTTATCAGCCATTGTCTTATCCCGTTAGATCCTAGACAGAGATAGGTCAATGGAAAAAAATTTTATCCCCTCCGCTATAAAATAACTAATGCTAATTCTTAGAAGGGTGTTGAACGTTAAGAAAAAAATATAGTAAGATATATTTTTTTTACTTTTTTGATAGTTAAATGCCAAATACTACCTACTAATATTAGGCAGATGGTTTATTTTATTATCCATCAACATATCCCTGTATCCTAAAAGGCAGCGCGTCTTGTTTTGAAACACGCTATGGGCGCTCATATATAATAATATTTATACGATACAGACAATATTAAACAATAGCATAGATATTAATTTTGTAAAATTTTGAAATAGTTTAAAAAGTTTAAATATTATTGAAACTTGCATATTTAAATCATTCTCTAATGCCTGTATTAGATGCTTCGCCCCTGGCCTTTAGGAATAGACGAAGGAGGTCTGGAAAATAGCCTAAAACTCTCAAAGACATATATAAAGCTTCTACAAAATGTTCAATCAAGTAGGACGAGCAGTTACTGAGATCTTTAGCTTCACACACACAAAAAAAACTTTATACTTAATACTATAGGATATTGGAAGGCTTTATATGAATTTTTAGCTGTCTAGAATGTTTCTGAATATACTTTTTTTTCTGGGAGTGAGGGGATATAAAACAGCCTAAAACCATCAAAATGCCTAAATTTACAGAAACAAATTAGCCTAAATACATCTTAGGACCTATTCAAAGCTTCCCTTAAAAGAACTTAATCGGTTCAGTGGTAAAATACACTAAAATTGAATTTTAATCCTTTTCAAAGAAACACTACTCAAACACACATATAAAATCACATGAGTAAGAGAGCCCCCCCCCCCTCATCTGACCATAACTACTTGGTAAGCAACCACCCCCTCATCTGACCATAACTACTTGGTAAGCAACCACCCCCTCATCTGACCATAACTACTTGGTAAGCACCCCCCCCCCCCCCCATAACTTAGTGTGCCATAATAAAAACAAGTTTCATGGTCAAACATAAACTTTCCCTTTCCTTTCCCAACCAAGGGAGGGTGGTAGTAACATCCCCCCCATAATAATAATTGTAGGGGGGGGCCCGGGGGGGGGGGGGAGTGTATATAGCTAGGCATAAACTATTATGGCTTAGAAATGGGTTATTTGGGGATAGGAGCCGCATAAGATGTTTAAATAATCCTGCAATTAATAAAGTTTTGATGAATATAAATAAATTGTACTTAAGACTTATTGGACTAATAGAAGTTATATTTTTTTATTTTGCTTCTAGCATCTAAAGCTCTGTTTTAAGAGGTAGGTAATGGACAATAAAATGGCATAAAACCATACCAGGACCTATGTGTAGCAAGCTTTCATAAAATGGAGGACTCAATCGGTTAAAAATTTTGTTTTAAATCTTAAAACTCCAGAAAAAAAATAATTTATTTAATAGGATTGCTTTCTCGATACATTTTTGCTCAAATGTTGGAATATTGTTTTTGTTGATAGCAAAAGTAAGAGGGGGAGGGGGGTAGGTATACTTCCGACTTGTAAGAAGCACAAGAACTTAGAACAAAACCTGCTTATTACTCTTTTTACTAATTTTACGCTTGCTTTTTCATAACAATAAATTGCTTTTATGTTTCAGCCTTAGTTATTTTGTAGGTTTTATTATATACATTTTTAAAAGCGAAGCTTTTCTATAATTAGGATCAGTTCATCCTTCCGAAATGGCTAGCTCTTTTAGTTAATTAGGCATGTTAGAATTGTCATATCAATTTCAAACTTTGCATGATGATTCCCATAACAGTTGGGTACGCAACTCTATAATCGTTCCCAAAAACAAGCTGATTTTTTTAACATTTTGACATCATTCTTTTTGTATGATATGATGATCTTATTTATCTGATTTTTGGGATAATGATTCTTAGGACAACAAGGTAAAGTATTATAAGCGAGGCAACTCTACAATCAAATCCTAAAAATGAAAGTATGACCTTTTGATGTATCCTATTTTTGCACAATTTAGCAAATTTGTATACAATTTCGTTTAGACTTAGAAATTCATGTTATTGTTCGTTTGTCCTTCATTATAATTTTAAAGCTTTGCTTTTATGGATGTTGTCATCCTTGTTTAATGTATATTTTTGGGCAAATATTAGAATTTTGACTATAAAGGTGTTATTTTTTCTTTCAAAATCCAAAATTTTTTATTTGATTTTGATAACATCTCTTATGCCATTGCATTGGTTACAGGGTAGGTGTTAGAAAATTATAGTGATTACCCCCCCCCCCCCCCTCCCCCACTCAAATTATTCCAAAAACCCTTACTATAAATCATGAAAAGTGGTCGAGAAAAAAGGGGGATAATTTTAAACATGGAGGTCTTGAAAAATAGTTTAGTGTTTAACATGCTAAAAAAAATAATATGTACTGTAATTTGCATCATTCCACCTTTTTTAGGGCGAAAAATCGGGTTTAAGGTCAGTTTTGGACATTTATGCATTTTATGACGTACAGGTTTTTTTTCAATTTTCTTGCTGTCTTAAGAATGGTGGATTTTTTGGTTAATTAGAAAAGAGAAGGGTTTTTACTATGGGTTGTAAGATTTTATATATTAATTTTTAGTAATAAAGTAATAAGGTTTTTATATTTTACTGTTAACCACTGGTCTGCTTTGGTTCTCAATTTTAGGGAAGCCTCACAAAGAACTAGTAACGGGACGTTTTTAAGCTATTTTTTTTGTCTCAAAATAAATCAAAACGGCAGATTTTAGACTGTTATAAATCTTGTGCTTATTTTTAGAGTTTGTTAAGAAGTCTATGTGCGCAGCTATTTTATTACAATTAGAAACCAGACTTATCCTTGGACATAAGACATATATAATCTAAATCTATGCTTGATTTCATTAAAATCTAATCAATACACCAAAATTTCAATCAAGTACAATTATACCTTGAAGTTACAATACCTTGCCTAGAGACGATAACCCATAGTGGGCACTACAGTTTTATCAGGGAGGGAAGAGACATTGGACTGTTAATTAAATGGGTACCCAAACTTTTATAACAAGTCATCTCATTTGTTGGCTCGAAACTTAAGGTACTTAATTCAGATTGGTGTTCAAACTAATAATTATAATCTAAATAAGTGGTTATTTTATTTATCATTATAAGGAATTCTGTATTAACTTGTGTTCCATAGTCTTGTCTCATAAGATTATTGTCTAAGTGTTCATTTTTAAAGGGATAAAAGTTATTGTTTGACGAAAAAAGTGTACAGAAAGAATAAGCTAAATATTGATCACATAAAGAGATAAATTACAAGAATGGATATAGAATATACGTGGATATGGTCGTTGCTAACATGGACTTCATTTACTGGTCAGTTTGTTCCTCCAGTAGGGGATGTGGTAAGGGGGGTGGTAAGGGCCAGCTACAAGTTTCACTTAATCAGAGTACATGATAATATGGTACAAAATCCATGTATTAATAAATCCAAAATCCAAGAGGAAAAATGGAGGAGGGTTAAAATTGTTATTATGATGTCACAATTAGTTCTGCTTGTTCTTCAAATTTGCTGATTTTAAAAATTGATTTTCTAATTTTTATTATTGCATAATTTTTGCATTAGTTATATATTCATTTATAGATAAAAGATAAAAGTTAGTTTTAATAATTTGATGAGTTTTAAAGCAAAAAAACGCAAAATACAAAATACAATGAATTTGATTTTAAAAACTGTGTGCCAGACATGAAACCATCCTTTTTGTCTGGTGCATATTTTCAACAACCATGCAAAATCATGGGGCAACTCAAAAAATGCGCATTTTTTAACAATAGAACACAAAAGGAGGAATAATTCCCAATTGAAATTATTATAATCTAAAATACAATAAAAGCAGGTTAAGTCAATGTCCTTTAAGATCTCCAAAACAGCCTGCACAATGAAGAAATTTTTGTAAAATTAGCTTGGTATTATTCCTAGTTGAACATTATAGAATATCTGTTTACAATCAAGGATCTTAAGGGATAAGACAATGGGAGATAATTTAAAGTACATCCTTAATGATGATTAACAAAATTAACACATATTCCAAATCATTAGTTGAAAAGTTCGAACACTGAAAGAACCTAATGTTTTTGAGCCAACAAATTATCAAATCTTTTTTATAAATATAAAACCCTGCTTCAAACTTTTAAAACTCCTTTACTATCTTATATAGTGGAGCTATTTTTGAGTATACCCTCTTGCTAAGCGCATTTGAGAGCCTATAAAACTCTGCATAGTATTGGGGTAGATGCAGGAAGGGAGGGGACATTGGACTGTAAATTAAACTTGTACCCAAAGTTTTATCAATACAATCTCTCATTCATTGGCTTTAAAACCTTGGGTACTTTTACTAAATCTTAATTGTTTGGTTTAAATTCGCAGTAACCTAAATTCTTAACCAAAAGGGGTAAATTTGTTTATCAACATTAGGTATTTACATCAATATATCGTTTATTGTCTGATCCCTTTAGATCCCTGGGAGAGAGAGAGACAGGATTATACCCAAAACTTGGTTTCTCGGCCAAATATTAAATTATGCCAGTAAGATAGATAGATATGAGACATGGGCCTATTTTTGTGGATTGAAAATAAAATAGTTTTTAATTCAGAATTTAATTTAGAATCACAATCTTCTTTAAAATGTTGTTTGGAATTAAACTATGCTTTTCTTGCAGAGAGAGAGGAGACAATGGGCTGTTTATTACACTAGTCCCCAAAGTTTTAAAATTACGTTTACTTATTGTTGGCTTAAAAACTTTGGGGACTTCAGTGAATTTTGATTGGTTGATTCATTAAGTAGAGTATTTAAACGTTTCAACAAACATTTATGATCTTCAGAAAGGGTAATTTTGTGTATCATCATTGGGAATGTACATCAATTTAAAGGCCATTGTCTTATCCCTTTAGATCCCTGCTTTTCTTGCATGATTGGAAGCATTATTTTAAATGTTGATTAGAATTATAAATTGAGGGATAAGACATCAATTTGAAGAATAAGAATAGTTATTTATCGCATCGTATTATAGACAGCTTTCCGCGGTTATTAAAATGAAAAATTATGAAAATAAAACCAGTTTTGTTAGCCAAAAGAGACAGAAGACCCAGACTGATTAAACTGGTATTATATTAAGATTTTTTCTATTATTCGCGGAAAAATGTCTGTGATACGATGCTATACATGATTTTTCAGTATGGCTGAGAACCGGTTCTAATCCAGTGTATTTTAATCGGTTACACAGCCATACTAGAAAATGTTTTTTATCTTTTAATCTCTTATCCCTTCATCCCGTAGAGTCACCTTGATCTATTTCCTGTAGCATCCCTTCTTCCTGCACAGGGAAATAAAGGGATAAGACAATGGCCGATAAATTTATGTTTAACCCCAATGATGATAAACAAAATTACCACCTGAATGTATCAAAATTGGTGGTTGAATGAAACGTTTGAAAACTCAACTTAATGATCCAACCAATCTAAATTCGTTAAAGTCCCCGAAGTTTTTAAGCCAATAAATAAGAAAACGTTATTATAAAACTTTGGGGACTAGTGTAATAAATAGCCCATACGAATACTGAATATGAAAAAAATAATAAATTTTCAGAAAACAATGAACCAATTTGTCTTGCAGGTAAGCCTTTTATTGGTCCATCAGGTTTTATGCTGTTTTTAGGGATGCTAAAGCCTATATACCTCTACTCCTTGAAAATTTGTGTATAAGTTTAAATGCTCATATAGACTGTCTCTGATGTGTTCCTCTTTCCTTTACAATGTACAACTAAACACTTGTATGCATTTAATTCTACTTTAAACAAAACAAAAAAGTGCATATTTCTTTGTCCAAATGAAAGTTATCATCCTTGTTAGGGCTCCTAAATTAGACAAATGATAAATCTCTGTGCGTGTGTGTTTGTGTGTGTGTATTGAATGAAAAATTGATGTATTCATGTAGTTTGAAATCTCTCATTTAGGTAACAACCATCTAAAAAGGTCAGTGCAGTAAAGGGGTTTATTCAAAAATGATAAAATCTCATTTTTAGCATAAAAATAAAAATATTGCAGGAAATGATGATTCAAATTAGTTTAGTGTTTTCTCTTAGAACATCCATTGAGAACTTTGAAATTTTGTGCTTATCCTATTATATTAAGCAGTAAGGTTTTTTTTGCTGTAAATTCCAATAGCTAGTGAACGTTTTCCTATTTAGCAAAGCTTCGCCCGGGAGGGTTTTAGGCTGTTTTATCTTTAGAATTTAGCCGTAGAATGGTTTTAGGCTACTAGATGCCGGGGGCACATCAGCTAGTTTTTTCAATTTTTTTTGTGTATTATTGAAAGCACACTACCAATACTGCCTAATTTAGAAGAATATACAAAGCATCCTTTATTTAAACAAAGCTTTTAAGCAGCAGGCTCGTTCCAGGGATCTTAAGGGATAAGACAATGGACGATAAATTAATATACGTCTCCAATGATGATAAGCAAAATTACCCCGTTCTTATGATTATTGGTAAAAAAAAGTATGTAGGTATGGTTCCATTTTGGACCCAACCAATCAAAATATGACTATTTTATGATATACTAAAGTAAGATAAAAGATGGCCATGATAAACAATATTTAAAAAAAAAAACATACATAAATTCTAATACTTTCGAAGGTAGACTTCCTTTTAGCTTAAAACTCTAACAAATGCTGATACAGAAATCTAAAAAAATATGCCTTTTCTTCAAAAAAAAAAAGGCATAAAAAATTGAAGAAAAAAATCCGCCATTGAAAATATGAGCTCGTGTATAGATGTAAATGGGCGATTCGTGGCTTCTGTCATTTTACATTTGGTATAACATGCATATATTACGGCACAGTGAAATATTGGTTGCAATTTTAGAGGCAGGACATTGGACTGTATACTATACTAGTGCCCGAAGTTTTATATGCATCGTCTTTCTCATTGGTTGGCTTAAAAACTTTGGGTACTTTTATTAAATCTAGATTGGTTGGTATGCTCAAACTAGCAGAGTTCAAACTTTACAACAAATAATTTTAATCATTAGAAGGAGTAGTTTTGTTTATCATCATTGGAAATATTGAACAATTTATCGTCCATTGTCTTGTCCCTGAAGATCCTTGGGCTTTTGCTATTTTGTACAATTCAATTCAGTGAAATTCAAATATAATTATTGTGAACGCTTGATATTAAATGATTTTACTAGATGGAAGGGCCACATCCACTAGAGCTACAGGGAAAAGACAATGGCCGATAAATTGATGTACAATGTACATCTCGAATGATTATATACAAAATACTGTACTTTACAATTAGGGGTTGAAATATTCGTATAACTAACTTTATGAAACAACCAATCAAAATTTAATAAAAGTCCCTAAAGGTGTTAAGCCAGCGAATAATATAACGTAATAATAGTGGTAGAAAAGCACAAATTAATCAAAGTTCCAAAATTCCAGATGAATCTACCATAGTGATGGTAGACAATACAATGTAATAATGATGAGCAAAGGTTAAAGTTGATCTTTTGTATTTGGGGATGTAACGCTCTGGGTACCATCCATTTAACTATTAGTGGATCTAACATATCTTACCCCAAAGGTTTTTAAACAAAGATTTATCCTAAGAAATTCAACTATTTACAGCTGACTTATTATACAAATAAAATGAAAAAAATAAATGCCCAACTGTACCAAAAAGAGGTCTGATTGTTCTTTCATTGTTTTGCTTTTGGTCTTATTAAGGAATTAGGAATCTAGAGTATCTATATTTATTTGGCTTCAGGGCCTAAGTCTGCCCTATTGAATATTAATTCTTTGAAAATATTAATACTGAAGCATAGTCCCTGTAGAGTCATAACCTTTTGGGGCTATGATCTAACCTAAACTAAGCTTTAAAACTATGACATATACAAATACTCCTAACTAATACATTTTTTTCAGGGGGGGGGGGGTACTAATGATGATCAATTTTCTACAAGAGAAATAAGCCATGCTCTCTATTGTCAATATATTTCATTTAAATCTCATAAAACTGCCAAAAAATTATTTGTTTATTCAATGAAAATTCTTAATGAATTGAATATCATATCATTGTGCTATATCAGCAAAACCCAGGGGGGGGGGGGAGTTACCCTCCCTCAAAATAGTTATAAACCTACCCAGGACATATTAGAAGCTCAACTGTAAAGGAGGACCATATAAGTTCTAGCAGTTAGTGAGATCCTACAGACAGACAGACAAACAAACATAACTTGATAAATATTGGCGGTATAATATGAACAACTTTTATTGTATGCCTAGTAATGTAGGTTTGCCTCAATTAGAATTAATAATATACCACAAAAACATTATAAGTCATAAACCTTTAGTCGTCTAATTGTTGTAGGGCATAATTAAAATAGAGCGTTCGTTACGTTTGTGGCGTAGCTAATCTATAATTGTAGTCTGTTCATCCACTTGCATATAAAACAGATAAACAGTTAAATCATAAATATCTTCTGCATAAAAATCAAGGAAATATTACGAAAATAAGGGGGGGGGGGGGTAATGCAACCATCTCGTAATCAGTAAGCAAATGGCACTTACAATTCGAATTTAGATATGAAATTTTGCATGAGTAATCAACAAAAAGTTGAAAAAGTAACGGCTAACGGCTCAGCCGTTTTTTGGCTATTTTTAGGGCAAATCTGCCATAAATTAAGTAGGAATCAACTTTTTGAAACATATTTTTGCTTTAAATCATGTGAAATTATACAAAAAAAACATTTTTAGATTTC
Source organism: Acartia tonsa (assembly GCF_053477335.1). Lineage (NCBI taxonomy): Eukaryota > Metazoa > Arthropoda > Copepoda > Calanoida > Acartiidae > Acartia > Acartia tonsa. Next base: position 30,792,905 of record NC_137273.1, read on the forward strand.
TAGTACCAGCAACTAGCGGCTAGAACCGTTTGAAAACGTTTTGGAGCAGCATAGAGTATTATGTGGAGATAGGTTTCGTGATGATTTCCCTTGAAAATAGTTTTAAAATTGCTAAACTGCTGAGCCGCCAGCCGTTACTTTTCCAACTTTTTGTTCAATTTAGGGAAAATAGACCTACCAAGGATTACTCATGCAAAATTACAGATCAAAATTCGAATTCTAAGTGCCATTTGCTCACTGATTACGAGATGGTTGCATTAACCCCCCCCCCCCCCTTTTATATTTTAAATTTTTATGTGTATGTTTGTGTGTCCACTAAGATCTTCGAAACATCTGAACCGATGGTTGCACTATTTACAGATAAGTTTAGTATTGGTCCTTAGCAGGTTTTGAGCTATTCGCCAGAGACTAGATTATTTCCCCCGTCAGGCCCCTTTTCTTAATAGATTAGATCCATAGTAAACAATAATCGAGTTTTTGAAAATTAAACAATGATTAGGATTAGGATTGGGGTGGATCGTACCCCTCACATCCCTAGTGGCTAGGGGAGAAGGCAGTCGTTTCCAAAAAGCAGCCCTCTCCATTAAACATAACTCATATAAAAAAATATATCTCAAAATATTTATATAACAAATCTAATCAAAATCAGGGAGGAAGTGGACATTCGGCAGTTTATTACACTAGTCCCGGGAGTTTTATAACAACCTTTTCTTATTCGTTGGATTAACTTTGGGGCCTTTAAAAAAATTTTGATTGGTTGGTTCATTCAGTTAAGTGTCCAACCGTTTCAACTACTATTTGTAATCTACAGAAGGGGTAAATTGTGTATCATCATTGGATATGTACATCAATTTATCAGCCATTGTCTTATCCCTTTAGATTCCTGACTCGAAATAACCTATAATTGTTTTAAAAGCTCAACACTACTACACTTCCTACTATAGACGCATGAGTTAGAAACCAATCACAACTTGGAACTTGACACTTATCCGCCAATCAAAATTATTGTTTTTTTTACTTTTTTATCAGCATACACGTTATAAGTATTATAATCTTAATTGACCCCCTTGCATCTAATAGAAGGAGGTCATAAAATAGCCTTCCCTAATCTTATAATTAAAAAATATAATACTTATATAAAGAGGAAGGATGTCTGTCTGTGTGTTTTTACCCAAATTAGTCTAATAGCATAATACTCTAATTTACCCCTAATAGCTCCGTTTACTAAAATATTTACTATTTACAAATTCTAGGGGTGGAGATTTTGAAGGATAAGATAATGAACGATAATTTGACGAACATTCCCTATGAAATAGACAATTTTTTATATAATTAAATTATTGATTGAAAGGTTTCGGCACTGACAATTTTAAACCAGTCAGTCATGAAATGATAAAAGTACCCAAAGCCAACGAATGAGAGCTCGTGTTTATTAAACTTTGGGTACCAGCGTAATTTACAGTCCAATGTCCCCTCGCCCCTCCCTAGATATTATGGAGACAAATGTCGAATGTCACTGTCATTTTAAATTACACATTTAATTCAAGACATTACAAATGTTCACAAAAATCCGCAAAAATTTGATGAAAAAAAAACGCCCAAAAATTAGAACTAATATACTAAACTGTACATGATATTTGCTAAGGCTAGCCAGTGCAAAATAAGCTACCTTTTATATTATCTATAGTACACAACAATTTAAGTTTAGTCGAAATGTAGAAATACCGTTTAAGGAAATAGGGTGGGGGTGAATTTTAGTTAAAGCAGGAATCTTAAGAGATAAGACAATGGACGATAAATTGATATGCATCCCCAATTAGGGTAAACAAAATACTACTTCTGTAGATTAATATTAAAAGTTATGAATCAAAACTTAATTAGACAATGTTTTTGGGACAACAAATAAGATATAAAACTTTGGGTACCGGTGTAATTTACAGCCCAATGTCCCCTCCCTTAAAGGAAAAGGTAATTTTAAATTCAGCAGCTCAATAAGGAATTCTAATTATTTGTTAATCAAGCATTTATTATACAAATAGGTTTAGATTTAAACTAACTCTAACAAGAATGTTAAAACATCCATAAAAGCGAAGAACAAACAACCATTGACAAACATATAGTGACTACAAAAAAATTCTATTTCAAAATCTCAACAAGAATAGGATCCAAAAATAAAATTATTCATCAAGTTTTAAATCGATAGGACCATTTTAACATATAGAAATACACTTGTTTCAAAAATAGATATTTTTTATGTACTTAAAAGTTAATATAAACTGAATATTCATTTAAATAAAAATATATAAATAACTCTGATGTAAACAAAATAAGCAATTGATTTTTAATTTTGCATTAACAAGGATAACTAAATGATACTTTTAATCTGCTAGCAAATTGTATTCTGCTCTTATGTAGCGGCTTTGCTGTGTTAATATTTCCGACGCTTTTTACCGATATTCGAAGACCCAATTGAAAGTCGGCAAATGGTCTAAGCATAGTGGACATACAGATATTTAACCACTGTCCCATCTATTCTTTTACTTTAATATTTTGTCTGGTGGATTTATATATATTTATTTCCTTTGTCGTATCCATGGACAATAAAAAAAGTATTGAAAATAAAAAATAGGAGTAGCTCAAAACATGAGCCAAAAAAAAAAACATTCAGTCTCAATTAAATATCTAAGTATATCAAGTCTATGTGATTTTATACATTACTAGCGGCTTCGCCCCTAGCCTCTAGGGGCTTTGCCCAAGAGGTGATAAAAAAAAATTATTGCGAGAGACCATAAAGGACCATGGAAATCTCCTTCAAAAAAAAAAAAAAAAAAAAAAAAGGGGGGGGATTTTTTGGTTTTTGGGGGGGTTGGGGGTGTCCCACCCCCCAAGAAAATAGCTTAAAACCACCACAGGACCAATAGGTAGATACCCTGAAGAGTAGAATCCGATCGGTTCAGTGGTTACCGAGATCTTAAGGGACAGACAGACAGACGGACGGACAGACGGACAGACAGACATCGTCCTACTTTGTATTATAGATATAACGGATTAAACATAAATTTTAGGGCATACCAGTAAGAAGGGGAAAAATCCATAGATTTTCAAATAAATATGCAAGTCGAAATTTTAATCAAATTTGAATATACAGGGGTCTTAAGGGATAAGACAATACAGGATAAATTAATGTACACATCCCCAATTGTTAAAACAAAATCACCCCCTTTGAAAATTAAACCTATTAGTCGAAAGGTATGTTTTAAAGACAACAAATGTGAGGGGATTGTTATTAAACTTTGGGTACCAGTATAATTTACAGTAAATTGTCAAATCCCTACCTGTAATTATTTACTTTCTAACTTATTGACAACAAAAAAAAACTAGTGAAATCTAAGGCTACAATTCCTTACTCCTTGAGACCTACTGAATTTGTTCAAAATCAAAATCTATAGATACATGGTATTCCTACAATTTTGCAAATATCAATAAAATGGCTTAAATTAAGATAAAATTCATAATTTCTGTCGTTTTCTAGCGATTCATTTTTTGTATGAAATTTTTTCTTTCTTTAAAATTCGAAGATTTTTGCTAAAATTTTGAGTAGGTATTTTTTGAAATTTTTAGGACATTTTTTAAATGTGGGAGTGAATTGAGAAGTATTTAATTGAATCAGACAGATACGATATATTTTAAAGGATTCCTTAAATATAAGGATTAGTGGATAGGTTTATGGAAGATTAATTGATCCTCCTTTTTTCAAAAGGTCATTTATGTACATTAGATTTATGTAATTGGCATCAATACTTATGTAACAGGATGTCTGAAAAAAGATGTAGCGAAAAGGATATAGCTAAACGCTAAACCGATATGATTCTCCTTTACAGTAAAGCTTTTAGAAGGTCCACAGATGGTTTAATACTATTTGGGGAAGGGTAAATCCCAACTCCCAAGAGACTAGAATGTAAAATATAACAATAGTTTATAGGGTGAATGGGGGAGGGTTGATTTATCTTTCATCTACCCCCCTCTACATCCCTGCAATCTTACCAAAATGAGAATACTAAATTGGAATTTATGTATAAAAATTAAATATTTTAAGGGGGGGGGGGACCCAATGCCAAATTAGAACAGTTAATTTCAAATAAAATTAGGCGAGACAAATTTGAATAAAAAACTTACAGCGAAGCTGCTCCCTCTGTAATATATTAAATGTCTGTCTATTACAGGTTTAAAGGGATAAGACAATAGCCGAAAAAAATTATGTACATCCCCAATTATAATAAACAAAAAAACCTTCTGTATATTACAATCAGTGAAACGTTTGGACAAATATGGACAAAACTAAATGAATCAAACAATCAAATTTTATGAAATTACCCACAGTTGTTTAGCCAATGAATAAGAAAACGTTGATAAGACTTTGGGGACTAGAATATAAGTATATGGTAATCCTTAAGTCTGAAAATGGAAATAATTATCTAGACCCAATAATTCAACAAAATAGCGCAGCGACCGAAAATTCCTGACAATAAGCGAGTTTATTCAAACCAATCGCTTTCAGAGCATTACCTACTCAGTTTTGATTTATCAATTTTTCTTTCTATTTTTTCTATTTAAAATTAACTTAAAAGGAAAAGGGTCAATTCATTTAAACAAAAAAAAAGAAAGTACCTAGGTTTAACAAATTCCCCTTCCCCAAATATTTTATCTAATGTTAGAATAAACTAAGTATTGTTTTACAATAAGGGGTCTGTCTTTATTCTTTAAAAGATTTATGACATTTTCAAATTCTTTCAGCATCTATTAAGACTTTGAATTGAAGCCTTTAAAGTTAAATCCTATTATGTTAAGTAGTTATGTTTTTTGTCTCTCATTTTAAGATCTTACCCCCCCCCCCCCGCCCTCTCCCCCATTCCCCTTTTTTAGTAAGGGTCTAAAAAGTGAAATATTTGCTAAAAATCCCTCCCCCAATATTTCAAGATAGTCTTAAAAATATCTTAATCAACTGTTTCAGACGGATAGACAGACAGAAAAGAAACACAAACAGACAGACGGACAGACAGACAGAAAACAGATACGGAACAGACGAATAAATACCTAGTCAATAAAAATATTTTCAATTTCAGTACCCACGGTTTTTAAACTAACGAATAAGAAAACCTATTTATTTGGGTACCAGTAAAATTTGCAGTCCTATGTCCCCTCCCTCCCTCCCTGGGAAGAAGGTTAAATTAAGGGGTGACATAATTATAATCCGTCAAAATTTTTGACACTTTTGCAGACAGATTGCTTAGCTTGTCATATCAGGGTAATCAACCACAGAAAAACAAAAAAATACATAAAACGTACAGGTAGAGCTGTACCTAGGTCAATAGGATCCCACAAACAGAAACCTATTAGTATTGAACCACAGCAGGTTTTAGGCTATTATTCTGAATTTTAGCAAGTAAAAAAAATAAAATTTCCATAAGCAATAATAGCATTTCTTTTTTTTAATATTGTTTCATTTCTTATTTGATTACAAAAACAGTATTATTATAACTTTAGAAAACTAAGTAATTTTCACAAAATTGGCTTTATTTTTTCCATCTATTGTTACTTTAAAGAAACCAAATGAGCATCAATTTCTAATTTTAACACGGTAACCGTTTATGGATAGAATAGGTGGGTTGGGGGACTATAGATAGCTGTAATATTTGACTTTAATTTCAAATGCTGTAATCAGCACAATTTTTACTTACGTTGCTACTCTATAACTACATTACCGTACATCCATAAAGCAAGGAGAAAAGATTTACGCATTGGACTCTACGATATATTATAGAGGGAGGGAGGAAGAAATAGAAAAATAGCATAAAACCATACAAAGACTTACATTTACAATCAGCATATACTAAATCCAACCTTTATGATAACACAATTTTTGGCAAAGCTTTTTTATAATTAGGGCCAGTCCGTCCGTGCGTCCTTAACGGTTAGCTAGCAAGCTCTGTACGTTAATTTAGACATATTAGAATTGTCCAATCGATTTCTGCAAACTGCATATTATTGTTCTGCTTATTAAGTTCTGTCACTCTACTAAGATGTTGTCATCCTTGTTTAATAAGGCAGTATCATGCCATTTTGGGAATAGTTTTATGTGAAAATAATTTTAGTTCTAGCTAATAACTAACAAGCATTTAATTAAAATAGAAAGGGGAATATTTCATGTAGGGGTTGATAATGAACAGTAAATTAAACTGATTCATACCTCCAGTGTCTTATGTTTTCCACCAATAATTTAAACCAACATTATCTTATACCCTTAGATCTCTGAGTTATGAGGTTTTCTTAATTTGTTTAGTACAACAATTAAACAATGAAACACACGAATAAGAATCTTTATAAACCAAATTTTTTGGGGGAAAAGCCATTGTCCCCCCCCCCCCAAACCCCTTTGAATTAATTTTCTAGTTGATAAGAGTCATTTTTCTCTGAGGGCGCAAAATCGCATCCCCTTGATTGAAAATAGCTTAAAACCTTCCATAAGTAGATAATAACTAAACTTCCCTGAAATTTTGTAACGATATATTCACCGTTTACAAGATCTTTTAGGGCATACAGACACACAACGTATTACTTTATAGAATAAACAACCGTATACATGGATGTATGAAAGAATAATAATTTGTATGTATTAGTATTACTATTAGGTGTTTTAGCCTTGATGCAAAAATCTAGAAAGCAATAATTCCAGAGATCAATGGGATAAGACAATTGTTGAACAACCTCAATGATGAGATACAAAATAGCCCCATCTGTAGATTAAAGTTATTTGTTAAAAATTTTGGAACTGCAAGTTGGAAGACAACAAACGAAAAACATGTTTATAAAACTTTGGGTACCAGTGAAATATAAAGTCTAATGTCACCTCTATCTCTTTGTTTACCAAAGGATCTAGCTAACTGCTGAACCGATATGGTTTTCCTTTACAATGCAGCTTCTCATAGGTCTTGACAAGGCATGAAAAAAATGACCTCTTAATTTTTATTTAATGTTTCTTTTTAAAACTAGAATTGAATATGGAGGGGGGGGGGTCGACTCTCATCGCCCCCTTCACTGCCCCTAGAGACCTTTAGTAGCCACTAGAGTAAAATACATAGCTATTATCATTAATTTTAGTAGAAATGCATGTACAACAACATAGTATATATGTAGGCCTAAGGACAAAGCAATAATGAATACTTAATTTAGGCACACACCCAATTCTATACGTTCTCAGGAATACAGGTATATGACAAAGGATTATTAGTATCTCCCCCTCCACCCCTGAAAGGACTTTCCAAAAAGGTTTTTTAGGGGTTTGGATAGGTACTTAAAATATTTATAATACAAATGTAAAATTAAGTCATTTGTATAAACCTTAATGGAAAATATGTTAGGTAAACTTCTTATTACCTAGGTATCTCTTTGACTCCTGATAAAATAACATAATTTAACGCATAATAATATACACTAATTATAATAGCTTTTTAAAAAGATTTCCATCCTATTTAGACACCATCAAAAACACCATAAACTTGCGTGAAAAAAAAATTAGGCGTTTTACAAAATGACTTATATCGAAGGTAGAAAACATTTCAGTTGATCTTAGTAGCAAGTGTTGATTTGCGATTTCATAGGGTTTATGTCTAGTTAATGACATGTTATTAAAGTAGTATAAACATACACATTTTAAACATAAGAGTTTTCATGATTTTTAAATCTAAAATTTAGATACCTAACATTAAAATAGAATTCATTTCAATTTTCCATCATATGGCATATGAAAATAAACTTATTTCTTATGCTCATTTTAGGTAGGGTTAAGTAATGGCTAGAGAAAGTGATGCGAGGGGCCCGCAGGGTTAGAAACATGTTTTTTCTTACTTCAAAATTTTAAGTAATGGGGGAGGGGGTTGTTCTATAAGTGACAATTTTAACCTTGTTGATATAATAATGGCAGCAAAGTTTATCTAGGATAATAAAAAAAACATGATTTGCAAAAACAGAAATTCCTGAATCCAAAAACAAATAAACCAAAAATTCAGTTAAAATTGACACGAAATTGGTCATTATACTAGGAAATCAAAATAATTCAGAATCATGTTTTTATAGTAAAATATTTATTAATCTTTAAACATTTCAGCATTTTGTGAATTTTAGGGATAAGATAATGGAGGAAGAATTAATGAACATCCCGAATAATAAAACAAAATCATCCTTTATGTAGGTTAAAAATATTGGTTAAAAAATTTGAACAGTTATAAAGTACATTCAAAATTCAAGAAATGTACCCAAAGTTATTGATCCAACAAATTGAAAAAGTTGCTATAAAACTTTGGGTACTAGTGTATGCTTTAAATTGACTAACAATCATTGACCCCCCCCCCCCCAACTAAATAACTATAAATTCTTAAAAGTTTTTGCTTCCCTGAGATAAAAATCTAAATGATATCAAAGATTACAAATATAATTCAATTCTACCCACCCTTAAGTTTAAATATTTCATAAATGGCAGGGATTTGGCACTTAAAAATAAAAACAGTTTTACAACCGTCTTTCCTTATTTAAAAGTAACAGGATGTCTTTCGGTGTTTGTCGAAAAATTTCACTGACCGCTATTCCGATATTGTTCTCCTTTACAGGAAAGCTTCTCCTTGTTCCATAAAAGGATTTTTAGCTATTTTGGGGAAGGGATTGGGAATCACCACCCATCCAAAATAAATCCCAATAATAATCATTTTTAATTATTGACAAATATTTTTCTCGGTGCCATAACCCTACCCCCCTGTTACACGCCCCTTAGTTAGAAAATATTTTATCTCTGAATCTAGTTGTCAATCAGATTAAATTGTTTCCATATATTTAAAGGGTTGTTTCTTAAGGGTTTGATAGGACAATAAAAGAAAAACTATATTATCATCCATTGTCTTCTCCCTCTGTTTTTTTCTGCCTTGCCCTTCTATTAAAATGTTTATTTAAATTCATTAAAACGTCCCTTTCAATTAAACTTCGGGCATGAAGATATCTCAAATTAAAAAGTCGCGAAGTTTTTGCATTTTAATTTTGCAATTTAGACGTTTTAGATTCAAGAGGTGGGGTAAATGTTATGCTTTAACATTTCAGCCAGTAAAAATTAACTATTACACTTCAGTGGCGAAGCTATTCTACAGTGTGTTTTTTTTATGAGAACTTTTTTGAAAGCAATTTTATCCCACTTATAGTTATCAGAATTTAATGATTGATGGCTTATTTTCTTCGTTTTTTAATGCAATTAATAGAACAACAAAAAAATATTTCAGTTTTTATTTAAAAAGTTTAGTAAAATCTAAAATTCAAAACTTAGGTGTCAACACCTAAAATTGGTTTCAGCGCTTTTATCTTATGCCCAAATCTTCTACTCTTTGCAAGAAAAAAATTGGATTTTCTGTAGTCGACTTTGGGGGGGCCAGTACTCCCTCCCTGGTTGAGATATGACCTTCAAACTTTGATATGTTCTAGTACATGACCCTAATAGTATCTGTATACATTTTTAGCTCTATATCTCAACTTTGAAGTGTTTAGCAGCCATTCTTGCAAAATATTTGAATATTTGAGTATAAGAAAAATGCGCTAATACCATTTTAGACGTTGACACCTAAGTTTTGAATTTTAGATTTTACTGTCTTTTTAAATAAAAACTGAAATATTTTTTTGATGTTCTATTAATTGCATTAAAAAATGAAGAAAATAAGCCATGAATCAATAAATTCTGATAACTATAAGTGGGGTAAAATTGCTTTCAAAAAAGTTCTCATAAAAAAAACACACTGTATAATTCTAAATGTCCATACGTCCGTCTGTAAGACAGAGACTGGAAAAAAATTGAATAAGATGGCTGATTTTTTTGTGTAGATTCTCCTTTATCAAAGAACATCTAGATTTTATAATTTACTTGGTCCTTCGGTCTGTCCGCCAGTAGCAAAAGACTGACTGTTTATCATTGAGTTTTTTGTGCATCGCTTCTATCAGATGTTGTCATCCTTGCTTTATTTCTTATAAACATAGGTAAATATAAAAGTAGTTACTGTGTAAGAATGAAAGAATAGAAAAAAAGAAGAAAGAAAATTGATTTTGTTTAAACTGTGAAGAACAAAATTTAATAGTTATATTGAATATCAAAGAATTTGCATGCTTTATTTTAATTTAATGTAGAAAATAAGGTAAAAATCATGCATTACACATAAAAAAAATGTTAATTATTAGCGCAAAAACAATCCTGAAACTTAAACAAATAGCTCAATGCTATGTTACCTACCTAAAGATTTTAAAAAGGCTTACAATCAATATACAGAATATTTTCTTTAAAACCTTTGGACCGACAGGGGGGAAAACAAGCCCTATTTGAATAGTAGATACTTTCGCCTCTACGAATATTATTTTAAGAGCTTTATTGGAACGCATAAAAACAGGAATAGGTTAATAGCAGCTAAATATTTATATTCTCAAATAGAATTAAAGCATAATTTGAACATTCAGATGTTGAGAATTACATTTATTTATCTGCCTTTGACCTATCCCCAAAGAAAAGGGGACAGCGAAAGAAGTCAATTTTGGAAAATAATAAAAAAACGTCTTTTGTCAAAATACCTTGGATGTATTATTCACCTTGCTAAAACTTTCCGCCGTGGCGTTATTCATCGCCTGGCGGGTGAAAAAGCTTTCGCTGTCGGTTTTACCGTTAACCGTTATGCCACCGCCGACATAGCCATTCTTGATTTCAGCAGCGAAAACGCTGCCGTTACTAACGGATGAAATATCACTTTTAACACTGGCGCTGGATAATTTTCGACTTTGATAGGTCTGTTCGGAAAACATGATATCTGTCGACAATTTACGGATGCCCGAAGATCTGTCGACAGTATCGTTGTTGATATAATTGTCCATAACAGTTGAGTTGTGAGTCGGCGGCGATATATCGTTAATCTCCAAAGTTTTATCGGTGAAGTTAATAACCGCCGAAGTATTAGTGCCTAAGATGATTGTGTCAATAGTGTTGTTTTCTTCGGCGGCGGAAATTCGGCGGGGCGGCGTTTTTTCTTCAATCGCCGGAGGCGTTGTTTTGGGCAGGGTAGACTCTTTGACTTGGGGTAGTTTTGAAGGAGTTGTGTTGTTATTATTGCTTTCAGCAAGCTTATCTGATAACTTTCTGGAAACCGGTAATTTTTTGGCGGTTGGACTGCCAATAGAAGATCCCCCGTTGCTCATATATTTCTTGGTCGGCGATGGGGAGTTTTTACCGATGGATCCAGTACGGGAAACCGTAGACTTACTGGTTGAAGTCGGTGTTCTGTCCGAGCTTTTAGTGGAGGCGTTGGACGGAGTGCGGGAGAGGTCACTACGACTAGAGGCGACGGAACCGTTCGGCGATTTTTTCAAACCTTTGGTCGGATCCTTTGCGCTAAACTGTGATCTGCCTGTTCCAACGGCAGCGGTTGGAACGTTGATAGCCCCTATATTGGCGTTGACACTAGGGGTCGGCTTTAGAACCGGTCGTTGGATGATCACCGCTGGGTCGGGCGTGGCCGGTTTGGAGCTGGGGGCAGGCCGAACTTTGTCAGCTCCTCCGCCGAATATTTTAATGCGTTCGCTTATAGGGGTTCTGCTTGAGTTTGTTATACGCGGAGCGGACATTTCTATAAATGCTTTTTAATAAGTTTTTAGATAAAAACAACAATTTTTGTCTTAAACTTTCACTTAATTTTTACTATAATTCGATCATTGCTTATAAAACTTATTATATAACTTTAATTTAATATTTAGAACTTATAAATAATCACAAAATATGAATAATTAAGAAAAATGTATCAAAATAACTTAAACACCATTAAATATTATTTATAATAACAAATCACAGATGTTTCGATATTTCTGTTCTCTTTCGAAACACCTCTTTCAAACTGAAGTCATAGCTGCCAAGTTTTAAGTATAATAGGCTGACAAAATTTAAACTTTTGCTTTTAATAAATATTTTTTCTGCTGTTTTAGATATATAAAAATGCGCAAAAAGCGTGTCACATAAAAAATGAAAACAACAGTATTCAATATTTTCTTAATATTTTTAATTTTGGCAACTGTGACTACATGTAAAAGTTGAAGCATGGAATTCTTGGATGAAAAACCTCACGCAACCTCGTCAAACCCTAGGCAAGCGAACCAATAGCAGGGCACTATTTACCAAATACTCAACTCTGATTGGTTTACATATTTTTTTAAAGTTTGGGAGATTTTTTCTGAGAATCCTACCATGTGAGTGAGTGAGTAACACAGGTTGATGGAAAGGGAGGAGGGAGAGAGGGGGAATTCAACTGTTGCGCAAATAAGATAGAAAAGGAGTAAGAAATGAGGGAAATATTTCTGCAAAAGGGGAAGCACTACAGAAAAGGGTAAAAGGAGCGGAGTAAAGAGCGCAAGGTTGGGTGCGCGGTGAACAGTTAACTGCTCTCAAACATGGGTGTCATAGATATAGAAATTTGCGTAAATAAAGGGTGCCATTAAAAAATATGTTTTCCGTATTATTTTATTTAATTAGAGGTTTTGTGATTTTTATTTTAATTCCAATTTGTAATTTATTAATTCATCATTGAAATATGAAATATTTGTACCTTTTCCTATTTTTTTAGTAAAATTGTGCATTAGGATTTGCATAATTTTCACAAAAATGAAATTTGATACACAACTCAACTCGTTCAGATCATAATTCATGTAAAAAGTAACTGAATTTTTTCTATTTTTCACTTATAGCTATAAAAAAAAATTAATGCGTTTTTGTGACAATTTAAAAATAAATAAAAATATTTTCTCCCTTTAGATGAATTTTTCAGCCAAACTACAAAAGACAGAATATTTTAAAGGCATTATTTTATCTTCCAGTGACCTACGTAACCTTTGTTTGTCCATTAATATCTCTCAAATCAATAAAACAATTGATTTTCCTATTTTAGGGAAACTTAACATAGAACCAAAGATGGTTTTAGGCTGTTTTACTATTATATTTAAGTCTTAGGGCGGTTTTAGGCTATTTTACTGTCCTCCCTCAATATATTATAAGGGCAGAGTCGTAGAGAATGCTATATAAAAGTATGTAAAGATATTTTGAATGAAGCAAATCAATGGGGTAATGAATTTGGGGGAAGCTTCATATAAGTCATGTAATGGTTTTATGCTATTCTTAATAAAAAAATTTATATGTCAAATCTTAAACTTTGTCTGTATTTATACACAATCTCCAATAAATACCTTAGGGATATTGCATCCCACGTAAAAACTATTTTCCCAATGTTTTACACAAGTTTTTTTTGGCTCAATACCAGCTGAGTATCCACAAATTCCCCAATAGTTTTTCTTTCAAATGTTAATATAAATCAAAAGAGAACATTAAAATTGTAAAAAGTAAAGCAATGTTCTTTTAAATGGCAAATAAGTTGGAGGTAAAATATTTTTATAGTATCATATCCTTGTATAAAAAATATTCTTCACATATTTATGGGTGGACTTTACATTCAGTTTTAATTTAAATATCATTATGTTTATAAAGAAAATTATGTAATCTGTAGGTAATTAAAATTTTTTTGATTAAATCTTTTAATTATTAAATTTATATCATATAATATATTACATTCATAAGAAGGAGTAAATTACCATATAGTCAAATACGTTTCTGGCAGTCAAAAATCATATTTCCTTTAAAATATAGTAACATTTTCTTATTTGATTATAAGCACAGCATGCTAATATTTAATAATATATGAAAAGTTAACCGACTGCGGGTTTCCTTAATTTGCTCATGTACCACAAAAAAAAACTTTTTGAAAAAAAGACAAATATTAATTTAATTAAATTTAATCTTTATCATAGATTAGGATAGGTTAAGTAATGGCTACAAGAGCACTTATATAGTACCCCGCCAAAATCATATTTTTCTTCAATATCAGTGGCCATTTAAAGCATAAATCCTACCTGGATCTGTTCTTCCAGTCTGTTCTTGGCCTGCTTGGTCTGTTCCAGCTCCCTTGCCAGCTTGTCCTTCGCTAGTTTGTCCTGTTTGCGCTCGTCTTCAATCTAAACACACACACCATTGGTCAATAAAAATCTTACATAAATATAAGGATTCTGATTGGCTGGGTTTTACATCCAAGGCTCTGATTGGAGAAGTTTCAATGAAGCGATTTTATTTAAGCAATGTGATTGGTCAAGTATTCAGAGATGATTAAACCAAACTTTAGAGGATTTTTAAATGCTGGACGATATTAAAATATTTCTCGAAAAAGGACAAATAAATACTAAACATACGAAAAATGTAATATATCACTGTTTTAAGTATGAAATCAATATGTATATGAGAAAGTATATCAGAAAGTTTTCTAGGAAAGGAAAAAAAAAAGGGAGAATGATAAAAAATCAATATGGGAGGGGAGGGAGGGGGGGAACACCCCCTTCTCCCAACCCATCACGCACCTAATTAAAAAAAAGAACATCACAAAAATGTTTTGTCTTTGTATATTTAATTTAAAACCAATTTTATGTCATAAAACTGAACCACTTTTTATTGTTTATTTATTGTCCCATGTTACCTACAAATTTATTGTGTTATTTGGTTATACTACCGTACCAATCGTATAAATTAAAAGGGATTTTTATTACACTAATTCAAATTAAAATGATTCTCTTTTTTGTCCTAAATAAAGATTAATTTTTCAAACAAGGATATCAACATCCATTAGTAGCGAAGCACAAAAAAATATAAGGGACAAACGGACAAAGTGAGTTTTACAGCAGATATTTAGGTTTACATAAGAAAGAAGAGAAATAGAGGGAATTTGCAAAAACTCAAATAAAATCACGAAACCTATAAAAAAATAAGGTTTATGTCTTTAGCATCATGACCAAAACACAAACAGAAATAACAATGTAAAGACTAGATGTGCACATGTCGTAGGAATCTTCACTGAAAGTTTCAGTTGTCTATCTTCAACAGCAGCTGAAAAAATCACATTTCCCCCATACGGGCTTGTTGACTGACAGACGGACACGGCCAGACAAATTGAATTTTAAAAAAGCTTCGCTATTAAAAAAGGTAACTAAATTTTTACAAAAAAAGTATTATTAACTAAGGTTTTTAAGCAGTTTGTTAGAGCAGTTTTATTTTAAAAAGCTGAACTAAATTTTTGTTATTAATAATAATCATAAACATATTTTCTTGATTTCTTTTAAATTTTTGGCCTTTTTATCTTTTAAAACCTATATTCTATATTTTAAACTTAATGATTTTCAAAAAGATTTTTATTTTTGAAGATTTTATGTGACACAGTCTTTAGATGAAATACTTTTAAGTTACACTTTAAAAAAAACTTTTCTGTTTTTAAACTTTTTATTACAGTTTATTATAACTAAGTCTCAAAATGATATATCTATTTTTTCTTTAAAAAGAATATGGTTTGAGTTTAACTTAATCTTGAGGGAAAAAAATTAGTATCAAAAGTGTAATAAAACCTTTAATTACAGAAATATTTTTCTAAAGTGTATTATTATTTTTCATGTCAGTGTAAAAAAAGGATTTTGTTATTATTGTCTTTGTTATGACTTACTATTTGTTCAGCTTTGGTCATTTGGTTAGCTATCTAAAAAATAAATAAAAATAAAAATAGTTTAAAATAAACAAAGGTAAAAAAGAAAAAGGATGAATAAAAGTTTTTTTGATAAATGCCATTTTTGAAATAGATTTAAGTTTTAAAAATGTCATTTTCCAAGAAAACCTTTTCAATGTAGAGGTCCTAGATTACATGAGGATTTATTTAAGATGATGTTCTGATTTCAATTTAAATCAGGGATCTTAAGGGATAAGACAATATACGATATATTGATGTACATCCCCAATTATGATAAACAAAATTTCCAATTCCGTATTTAAAAATTAGTGGACATTATTAGTTTGCATCATCAAGATTTAATAAAAATACCCAAATTCTTGAGCCAACAAATGAAAGAACGTAATTATGAGACTTAGGGGACTAGTATAATTAATAGTCCAATGTCCCCTCCCTCCCTGACAAAATTATTTCAAAAGGTAAAAACAAAAGACTCTAACCACTGCGGATATAGAGGGATAGGACAATAAAAAGTAAAATTATATTTCCCCCGATTAACTAAATGGTAGATATTTAGGATGAGAAAGAATTGTAGAATAGTTTTATTGCCATTGTCTTATCTATAACAGCTAATTATGAATTACACATTATACAATCATTTTTAATGTAATACAACTACTAGGAGCTTTGTTTAAGAGGGCAAAAAATAGCCTAAAACTGACCTCAAGACTTTTATTTAAGAAATAAAATAGCCTATAACAATCCCATAGGTGAGTATAAATCTATCGTTTGCAGTCCTATTTCTGCATTTACCCCATCCCTATATCCCCCAAAATATAATTAAAAGAATAGAGGGGGCACAAGCTATATAATGTAACTCTACCCACGGGGTAGGGACCCTGTGCCGAATTTCAAAAGGGTTTTCGAATGTCAGCCAATAGCGTCGGAAATCTAAACACACCCTAGTTGATACAAAAGTACAGAAAGTAATTTCCTAGCCGACGAAAAAGGTCCCCACCACTTGGCCAAGTTGTTGTTTAGTTTACACTCTATACTTGTACATTTATTTCTCCAAATAGCAATAAATAGTTTACCAGGTTTAGCTCGGCGTCAAACTTTCTCTGTTTCTTCTCCAGAAGTTGGTTTCTGGAGGTCTGTTCTTCCAGCAGTAGGCGGGTATCGTTCATCTCACCCTAAAATAGAGAAGACAAGATTAATTTCCATGAAAACTTATGCCTTAAAAAAACGCTTGTTTTGCCTTAATATGTTTAGACGAATAAATAAATTGAATTTTAATAGATTTAGCTAATATTTTTAAAGAAAAATTACATACTTCTGAATAAAAAGATACCCTGATATTGATATTTACTACTTCATGGAAAAGGTAAAAAACTGTACTGCTTTTCAAAAAGTTTAAAATTAGTAATCGAGAGTATTTATGGTACTATGGCAAGGTCCTTATTCTATAACATTAATTTCTATTTGAACAAGGAAGCTTTTAAAAAACAAGGACGGTTACATACATTAATTGAATGAGAGAGAGAGAGAGAGAAACAGATAGACAGAGAGAGACAGAGACAGAGAGAGAGACAGAGAGAGAGAGAGACAGATAGAGAAACAGAGAGAGACAGAGAGACAGAGAGAGAGAGAGTGAGAGAGAGAGAGAGAAAGGAGAGGCAAAACATTTAATCTGTCCGTCTGTCTGTCCCTTAAGATCTCGGTAACCACTGAACCGATCGGATTCTACTCTTCAGGGTATCTACCTATTGGTCCTGTGGTGGTTTTAAGCTATTTTCTTGGGGGGTAGGACAACCCCAACCCCCCCAAAAACAAAAAAAATCCCCCCCATTTTTTTTTTTTTTTATCCTTGGTCCTTTGTAGAAGATTCCTTTGTGGAATATTTCCTTTGTGGAATATTTCCTTTGTGGAAGATTTCCTTGGTCCTTCTTATTATTTTTTTTTTTTACAAATTTCACCTTACACTTTTTTACCATCTCATGGGGCAAAGCCCCTAGAGGCTAGGGGCAAAGCCGCTAGTTATAAAATAAAATAATAAAGTGAGATAAGTTTACAGTGTATTTATTAGATAGAGAACCAAACAGAGAGCAGCTTTACAGACAGACGGACAGGATAACTATTAGAGTGGGTGCGCTACTACAATATGGTATAATGTAAAGGATCTGTTATTATGTTTTATCAAAATTGATGTAATATAACCCACATATACTCTTATACATATTATGCAGGGAAACAGAGATAGGCCAATGGATGAAAAAAATTATATTCCCACAATTAACTCAAACTAATTTCTGTCAGGAAGGGGTAGGGTATGTTTATAACATTAGTTTTATAATAACGTTCCGTATTCGTTGGCTTGACAACTTTGGGGAGTTTTAATTAATTTTGATCTGTTGGTCAATTAATTTGAGTGTCTAAACGTTTTAACTAATAATTGTAATCTACAGAAAGGGTAATTTTGTGTATCATGATTGTGGATTTACATCAATTTATCGGCCATTGTCTTATCCCTTTAGATCCCTGAATTTCTGTCATTCTGTATCTCAAAAATATTGAGTAAAAATCAATGAAATATTGATTTATCTTCCATTCACCTTCCCTATATCACTGTAATTTTCTCTATTAGAGGTGAGATTATTTTTTGTTTATGCACTCTTAAAAATATCAAAACATTTTAGCAATTCTTAAAGTGCAGCTACTTTATAAATACATGCTGCGCTGTCCTTTAATTTTTGTTACTCTTTCTCTCTCTCTCATCTCGTTTCTCATAGGTTCGATCCTGGAGGGTTTTTTAACTATTTCAGAACAGGTTACCCTCCAAAGTTAAATCGCCCATAGAAAAAAATAACCCCTCAAATTTGTTTAAAAACTAAAATAGAAAATGAGAGGAGGGACACCACCCTAACCCTCCCCCCATCCCACCCTACCACCCTCAAGTGCCTCATATGTATGATATTATGTTAGACAATTCTGATTTTTTGCTAAAATGAATTGAATCTTTTTAAGAGTGTGATTTACATACATACATGATGTAAATAATATTATGGCTATCAAAGTTTTATGAAAACAACAATAGTTAGCATAATAAAAAGTAATTTATAAAGAAATTCAACAACAAATAATGTTTTTTTTTAGTATTAAATCTTGGGCTATAATAGCTTTATTGAAAGAGCCTTTTAGAAAGAGATTAGCAAGGGGTTTGGGGCTAAACCTTTGAAAATTCAATGACCAAAACAAAGCCTTATGGATATTTTGAATTA
The DNA here is from genome assembly GCF_053477335.1 of Acartia tonsa. NCBI lineage: Eukaryota > Metazoa > Arthropoda > Copepoda > Calanoida > Acartiidae > Acartia > Acartia tonsa. The sequence continues at coordinate 30,811,827 of NC_137273.1, forward strand.
AAAGCCTTTCTGTGCTGAATTTATTCTAAATGATATTGTATATATTGTACGAACACTTTTTATACCTAGCAAAACCAGAAATGTAGGGAAAAGTGAATAGAATATACAATTTTCTTCCCCCAAAACTTGATCTTTCAATATTTATTTTCAAAACTCATAAGGTCGAAATTTGTATCTTTTGAGTATGGGGGAAGATTAATTAATCTTGCATTGTCCTATACATTTATCCCTGAATCTAACCTTACAGTTAATATATATTTTGTGTTATGAAGGGCAGTTTGATTGTTAGCATTAGTGCAATAATAATGTGACAGATTCATTAATAAATGGATATTATTTATGTAAATATACATGTGAAAAGTTAAAAATAAACTTTACTATAATGGTATAGGATCAAGTGAAAATAGAAATAGATGTCTACATTTTTTATTAGCCAAGAAATACTTTAATATATGCAATTGATTGCATCTAGAGCCTTTAAGATCTTTTGCCCATAGGCATAGGCACTACATAGATAAGGTTAAGTTTTACTTGATAAAATCTCTTACAGGGGACTTGAAAAGCCATCTCTCCCCTTCCCCCCCCCCCCCCCAACATAATACTCTATAACATGAACAACAATATTTCTAATATTCTGATTTGATAATGATCATAGAAAAGTTTTTTTTTAGGAACAATTATAAAAAATTTGGCTACAGATATTTGTTCATTTTTTCCTTGATCCTAATATTTGATAGGTGCCCTACAATTTACCACAGCTGATTATTTGTTTACTGTTGCTGGTGGTTTGTACTGACAGTACTCAGAGATTTATAGAGGAACCTTCAGATACAACTGCTAGGATTGGGGACACTAAAGTACTTGGTAAGTTAATAATAATAGATAAGAATAATCAAGGTTGTTGAAAAAAGGACAGATAATTGAATTATTTTTCAAGAACATAAGTATTATACTCAGATAAGAAATAACAAAATTATGAATGAAACCAAACTCACTAAATATCACAGTCAAGTTAATGATTTAATGATTTTAAATTGATTTCAAGTATGCAAAGTAGTGAACAGGCAGGGACATGTTCAGTGGACCAAGGATGGATTTGGCCTAGACACTCCCAGGGACCTCCCAGGATACTCAAGATACAGGATGGTGGGCAATGAAGCCGCAGGTAGATATCTAATAATGCAATTTAAGAGAAAGAGTTGGGAGGATAATTCATAATATGGATTGCTTGGATCTGGTTGAGTATTTTAAAGTAATAGATTTTATCTCAAAAACTTTTCCGGAGGTGTAGGTTATCTGGAACATGAATATAGTCAAACAACCAATGACAAAGCTACATCTGATATTTTAGGAGAACATAACCTGGAGATTAGCAATATTGTAATTGATGATGATGCTGTCTATGAGTGTCAGCTAGGAGCTACTGCTGATCTTCCTTCTGTTAGATCCAAAGCAGCAACATTGGAGGTGAAACTGATTGATATTCTTCATAATAATTATTTAGTTTTGATTTATATCAGATGTGTTTACACTACAAACCACAACTGAAAAATTTCTGTTACAGGTATTGGTGACTCCTGATCCTCCAATAATACTAAATGGAGCTATGATAAATACAACTGAAGAAACTGAAATCAGCCTGGAGTGTTTTTCTTCTGGAGGCCGTCCAGAGGTCACTATTACGTAAGTGATTTTTATATATATTATACATGATATGGAATTAATAAGATGTTTTTTAGGGGCATAATAGTTTGCTTGTATTTTCACAACTTCCCCACCTGTTATGCCCTTTTCTAAAATTTTATAATGCATGTAATCCAATAATGTTAACTTTATTGACTATAATACAATAATATTATTTAGCTGGATGGATGGTAAAAACAACTCCTTAGAAAAGCCAAACATAACAGACACAAGCGAAACACTACCAGATGGAAAAAGGATGACTGTTTCATCAATTTTAAGGTACAAAAGATGTAAGGTTTATGAATCTTGATAATATTAATATATATTTTTAACTAATACTTTTTGAAAAACAAGAAAATTACTTTCCAAAGGTATAATGTGACAAAGAAAGATGATGGCACAGAAATAGTTTGTCAAACTGAAAATTCTGCTCTGAGTCAACCTTTGCGAACCTCTATCCAACTTGTAGTCAAGGTAAAAAAATAATCAAGATTTTTTGTCTGAATGATTTTTAAGATTTTTTAAAAATGAAAGTGTTTTGTCTTAATTGTTTTGTTCGTCTGTTTTAATGAGAAAAGATGTAATGTTTTCTCTTGATAGGTCATGGAAGTTTTTTTTTATCATTTAAATTTGAGTCTTGGGAAGGTTTAGTCTATTTTCTGTCCCCCTCTTTGAATATACAGCCTAAAAATGCACAGGGTGCTGCTACCTGTGCAGTGCTTTATATAGACATTATTTAGTATGCTCCTGTTGTAACTGTTACATCTACTCCTGCTCAGCTGACAGAGGGAGATGAAGTAACATTCACCTGCACAGCTGAAACTAATCCAGGTATAATAATTCGTCCATTATAAAAATAAATGTACTTAAGAAAATTATGCAAAATTTTCTCTTCAATTACTCTCAAAGACCATGCAAGTGTTTGTCTGTCTATATGATTGATGTCCACTATTTTTTTTTTGGGGGGGGGGGAGATGAGGTATTACACCTCTGTTATAACTTTAAATCAGCTTGATGTCTAAATCTGTTCCTAATATTGCAATATGTCAATTCAATAAGCTTTATAAAGCAGGTTTGAATTCGCAACTGCCATTAGATAGATTTTGTTTATTATTTTCTAAAATTCGGACAATATATTAGATACATTTATTTTTAAGGATTTGGCTCCAAGAGCCAGTTGGGTCTAAAAATTGAAAATATTTTGTAGTATAGTAAACTTTATTTAATAAATTACACTTTTTAAGAATTGATTTGTAGGAATAATGTCTTATCTATGGTTTGAAGAAAATATACCACTCATTGGCAGCAGAAATAAAACTTATGTTGTAGGTAATATCTATTTTATGTTAAAATTTACAAGAAAAATCTAGTTTTATTTTTAGGTAATCAAATGTGTAATGTAGGACATTTGCTTCAGAGTGAAACCTAATATTTTTATATGCATCTTATACAGAAAAAATGAAAATTGTATTAACTTGTAATATTCATTTACAATCAAACTCTACACAATTAAATGATTTAAAACCAAATATATAGTCATATATAAGTCATAAAAAATGCAGATGTGTGCTTTATCTAAAACAACTTTCAGATAGACGGACATACTGAAAACCCCCATAATTTTAAAAATGCTGCGCTTTTATTAATCATTTTATGCTTGCAATTGAGCCCTACCTACCCTATGACTCATAACCAAGGGAGGGAGGGGACATTAAACTGTAAATCAGCATTTGTACCCAAAGTTTTATAATTAATAATTTTGAGTACTTTTATTGAATTTACTTTTCTGTTGGTTCCAAACTAGTAGTGTCCAAACTTTTCAACCAATAATCTGAATCTTTGAAAAAACATTGGGTAATAATACTAATTTGTTGTCCTTTGTCTTATCCCTTGAGGTCCCTGTTGCTAACCAAATATGTAAAAGTTATAAAAGTTTGCTCTAAATTAGCATAAATGCATTACCTAATTATAATACAAATCTATTTCAAAACTATAAAGTAGAGTGATAACATTCTGAGGTGGGTTCTTTTTAATCATTAGCTTTGGTCATATTAGAAAAAAAATAAACTTGAACATTATATTATTCATTGGGAAAAATACTTATAAAATCTTTCCAGGACTTTTGAGAAACTACTCTGTAAAAGGTAACCATATTGGGGCAGAGGTTAGCGAGATCCTTCGTTGCAGAAAGATAAACATAGACAGATAGATATCCTGTTACTTTTTTTTATACAGATAAAATTTGACTCAACAAGTTTGATTTCACAACAGTTTAAAAAGTTTTGCTTTACTTGCTCTATTTTTGTATCTGTGCTTTTAAAGGAAAGGGGGATATTGAAATCACCCTCTCCCTCACACCAATCAATGGATATAGATTACGTGGAGAACACAGTAATAGTGTCTGACTGATTATGACGTAACAAAAAAAATTAGCCAATGAGAGGCCGTTATTGACCAATGGTAAAATTTATAGTGGCCTCTCATTGGCTAATTTTTTTTTGTTACGTCATAATCAGTCAGACACTATTACTGTGTTCCATTTCTCCATAGTCTGGGGAGGGGATGGGCTAAAAACATAAGGTTTTGGGGTATGTGTATCGTTCAAATTAGCCAGCTGGGTGAAACATTTTATCAAGGTATGTCAGAATCTCTCACAATACCCACGTATTCTATAACCATTCGTCCATCAATGTTACTCTACTTAATATCTTTTTTTATATTTAGAGAAAATTGGGCGGGAACACCACAAAGTTGCAGTGAAATGCCAAGTGAGAAATCTGGAGGGGAAGGTGGGTGTAGGCACCCTCACTCCAAAGGCAATTTTCATGATAATTCATTGTGACTAAATAACAAACCCCTTTAAAAGTAAAATTCCTATATTACTAGGATAGGTTAATAGAATTTTTTTTAAATTCTTCCTAAAAAAAAAGAAAGGATGTCTTTGAGTATTTAAAACATTTTTAGAGAGATTAACTTCCATTTAAATATTCTATAAACTCAATAGATCATTTTAATCATATTTTTCATTTGTGTTTATGTGATATCTAAGTTAAGCATGTAAGGCTACAAGTATTGGAATTTTATTTTATAAGAATATTTCAGTAGAATGGCTCAAAAAAAACAATTTTATTCTTATTAGCATGGTCCAAAATGAATTAAACTGAAAATTGTGCCAGGTCCACTACCATCCCATCTTCACAGAGACACCCACAGATGTGTCGGATGACATAGGTAATCTTTACATCCATCTCATGGTCGCCAAATTTTGAGAAATATGTAAAATAAAAATTCTTATATGCTAATTAAATTGAGTAATGTGAAACCAGAAAAAGCAGACAAAAAGAGGGGTTGGTGAAAAACTTAATTGCTTGCTTAAAAATGTGTTTACTCATAATTGGTTCAGGAAATGCTTTATGATATTAAATATATCTATCCAAACTTTCCACTTTCATCAAGTCTACTTTTTTAAACCTTTCGTAAACTAATTCTAATCTATCAGATATTAAACAATTTTGAAGCCATACTGGAAATGTCTTACATGCATTATAAAAAAAACAGGTTTTGCCTGAAATGAAATTAGTTTTTCACACAATTGACAACCATGCATGAATTTCCTTTGAGAGTTTGATAAATGATTAGTTTTGTAGTTTTGTCAAGATATGCACTCTACTCAAGTCTAGTGTTTATATTCAACAGCCAACTCTAGTTTTAGCATTGAATGTCAATGTAAACTGTCAACTATTTTTAGATGTAACATAATAAAGCAGTATTGAGGGAACAGATATAAAGATTATCTTTGTAGACTTTGATGCATAAAATAAATTGAATTAATAAGATGAATAAAAATCTCAGACATTTGCATTTGTTTACTTATTTTTTTCTTTTTTTATTAAGGTGCAACTGTGAAGCTTCCTTGCAAAGCAGATGGCTTTCCCAAGCCCACTTTTATATGGTATAGAAATGGTGATATAAATCAGGTTACTATAAGCTTAAGTAATTTTCTTTTATTCTCAACCTATTATCATATATTATCATATATTATCATATAACCTATTATGATAAATTAAATAAATTTTCTTTTAAGGTGGTTCATGATGGAGAAGATTTATCAATAACAATTGATGAAAAGAACATAGGAATGATTTTCAAATTTAATATTTCATACTTTTAAAAATATAGGTGGTGTGTCAACCCTTTGGATATCAATCCCCCTAAACTATCTACTCCCTCCTCAATAATGGTCTACACACACAGTAGAACAGCCATGGGAGGTGTTAAGATAAAACCCTCCCTTTATTTAAGATGGGGTGTTAAAAGTTAAAATAATAGTGTTTGTTTGATTCTTTGAGTGTGTGAAGGATACCTAAGAGGTGTCCTGCAATAAACCCCCCTCAATTTTAGTTTAAAGGGGGTGTCAACATTGGGGTGCACTACCCCCCCCCCCCAGTCAAAACACTCTACAGGCCACTAAGAAAGATAATCATAACAACTAGGAAAGTATTTCTGTAGAGTATCTGTAAAAGGATTTCCTGAGATTACAACATCAGCAACTGTTTACATGAAGGGACCACCAAATATTCAAAATAAGGTAATTTAAAAAAAAAAGATGTGTTTTTAAGGTAAATCATAAGTCATTGTATGGCTTATTATGATGATTCTAAAATATTTCAGGCCAGTCAAGCTACTCAAATTGGAAAAGAATATGAAGATGTTGAGTTGACATGTGAAGCGTTTGCGATTCCAGCCCCAACTAAAGTTGGATGGTCAGTCAGCGGGAAGGAAGGACTTGGCTTAAATTGAACAATTTTTTTATTTAACAAAGCAAAGTTAAAAATCCCTAATTATTTTAATGCAATTTTATTATTTCTATTCTTTAAAAAATGACTATTGTGATAACACTTAGGAAATTTAACCTGACATAATAACAATTTAATGCCAATGTACATTTCAAACAGGAAATTGATAGCAACTCTAACAAATACTCTATTTCTTCTGCAACAAAAGCTGATGGTGTGATTAGCACGCTTTCTGTTGTCAAAAGTGTCCATGAAGATTTTACAGAGTACACCTGCACAATTGAGGAAGGCTACAATTTTGCACATATTTTTTTTTGTAAAATCTGTTCAAAATATAAATTGTTGATATATTTGCACTAAACAATTGTGCAAAATTGTGATTGCCAAATATAGAACTCATATGGATCTGATTCTGCCACATTCACACTTGCAAAAATGGAAGTGCCCTCAATCATTCTTCCTATTCTTGTTTCCTGCATTTTTGGAGCCATTTTCCTTACATCTGCATCACTTGGTGTACTATTTTTCATCAGATATTACAGGTATCCGTGCAATTGCATTAAATCATTGGCATTACAAGTTTAAGTAAGATTAATATGCAAAAAAATATGTGCAACATACATAATACTATTATTATTTAGGGATAAGGATAACTTTAGCAATGAAACTGATTCTACTTCAGACCTTGGATCAGAGGTAAGATCTAATTATTCAATAAAATAATGTGTCCAATGACAATTAAGGTATTGTTTGATATTCATTGTAGATGAGTGAAGGAAGTGGATACAGTGTAGACAGTGACAACAGATCACAAACCTTATCAGAACCATTAAGCTCAACTATGTCAAGATCAGGAATGTCATCAGAGACTTATGTTCCACAACGAAGAGTATCAAGAACCTCTGGTCAACCTTTCAGAGGTAATTAGGAGCTGTATCTATGGAAATATGTATTTTTTTTACTAATAATATTTAAAGGGGGGGGGGGGGGGGGCGTAATGACATAACTTCTGAAACTGTGAGCAAAATGGTCAAAATATTTAGCTAGACCCTTCAAACTTGGTATATAAGCCTAGTCCTGTAGGTATTACATCTAAATGGTAAAAAAATCCAAAAAATTGTATCCAGGTATGACTACAGCTGATCTATACAACAGAGATACATATTCACCACCTCTCCCTCCTCCACCATCCCAACTAGCACCAATACCACCTCCAAGGAGAACAAGATCACCCTTACTAAGAAGACTCTCAAGCAGGAACTCAAACAGAAGACAAGATTCAACGCTAAGACGGTCTGGATACAGATCAAGTCAATATAGACAATCAGGTACTAATTATTATTTTCAATGATCCATCAACATCCTTGCCCCATTTTGTTCAAATATATTTTTACACCACCAAACCAAAAATGTAAAATAAAATTCTTTTATTTAAGGATACAAGGGAAGAGAAAACAGATATTACTCAAGAAAAGAAGCAACCAGCATAATTCCTTCAGATGATTTGGCAACCATGGTTTAAAAACATGGCGACTTCCTTGTTTTAAATGAACTCAATTGAATGTGATAAAATATTTAGATATTTAGATATGCAAATCCCTTTTTTTTATTTTTACTAAAATTTTGCATATAATTCTTACATGTTATGAATACTAGTAGATGCAGGGAGGGGGTAATTGTAGGTAATGCAATTGGAAAAAGAGATTTGCCCAGATATCATAAATTTTTAAAAGTATATTATAATTAAATTGTGAACATAAATTGTTAAAATCGAAGCTAGCTTTTCTATACTTAATAAATCGCATTTAGTAATATTAGAATTAAATTAAAATGAGGATTCCTGTAAGTTAGGTATATGTAGAAAAAACGTACAGCTCTAAGGTTGTTTGACATTATCAAAAAGTCTGTTTAACTTTGCTTTTGTGGATGTTGTCATCCTTGTTTTAACCAATTATGTTATAAAATAGAAGTTTAAATGAAATAATTTTAGGTAGTAATTGTAAAATTATAACTATCAAAATTATGTAAATATGATATTTATTAGGGAAGGGAGTATCAAATTATGATTTATAAGTAAAATCCAGATAAATCTGCTACACTTAATGATGATAAATCAAGTATACCATCTATAATACAAAGTAGCTTGATGTCTGTCCGTCTGTCTGCCCGTCCGTCCGTCCCTTAAGATCTCGGTAACCAGTAAACCGATCGGATTCTACTCTTCAGGGAATATACCTACTGGTCCTGTGGTGGTTTTAGGCTATTTTCTTTTGGGGCGGGACACCCCCGACCCACCCAAAAAAAACCAAAAAAATCACCATCAATCAAAAATATTAATTTGAAATTAGTGGTGGCAGCTCAAGAGGTACTGATTTCTTTTAATTACCTCTTGGGGCAAAGCCCCTACAGGCTAGGGGCGAATCCGCTAGTAAAATATAAAGTAGGGCGATGTCGGCTTGTCAGTCCGTCAGTATAAAAAATAAAACCAGACACATACACAGATAGACATCATTTTACTATTATATAAGGATTATAGAGATTAATAGTTCCTATTATAAAAATGACAAAACTAATTATTCTTGTAAAAATAATCTTAACCAAATCAAAGCTGTATACAAATAACAAGGATGTTAACTCTTTGCTTCCTAGGAAGCATAGCTGACTAATCTAAATTTTATTAATTATAGTTGGTGGATATATGTATAACATGTATAACAATTGTCCAATAATACATCGTAAATTGCAGGACTAATTATTACTCAATTTTCAGAAAAATCCTAGTATTTGTTATTGGCAGTATTTAGGCTCTTTAGAGAGGTCCAGGGACGTCCAAGCTTTTTATTTTGAGTGAGGTAAAATGAGGGATAAAATGAGGTTTGTATTTTAATGGATAATGACAGGTTTCAGGCTATTTAGAGTTGGGAGCGGGCAAGTGACTTCCAAGCCTTTTATTTTGAAAGAGGTTAAACGAGGAATGCAAAGGTTTTAGTGTGGTAATCTAGTGGTTTTTGAAAAAAAATTTTAGGAAGGGAAACACCCTATTACTCCCACCTTTGGAGGTTTATGGGAATTGGTTTGTTGCCCCTATCGAACAATAACACACCACTTCTTGGGGCTGAGTCTCCAGATACTAGATGCTTTGGGCAAAATAACAAAATTAAAAAAATATATATGTAGAGTAGCTGCGCTATTTTATACAGCATTGCAAAATTGCAGTACGATCAAATAAAAGCTTAGAAGACGTATTTGGAGGTAACAAGGCTATATATTGCAAGGAAGGGTTATACAAAAGTTAGGAAAGTAACCCCTGTATAAAACCACAGGACCGATTTGGTTCTCCTTCACAGATAAGCTTGTTATAGGTCCAGAAAAAGTGTATTACTTTTATGGGCAAGGGACCCAAGACCTCCCAAGAGAAAATGGCCCCAAAAATTCTTTTCCGTTGGGTAGTGAGGTTTATTGTTTGTCCGTTAAGATCTCACAATAACTACTGAACTAATTTATGGTTCTAGGCTACATTTCTTTCTCTCCCTCTTTGAAAAAATTCCAAGATGCGAAGGCTCAGCCGCAATCTAATTATAAAAGTAACAGTATGTCTGTCTGTAGATTAAAAAGCCGATTTAATTAATAAAATTGCCAAACACACCAATTTTCCAACCTTGTGGAAAATGATATTTATATTTTTGTATTGTTATATTATAAATGTATTTATATACATGTAATAAAAAAGTTGTTTAATAAAACGGTGAATTTTAATCTTGAACATATAGCACTTTCATAAAAAGTATTAGCTAAGGTTTATTTTCTAATGTTGAACGATATTTGGGAGGAATTGTCAATAAATTACTAAATATGACTTTTAAAACGGTAACAAACAAAAAATACGATAACCCGTCGTTTGTCTGAACGTACGGCCATTTTATATATTTGTAGAGTAGCTAAATGAACGGTCATTTTTTGGTGGTTTTGTAGGAATGTCGTTTAATGGTTTCAATACGCATTGCGTATTGCCTTATATGGCATAAGAAGGCATTTATTTAGAGATGTAACATGTACACTTTACTGGTATGTTAAAATCGTTCACAGTTTAAAAATATCTTACACATCCATAATACTATTTTGGCAGATAGACAGACATCCAATTACTGCACAGAACGACTGAAAATCACATGTAACTGGATTTGAAATCGATAGGACAATTCTGACATCTATGACAATACAAATGGACATACGGATAGACAAACGTACTAACCGTAGAAAATCTTGGCTTTTAATAGTTATTTAACGCATCATACTTTAAACAGCTTTCCGTGGCTATTAAAATGAAAAAAAATTATAACCAGTTTTGTTAGCCTGGGCTATTAAAAACCTGGTATCAATTTTATGATTATTATTTCAATATTAGTGAATAATTGTGGAAAATACTATGCTATACATGATTTTTCAGTATGGCTAAGAACCGGTTTCAATGGCATACTGGAAAAAGAGACCAACCTGAAGTTTTTGTGTTTTCTTTTTCCACTGGGCCACATTCTGTCTCTGCTCCTCTACCTCCTCATAGGCGTCATTCAGCTAAAACAAATACAAAGTGCATACAAATTATCTCAGTAACTGACAATAGACTGTTTATTACACTCGTCCCCAAAGTTTTATAATGACATTTTCTCACTTTGTCGGCTTAACAACTTTGGGGACTTAAGTGAATTTTGATTGGTTTGTTCATTAAGCTAGTGTTCAAACGTTTCCACTACTACTCTCCAAATTGAGTAATAAGACGTCTTTCTATCTGTGTGTACCGAAGGCTCTCGCTAACCGATATGGTTCTCCTTTACAATGTAGATACTCAAATGTACAGGCTCATAACTATTTTGGGGATTGGTACCACCAACCTCTCAAGTAAAATGAACTCCCCCATTTTTTTTAACTTCCAAAACTTAAATCGAAAATGGGCTGAGAACAATAACATTGACAATAATGATAACATTATCAAAGCTGACCAATATTAAAGAAGGAGATAAACCACGTGACTAATTGCGACCAATAGGAAAGCTTACCTTCTTCTCCAGCTGTTTCTTGAGGGCCATCAGCTGTTCTAGGTCATCTTCATGTTGCTGGTTAAGTAATTTTTTACAATGTTCTAGCTCTTTCATGGCACGTGCATATTTGGCTCTGAATAGATAGATAGATAGATGGAATTATAAATGTATAATTATATGGATAGATTATTAAATGGATAAATATATTTGATGGATAGATTGATAAATGGATAAATATATTTGATGGATAGATTGATAAATGTATAGATAATTTAAAATAAAGATGGACATATAGATGGATAGATAGGTGAATAGATAGATAGGTGGATTGATAGATAGATGAATAGATAGATGAATAAATAGATGATCAGAAAATGGATAGTTAGATGAATAGGTAGACGGATTGAAAGATGGATGGATAGATAGATGGATGGATGAATGGATAGATAGATATATAGATAGGTGGAAAGATAGTTTGGATAGATGGATAGATTGTAGGATATATAGATGTATAGATAGTTGAATAGATAGATGGATAGTTAGATGGATGGATTGATAAAAGAATATGTAAATATAGATTGATGGACAGAACGACATATATACAGAAAGATAATTAAATAGATAGCTAGATCGATAACAAATAACAATAAGAAATGAAGTTTCGTGATTTTTCTATAAGTGATTACCTATAGACAGTGTCTGAGTTGTCGTCTTCCATTCCATTGAATTCCATGGCTCTGCTTGACAAAAGTTCCATTTCCATCCTAAAATTAGGAATAGTTGCATTTAAAGACGTTCAAGCTTTATGAAAAAGAGGGAGGGGGTATCTACCCCAATACCCCTTTTCCTGGACGTTCCTGGTTGCAATTTTGTCTAATATATTTGATTATGATTTATTCAAGATAAAATAAGAAATAATGGATTTTAAGAAGATATTAAGTATTAATTTCAAAGTTTAAAGATATTGAAAAAAATATTAAGATTAATGTTGCTTTTAGACAGACACACACACATCCTCTTACTTTGGTAGATAGACATCACAATTACTGCAAAGAACAACTGATAAAACAAATGGAGAAAAAGTATTAAAGCAAATTTTAAAATAGAGAAAAAATGTAAAAACTAAATGCGAAAAGTGATAAAAAATGGCTAATACCTTTCAGAGTTAAGATTCAATGTTTTATTTTTGTTGATTAGATCTTGCTTTTCTCTTTCCAACTTCATTCTCTCCGCCTAGAAATAGAAAGAAGAACATTGAAATAAAGTTTTTAAGAATGGATAAAAGTGTGACAGGGGGGAGTGGTATCTTAGCCCCCCGAAATTTTTTGGGTGCCGTAACCTTCCTAAATCTTTAAATAACTCTCATCCCCCTACCACCCCAAACAAAAATCTTGGACTTCCTTGCACACAATATGAATATTTGTAGACCACAGTTTTAGAGGTTCTCGGGGCAATACATTAGTGGCTAACATTCATTTTGGAAACAGATAGGTTTATGTAAAAGGATATATCTTTAGAAATTACTTAATTAGTAGCTTTAAACCTATCCTATACAACAAAAATACTGCCCAGGACATATATGAAGCTTCACTGAAAAGAAAACAATAAATCAGACCTACCATATCAGAGGTATAAACCATATTTTAATTATTATTAGGCAGATCTATCTTATATTTCGTAGATATGTATACCTTATCTTAAATAGATTTTACTTATTGTTAAACATTTTACTTTTAGCTTTATCGTATAATGTAAGCATATTTTAAGAAAAATGTAGACTTAAGCAGACTCTAAAATATTTACAAAAGAATTTGTTTTTAAATTAACTTAAACAAAATATTGGGACAAGAAAATCCTTTTAAAATTTTGTAACTTCATCAAAATTAAAAAGGACATAGCTATCTTTTTCATAAACATATATATATAATTGGTCCAGGGATATGGGGATTGGACAAAATAAAATAAAAAAATATCAAATCAATATACAGGATATAACCAATTTTACAAAGTTTTAAAGTTTTTTTTCCGTAGTTTAAAACTACTTAACCGATTGAGTTCTCAAGAAGCGCTTTACATAGATCCTGAGGTGGTTTCAATTTATTTCAAATTTCAAGTCTTGGGATAGTTTAAGGCTATTTTTCTTTCCTATCCCTTTAAACACAGCTCTCCTTTAAGAAGCTAGGGGCACAAACACTATAACATAAACAACCAACTTTGAAACCCCTCTTTTCATCCCTTCAAAATTTAAAAAATTACTTTAAAATACCCACCATCAGACCTTTGAAACCCCTCAATTTACCCCCTCTAAAAAAGCTTAGGCGCCCTTTTAACGCACTTTTGCTACACAAAATAGAAAAAACCTGTTCTGTTTCTAATCTCTGTGTAGCTAGGGCTGAAGCACTCTGTTCATCCGCTAAATCCGCGGTCATCTCGCTCAACTAAAATAGAGAAAAAATCCGCAATTAGATTAGAGAAAAATCAGGGAAAATTTTCAGCACAGACGACGACATTTTAAAAGAGTTCTTCATGCAAATCTACATTATCTTACATGCAATAACTATACAAATATAAAACATAATCAAACACCAAACATAGTTAAATAATTATAAAAAAAATAAAGAAATATATTAAAATGACCTAAAAAAAGCAAACAAAGTATTATTAATAAAAGCTAAGTTTAAGTCTAAATACTAATTTTATGTTCTGATGGATTTAACTAACATCTATATATATTCTATATGCAATTAAAAAGCATTACTAAGCGGAATAAATTTGAACTAAAGTTTTGTGTTAAGTTTATCCCAGGGCTCGGCCGCCACTTTTTATATATAAAGCTGCTAGGGAGGAGCCTTTGGACTTTTAAATTGAGTATTTTACTTTATCGTCCATTGTCTTATCCCTTAAGATCCCTTATAAATATAAAGTTGACATAGCTAGCAGCTCTATTTATTGACAAACTACAGCCGCTGCCGACCACTATTTTATATTTTCGCGACAACGAATAAAATAGCCGCAATACATTTTTGAAAACCGTAGCTGCCCGAAAACAGAGCGGCTGACGAGCCCTGGTTTATCTAAGGGCTACCGTTGTGTCTGAGTTGGTGCGGCTAGTCCGTCTAGAGTTCTGACACGACTGGAAGGCCTAAATAGTTGGAACTAGAAATTTCGAATTGCTATTTAATATTTTAATAACAACTACAAATGCTATATGCTAGAACTATTGGCTTCACCCCAAGTTACTTCGATCCAGGCCCCAAAAGGAGCGAGAGGGAGGGCAATAATATAGCCTAAAACCACTCCAAGATATTTATAAAGCTTTCTAGAAAAGTAAATGCTAAACGGAACAGAAACAGAAACGGAACAGAAACAGAGACCTTTTAATCTTAAGACAAAAAAACCGCTACTTTTTCTCCTAGGATATTTGCATAAAAATATCATTATACTTGTTGCTTATTAGTCCTTTTTCTAGACCGTCTTATAACCATTTTAAATCTTAACATTTGATGATATATGCACATCAATAATAATAATGTTTTTTCTTTTAAATTCTTATCTTTATTGATAACAATAACAACATGCAAATATTTGGTTGATATACAACATAGTTTGTCAAAACAAAAAATTAAAAGTTTTCATTTTACTATCCGCAGAAAACAGTCAATATAAAGATGAATAACTATTCTTTGCAAAATTGCAACTCACTGCACACTTAAGATAATTTAGCAACTACAGCAGCTAACAACATGAACCTGGACTTCGCAAATGACCATAGCAAAAAATGCACATTTTTCTTAGTAGCGCAGCTACTCCTTAATGCTCTTCTTTTTGTCTGTCATGGTATTTTCTTGCTTATTAGTAGGTTTTCCTATTACATCAAGGTAGTAAGGTCTTTTGTTGTCTGTTGATTAAGATCCCTCTAACCCCTAAATCAATCGACTCCTGCATTTTCCGACATTAATAATATTTTCAATATAAACTGCTTTTATTTTATCACAATGTTCTCATTGCTTCCTATGGCTTTGATTGTCCTTGCTTTGCAAGAGCTATAAGGAATTGGGAAAAAATAAATGATCTGGTATTTGTGTATGCGGATGTTTGGGGTTATATAGCTTTCATTGGGGACCAGGAATACAGGGAGAGGTCAATAAAGGATATATTAATCTCCCTCAAAATTATGATTAAGCAAATGACCCCTTTGTAAATTAAAATCATGGGTGGAGATGTTTCGACACTGTTAATTCTGTATAATCCAACCGTGAACAAATCTTACAGCCTAAAACAAATAGCAGAACAAGTTTATAAAACTTGTATTGTTGGGGGGCATGATTTACAGTCTATTACAGTTTCCATCTTTCTCTTCTGGGGTAAAATGTATATCAGCCCTTAACTTAAACAATTATTTCATTTAAGCATGTTTTATTGTTATCAATAAGGAAATAATTCAAAGGCTTAATTGTTTGACGCTATATTCAATTTCTAGAAATTAACCTAAAATCATATTAAAAATTGTTTATATAATCAAATTCTCAATTCAATATACTTTTTTCTAATATGTTATATTTTAATATATGAAAATATGTATGTCTTAAAAGTGAAAGCCTATAGAAGACAAAATATATAACAAACTTTATTTTTATTGCATGCATACAGAAATTTGCTAAAAAAGGCCATTCCAAACAAAGCTAAATAGACAATCCACATAAAAAACTTTGTTATTTATCTAATACCTATTCTATTTATGTTTATATATTTATTTATGGACTCTTTCTAAATCTAATAAGTTTTATGTCTCATTTCTATCTCTATTCTTAATATCTATCTTATTAGGTATCTAATTTCTATCTAACTATCTATCTAGATATCTCTCTACTTACTTCATCCCCGCTTATATCATCCAATGTATTTTCATCTTCATCTATTCTGTCAAATTTATTAACTAAGACAGTTTTAACATCACCCATCAAATTAATAAAAAGTAATAAAGGCTTTGTTGAAGTCTAACTGTTGTAAACAAATTTTAGTACCATTCCGCTTATTGATATATTATTTCTTGGATTTTGTAATGGATTTTATCTACTCTGAAAAAGTAATGCTCACAGCTGGCTTAAATAACGATGCGCCCCTCCTGCTAGATGAACGAACTGACCATTAGCTAATATGAGCAACCTAAATTGACTACAAATTTCCCCCTGTCAATATATCCAAGTATTTTATAGCCATTGCTACATTATCATAAAGGTCGTCCGTTTGTCTGTCTTTCTGTTCGCCTGTAAAACAGTCTAAACTTTATATTTATTGACTGTTTTTACCAATTCATATTTTAAAGTTCTAGTATCAAATTTTAATCTATTTTAGAATATATATTTTGTGATATATTGAACAAAATAAAATCATTGATTTTACATGCTTTTATTGTAACTAATTGTCCTTGTTTTATTTCAATGAGGAGAAGCGCATCTATTATATAGATAGGTATATTCCTGGTAAGGTTTCTTTCCCACTTAGAATCCAATTACATTCTTCTTCTAATGAACGGAACCTATATGTCCACAAATTATTTATTATACATTCATGTTTTTCCTTAGTTTAAATGCGATTGATATAATTGAAAATGTTCTTTTAATCATTAGCACATTGATTGTAATTTTTTGACATTTAAAGATTTAAAAGGCTGTAAGTTAAATTGAATCTCCACACTAAATTTCATCCGTATTATAGAGTAGCTCTGCTACTAAAAACTGTTAGTGTTTCCATATTCTTATATTCCTTCTTAATAAAACTAGGGGCTAGATTTTTATCTACACATACTGACAAACATCCTGTTACTTAAATACATAAAACAGATTATATTGTCCTAAAAGTGTAAAACAGAGTAATCATTATTTTTAGGCTCTGTGAATTTTCAATTAATCTTATCGTCTAAGTTTTTTATGTTTTTCCAATACAGTTAAAATGTATGATAAAGCAGCCAAATATATATGATTGTTACAGAAAGTACCGTACAGAGTTTGAAATCGATAGGACAATTCTAACTTGTCTAAAGGGTGAGGCAGTAGGGAGAAAAATATTCTAAAACTATACTATGACTTAAATCTAAATGTAAACTAGCCATAATCATTTAAGGACTTGTATGAAATATCTTAACTTACAAAAAAATTACTATTTTATTTTGAAGGAAATCGTCTAAGATGACTCTTTTTACAGTCATTTAAAATAAACAGAAACAGTAAATTATCTTAAGAAGATATTTTAATGATAAAATGATTAGTTATAGAGTAGCTGATAATTATTGTTTGACTTATATTATAGGGAGACAAAAAATTGTTGTTTCATTCTTTAAAAAATACGAGCATATTCAAAGAAGCAAAGCTTTCAGATATTTATTTAAAAAGAAGAACTATTGAGTCCTTAGTTATGTTTAAGTCTTGTAAACAAGTCTTTTTTTTTTGGGGGGGGGGGGGAAGAGAATTTTTTCTTGTGGCGATTTCTTTTGGGGTAGTACCCTCCCTCAAAAAAGTTATAAACCCCCCATGGACCTATGAAAAGCTACCCTGTAAAGGAGAATCGGTTAGCAGGATCCTTCGGTACAAACAGACAGACAAACATACAGAGATCATGTTACTTTATTATAAGGATTTAAGTATCGGGATGGTTTTAGGCTATTTATTATCTTTCCCTATACCTTTTAATACAGAGCCCTTGGATGCTTAGGGGAGCAGTACCCAGTATTGTATAAACAAGTATGATTTCTGTTTTGTTTATCTCCTCGTTATGATCTTCATAACTATTTTATTATCAAATTTAAGCCTTGGGATGGTATTAGGCTATTTTATACCCAACCTTCCCTCTTTAAATATAAGTAAGACCTCTAAAATCACTGAACAGGAAGTTGCACAATTTTTAGGAAGTTTGGGACGAAATGATAGGCAGACGGGCAGACAACAAAGTAAATCAAAGAGTAGCTTCGCTACTAAAAAGGCGATAATGAAATTAGTAAATGATACTGGATAAAAATAGATATGAGGTAGATAAGGATATTTGATATTTTGGAAAATTAAATCTAAAGCATATGTTTAACATGGAATAAAATTCCTAGAAACAGCGCAGCAATTCATAAATTTTTGAAAAATGTAATATATTTATAGAATAATAGAGAAAAACTTTAAAAATTATTCATTGAGATGAAATAAATACTTATCGACTTAGAATACAAAATATAAACGTCCTTATATATCTTATTGAAAACAAAAATTAAGTCTTTTAGAAAGAGAGATGAGCTAATTTGTTTTTACAGATTTTTGTTTTATTATACATTATTTTTGTCAGTTATGGGCCAAGGTTAACAGCTTACTGTTATAATTTACTAAAGAAAATGAAAAGCAATTATAGTGGATTCTAAGCAGTGAGGGATTTAATCACGTTTATGGTTTCAATAAAAATCAAATGCTTTGTTAATGTCAAGCTGTTTTAAATATGAATAACATTGTTTTCTCGTATTCATTCGAATCCGGTGGATAGGAACCGGTTCTCATCCATACGAAAAAACTATGTCTAGCATCGTATTATATCCAGCTTTCTACGAATATAAAAATTTCAATCATAAGATTATAACCAGTTTTTTTAGCCGATGCCTTTGACACCTCGGGGCTAAAAAAAAACTGGTTTTAATCTTATAATTGTACATTCTATATCCGCGGAAAGCTGTTTTTTAATACGATGCGAGAAATAACTATTCTTATTACAAAACATATAAAACTGTTTCTAAAACCGTAATAATTGTAAGTAGGGTTAGGTTAAGTAAAGTTAATAGAGCACCACTGGAATAAACCCTGCAGGATTAGAATCCCACATTTTTTTCTAAATCCAAACTAAATATTAAAGTTTTGGTGATTTGGGTTTTGGTGATTCCACTATAGGTTTAAGTGAAAACACACCTCTTTCTTATGTAAAAAATGAATTAAATGTATAATAAATAACCTAGTAGGTTTAGGTTGCTCATAACCATATCCCCCCGTCCTTCCCGGTGATAGGGGGGATCTAATGGACCGATCCGCGGCATAACTAGGATGTCAACAAGTTAAAGCTTTCATATTTCCCTATATACCAAACCATTAAATTTTTTTTATCCACATTAAAGCTAATTTATTACTTTTAGAATTCATTGAACAGAAGCATGCTATAATTGCTAACAATAAAGGAAAAATAGAATGTTGCAGTTGTCATATCCATGCAAAAGATAAAATTTTCTATAATTTTGTTATTTCAGCTTTCATTATTCCTAGATGTTGGGGAAAGATAGGGTCTGTTCTCTTGGAGTGGAGCAAGACCTGAGGAATATGGTTTACTATTTGCTCCATAGGAGGCGCCATTGTACACACTGCCTGGCGGTAAACTAGACTCCCGCAAGGGTCGTGAGATGGCTGATCTGGTTATGTTGCTGTAATAGGGGTCTCGGGAACTGGAAATTCCATAACTTAATTTTATAGTATAAACTAGTTATACAAAGTATTCATTTAATGATAATGCATAACAATTTTATTCTTTTTTTCAACAATTAAAACCAATTTTTCTATTTATATTTAAGTATGGCTAAATTTATTCTATTTCCAATTATGATAATGGTTTGTTATGTTTTTTCCCTGAGATCATAATTTCTTGCAACAGAGCTTGCACGTGTGAATTGTGACAAAGATGGCGCCACTGAGCTACCACGTGTGAAACTAGAAACTGGTTCAAATTGTCGTGCCACTGAACTGGCCCTAGCAACAGAAGAGGCCCTTGTGTCACGAAGGGGGGAAAGGGTATCACGTACATAGGGAGAGAAATCACTAACGTCTATGCGAGGAGTTTTAAAGTTATCACCAATGTTTTCAGTTCGCTTGAGAAAGCTGGATATTGAAGAGGTTAGACCACCACCGTTTTGTTTTTCTTCAGACATCTGGAGCTGTTGAAATTAGTGTGGTGAAATTCTGCATCAGTTATAAATTTGCTGTAACAATTTGGGAGCTTCCCTCAGAGTGCCAAGCAAGCTAATAATGCTTCCCCCTTTAGATGGGAGGGGAGCGGAGTCAGTTTGTTATTCTAAGCTTGTTAGGTAGGGGGTGGACCTGCAGGGTTGAACCATGCGCAGATGATAGTTACAAAAAAAACAACATCCCTTATTATCTATTTATAAAAAAATATAGGGTATATTCGGTTTTCTTTGGTTGCTAGGTACTTTGATGGGACGCAAAAACTATTTTAGCCTTATATATTGTTTTTTACTTTAAATTGATGTAAGTTAATGATATTTCACTGGCCAAATAAGAAATTCCTACAATTTTTAATTGGCAAAAAGCAATAAAATTATTCACTTTCAATTTCAATATAACTAGCCAGGCCTTGGCCTATAAGTTGGAGTGCAAAATCAGAAAAAAATCAGCACTAAAATTTAAATTTCATGCTTCTTATTTATTCTTTTTATGTTACAAAATTGCATTTAATGCATATTAAAAAGATTTTATGAGCACATGTAAATTAGATTAACTTGCTTAACAACATATTTAAATGTCCTGAAATTATGTAAATCTGATATTTTTATGTCAAGGTAAATGGGGGGGAATTAATTAAGATCTAATTCTTGTAATAATTTTATATTCCCCTTTCACATATGAATTTTGACATTTTGTTTGTGTATTACATCAATTTACTTACTTTTCATCTATATTGTAGCAGTACAGTTTGTTTGGCCAAGTACGTTAAAGTTCTATTCCTAGCATTTATATTTGCTTATCAAATTTTAACCACATTCCTGCTGTTTTATCCCAACTTCTGATTGTTTTGCATTAAGTTTCAGTTGACCTTATTTTAGATAATATTCATTTCAGGCTATTATTTTATGTTAATTTCAGCATTTAAATTTGATTTCATAAATAATATTTTCAAGGGCTAGTACCAATCAAGCAAATAAAATATAAAAGAGCTTCTATATGAAAGATACTGAAACAAAAAAGGATTCTGGGGATAATCTTAAAGAGAATGATTATCTTTTCCTTGAACAATTGTTTTAGGTTCCTCCTCCTCTTCACTCTCCACCTCCACATGAAGTCCCCCAGACTTTATTTCATTCTTTAATTTATACAGAGCAAAATTACCAATTAGATTTAAATTTGAGTTCTAAAAGACTTTTTGACAATGTTACCAAATTTGTCATCAAATCAATTCTGTAGATGAAGTTTAAAATTTATACTAATGGTAAATTATGTATATTAGAAATTAAAGAATGTATTTGATCAATATTGAAGTAATGTTTGTAACAAACTTGCACACCATGTTTTCTTTTGCAACTCCACAATCAAAATAAACAAGCTAATTCATTATTTCACTAAGCTGGGGATTATGTTGCATAAGTTACAGATACATGATGTCTAAAGCCTTTGAAACATCATTGAAACAAACATTGACCTTGAAGCTTGCAAAATCAATTGAGACTCTGGCTATTTGCAGATAAAATTAATGACATTGCATTTTTTATTTTGTAATAAAAGCGTCTAAAAAGATCAAGGTAACCACTATGATAAAATAAAATTAAGCACTTGCACAGTTTATAGAATGAACCTTTATGCTACTGTATCCACTGCTTGAGTGTGACTTGCCAGAACCCCCTGAACCATTGCTGGACCCTGAATTGCTGCGATCCAAAGGAGTGGTCAACCCACCTACATACTCTTTCAATCTACAGAAAATCATTAGCATGTATCAAATGCTATTGAAAAGTCTATAAACATCCCCTATTTTTAAAGTTTCATTAATATTTCTCAAATATCCCCTGATTTGTATAATTTAAAAACTAAGAGCTTGAATGCCAATGTTTAGAATACTGATGGACAGATTTCAGATTAGGTCTGTCAATTTGCCCAATGCATGAGAAAAATTTAAATTCAGGTAAACATGTTCTGAACTTTTACATATTATCTAATTTTCCCAAACGTCTAGATTTATACATAATGATAATTTTTTAGCAGTTAACTAATGATCTAATATAAACTGAAATTTCTTATACTAACAGTTACGCCCCTAGAAAACTATGGGCCTTTGAAGTGGAGGGAGGGTTAACAGGAGGAGGGGTTGAGTCCTCCCCAATTTTAAGTTATTTTTACAGAGGCGATTTCTCTTGGTACTGAGGTGATAACCAGCCCCAATATAGCTATAAACCTTCCTAGGACCTATGTGAAGTTACATTGTAAAGGAAAATCTTAATAGACCAGTGGTTAGCAAGATGCTTTAGTATAGACAGACAACCTGTTACTTTTATAAGGATTATTGTTATGATACATTTCTGCACCTGGAGTTAATAGGTACATCTGATTTGAGCTGAAGGTTCTGATTACCCTTGTACCTTTCTTCAAGGTACGCTTGCTTCTCTCTTTCCCTGGTTAATTTGAAGGTTGGTTCAGAATTAATTTTTTTATTGTGTAACATTTAGATGAAGGTTTGCAATTGGCAAATATGCTTTGGCTGTGCTCAAATATTAAATTAATATTTTAAATTCTGAATATTTCTAACCCCTGAGACTTGGGCTTGAGAAATCTGCTCATATAAACTGATGGGGTTGGATCTTGTCACTAATGTCAAAATTTTCAAGGCTTTATGAACTTTTAAATCAATATTTTAATTAGTTTTAACTTAAGTTGCTGTAAAAACCTATGTATTTTAATAGTTATAATGAAATTAATATTAAACAATTTTTTAAAGTTAAGAAAGCTAAGAATTTTAATGACCCTAAAGAATTTACTAAAATTATCACTTTCAATTCTACTAGTGCATAATAAACTTTCCTTTTGTTCTTATTAATAAATTAAAAACTAGATTTTTAATTTTTTTTTAGGATATTAATGACAGTAAACAAAATTATTTTACAATAATTACCTATTCACTATTGATTTATATCACTTAAGTCACTTAAGAATAATTTCAAAATTTAAATTTAATGCTAAAAATTACTTAAATTAAATGAAAAAGAAAGTAAATAACAAAAAAATTGCATGATTCACTTGGAAAATTCCTGAGAAAAAAATTGCTTGTCCAGCAGCAGCAGGCAGTGAGCGGTCAGCTGGAGCTGATAGGGACAGGTACACTCAGTTCAGGGGGAGGAACAGTGCACTACTCAAATACTCAGGTCACTTTAATCCTATTCACTATCTATCTATCTACATATATGTAGTATATATTATGTATATAACTACTACACTGTGTATAACTATAGAGCACTGTATAAGAGTGTGTGTAGCTGGGTGAATGTGTAGGTCAACACTGACATTATCCCTGTCCCTCACTTCCCTTTCACTGCACAACTTTCCTTTCCCACTTCCCTTTAAACTCCCTCTTTCCTTTCTCACTTCCCTTTTGCATAACTTAATTCCCCCCCCCTTTCCTCCTTAAATTACTCTCTATGTTGTTTTATTTCCCAAATTGTGGCCTAAACTTTCTATTTTATCCTTAAAATTATCTCTATCCTAGCTCTCTATTTTTCACTTTAATTCTCAAAAGATTTTAAATATTCTAGAAATAGATTTTTCATATATTTTCTTGATCTTCTGATTTTAAATTCAGGTCCTAATCCTATATTTTACAGTTTTATTAATTTGTTATTGAGCTTTAGTATAACTTTTTTGTCCCATTCATATGAAGTGTCCATTGAATTCAACAAATTTTTGTAAAAATGACAACCGCATAAAAATTGTTATTCCAATAACTTATCCTCCAATAAGAATGATCAATAAAAGTTTCAACAAAATAATGCATTTTGACTGTCTAAATATTAAGAGACAAATCATATTTTTTCCTGTGAATTGCTACTGTGAGTGAACCCTTAGAGATGCTTGTTTGGACGGCAGTCAAGTTTTAGAAAGTCTTAAAATCTTGACAATTGTTCAAGGTTTATAAATCAAAGTTACTTTTTTTTCATTAACTTTTTCGCCAGTCAAAAAAAAACAGTTACTCTTACAGACCAAGTTTAGTTTATCTTTTAAAGTGACCTAGCACCGAAGGTATTTTGTAATCTAATACCTAGCAGACAACCCACCCTTTAAACGCATGGCCTTTATCTGATAGTTTCAACTGTGTATGGTAATGTGATGCGCCTGTTATTGGGGCAACCCCTTCCCCCTAAGGACGTTTATTTCTTTGAATGCTTACTCATGATTCATCTCCCGAACTACTTTAATATTAAAACTTTGGTACTAAGTGTGCGAAAATATTTTTCAGAAAGGCAAATCACAATGGATATTGAAAAAGTGGATATTGTGTCGTCAATTTAGGTTGCTAATATGATCCTAAGATAATGGTCAATTTGTTCTCCCATGGGAGGGGAGGGGATATCATTATATTAGCCATAGGGTAAAAAATTCTATCACAATATCCTTATATTCTATTAATCCATTGGCAAAGCATACAGATTCATTTTAATTCAGGGGATGTTTCGTGGACATGGATATCTATTCTGCCTCAATTTAAAACGACAAATTATAGTGTTATTTTTTGCTGAATTTAATATATATGTAATATTAAATTACAATAAAAATTTATTTTAGAACTTAAGAATTAAAGCAAAATAATAAAGGGGGCATGAAATATATTTTGTATTGGATCTTTGAAATCAGCTACTAGCGTTGGAAGGAAATATAAACACAGCCGAGTCCCTACATAAGAACAACAAAGTTTTTTTAGCATACGAAAAGGGTCTCCACCAATTGAGCCAGGTAGTTGTATGGATTATACATCTATACTTATACAGAAAAGGTTATTTTTTAAATTATATTTTTAATTGTTTATTATAATGTTTTCTCTAATATTGATTTGAAGTCACACTTTTAAATGCAAAAGCATTTAAACAAGGATGACAAAATCATTTTAAAGCGAAGCTCTGAGATTAAAAGGGTGAATAAATGAACAGAATTTTATAAGTAGAATGTTAATTTAAAGGTATATAAAACAAATTCTATTACAGGATTCTGCTTAAGGTCAAACATATTTTTTTAGGAATTTCTAGAAATCATTGTTCAATAGGATCATCATCCAATGTTTTAAATTTTAAAATGTCTAAATCAAAATGTTATTAAATCCACAATCCGTTGTAACTGTCAGACGTACGGACATACCCAAATTCTATAGAATCTTCTCTACTTAAAATATGTACAATACACATAAAAGGGGTTAAACTTAAAACTATCTTTAAACTTTGAGAATCAATTGTGTTTCAACTTGGATTTCCTATAATTTATTAAATAAGATCGAATGCAGTAATCATAGGCAACGAGGTTATAAAGATTTTTCCTTATAATAAAGTAATAGGTCTGTGTGTTTGTATGTTTGTAACGAAGAATCTCACTAACCGCTGAACCGATCGGGTTCTCCTTAACAGGGTAGCTTCTCATAGGTCCCGGGAAGGTTCATAATTATTTTGGGGGAGGGTACCACCACCCTCCCAAGATAAATCGCCCCTAGAAAAAAATTACCCCCCCAAAATTTAAAAATTTTTTTTATTGAACTCAAATTAAAAATAGGGGTGAAGCACCCCCCCTTTAAAATTTTTTTCTTTTTCTTTTAAAATCTTAGATAAGACATTGGATTATTAAATTTTACTCTCCCCTCCTCAAGTACCCCTAGAGGCCTCTAGGGTCATAGCCGCTAGTATAATAATATCTTACTAAGGCCTCAAGAGGTAAATTAATTAAGGTGAACAATTAGGTTGAATTAGAGTTTTTGAAGAAGTAAAGTTGCCAGGGGAGATTTTTTCTTTGAGGGTGGAGGTGCCCTCCCTCAAAATAGTTATTTTTTCTTAAGAGTGTAAACAAAGCTACAATCATTAGAGTAAAACACTAGAGGGAGAAAGGGTTAAATAACTGTATCTCCCCATCGCAATCGTCTTGTGCAACCTTCCTATTGGGTCATTGAAAATCAACCAATGATATCGCTTATATTAACACAGCTAAGTAGCAGAAAATTATTTAGAAGCAGACGAAAGAGGTCTTTGAAAAATGAAGGGAGGTAGTTGTCTGTATATACATCTAT
The DNA here is from genome assembly GCF_053477335.1 of Acartia tonsa. NCBI lineage: Eukaryota > Metazoa > Arthropoda > Copepoda > Calanoida > Acartiidae > Acartia > Acartia tonsa. Next base: position 30,838,396 of record NC_137273.1, read on the forward strand.
ACTATAGATCTGTTCTACAATCTAACAGTAGTGCAGTTCGTAAGATCTTAAGGAAAAGACACACAATTGGTTGGTTCAAATATTTTACCCCTGCTGGACAGAAAAAAATACCTTGGGACAAACTGACGGGCTAAAGAACAGACAATTCCTTGATTATAGAGTAGCTTCGCTACTAAAAATTAAGTTAGGAGTAGTGATCGCGAACACTAATTAATTGCAAGAATTTAGGGGAGGATATTTTTAGAGGAACATTTAAAAATGAGGACAGTGGGATTATTAAAAGCGAAACTTTTCTATAATTAGGGTCTATACGTCCGTACGTCACGGTTAGCTCTTTCTGTTAAATTTAGGCATGTAAGAATTATCTCATCGATTTCAAACTTTGAATGGGGATTCCTATAACAATTATTTAAAATTCAAAAAGGAAAGCAACTCTAAAATTACTGCCACAAAGTCCCAACGTCCATTTAAAACACATGTACATTTTTTCCCCTTTTTTTTGACAACCCTTGTTGTATGATTTAATTATTCTATTTTTCTGTTAGAACAATGATTCCTACGACAACAAGGTACAAGTCTGATTTTTAAGTTTAAACACTCCACAAGTGTTCATGTTTGTTTGTATACATTATAAAATTATATTACACACAGAGCTGGATCTTTAAATCATTTTAGGGGTGAGCCAGATCGGGGTGAGCCAACTTTCCACCAATGAAAGCACAGCATTTTATGAAATGCCGCGCTGTGATTGGCTGAAATTCGGCTCACCCCGATCTGGCTCACCACTAAAATGATTTAAAGATCCAGCTCTGGATGCTCATAGGTATAGGGAATCTTGAATAACAGCTGAGAAAATTACATTTTCTTCCATGGTGTAACGGACTGAGTGACGGACGGACTGGCTGACTGACGAACAGACAAACAAAGCAAATTATAGAGTAGCTTCGCTACTAAAAAAGATAAAAAGGATAAAATCAACGAAAAGATAATTTTGTTTTGATGTTCTAGTTTGTAAATATATTATAATCAAGACCTTTGCGAAAAGTTCAGAATTCTGCATAACAAGCAAAATAACAATACATTATTATACAGTAGATGATGAAAAGATATAAACATAAGTAGCCCTTAAAAAAATGAATATAAATTGTTGAATAAGTAAAAAAATAGCAATAAATATACTTTAGATCAATTTATACTTAAAAGAAATTTAGTATATACAAATAAACGAAAGAGCTGACTTGGTCAATTACAATGCCCACTGGCCTATCATTGGTCATTTGTATTGTATGACGTCATATTTTATTAGGCACTATAAGCTGCTTCGTGGACTTAATAACCTTAAGGAATTCTCGTAAACCTGACTTAGCCTAACCTAGCCTAAAGTATCATAAAGACCCTGTTTGTTGACAACTTTCAGTTTAAGTGGCATTATCAATAATCTCCCCAATTTTGTAAGTCAAAAAGAGCAAATACTTAAAACTATAATTGTATGAAAAATTATTTAAATTTCAAAATGATAAATTGAAAATCTGTCAAAAATTATATTTAAACATTTGTTAAGACATAAAAGTTTTCACCCATATCTTATTTCCCCAGCTTAATGAGAAGTTTTAAAAAGGATAGATATATGAGTACAATTGTTTGTTAATGCCACAGGCTAGAGAGCTAAATAGATATTCTTTTTTGACCTGAAAAAGGCTTTTGACACTAAACTAAATTTATTTATATTTCAGTTCATTGTAATATTTTATACAAGGTACAGTACCTATATCTGGAATGAATTTGTGTAGATACAGCCAACTATAGTTAATCTAGAATAAGTCTAAACCATGGAAATAAAACATGGCAATAATTTTTATAGAATCAATAGCTAACATTAATTTACGACATATTCATTAATTAATATCCAAAATGTAGGGAGACAAAGTGCCTAAAAAAATCAGCCATGTGACCTAATAAAAATGAGGGATTTTCCATCTCTTCCTTAGGGGTTTTCTTTCCCACTTCTCCCTCATTTTTATGTTTTTTTTAAAGATACTTTGTCCCCCTACTCCAAAATCTAAAAGCATGCACAAAAAAGTATTATAAATTATAAACACAAAAACCACCACCACACAATTGACACAAAAACTATTTTAAATGTCGTCGTCTGTGCTATTACATGAAGATATAAAAGCAATTCCTTTAATTACAGGGATTGGACAATAGCCTATTAGTTATTTTACTTCCTAAATTTATGTTAAAACTGTAATAATCCTTATTTATATAAAAATTCTTAGTGAAAAATCTACACATGTTACTTTGAATAACCCTATTCTTGGAAGTTACCAAAGGCATAATTTTTTAAAGTTAAGTATATTAATTGATTAATTATCCATTGGCCTTTCCCTTCCTTTTAGCCAAATTAAAAAAAGCAGTAAAGAACACCTAGCGGCAATAAACTAAACTAAATTGTTTACTTACCCTAGCTTGTGCTGTTTCTGCCTGGTCCTTAAACTCCTTTCTCTCCTTCTCAACCTTCTCCAACCTAAGAGATAAAAAGATTATGTCCATAATTCTCATATAAAAGTAACAGGATGTTTGTCTGTCTATCTGTATATAGCAAAGTATTTCGCTAACCGCTGAAACTGTATGATTCTCATTTAAAATGAAGCTTCTCATGAGACCAGAGAATTTTTATAACTATTTTAGGGGAAGGTACCTTAACCCTCCCAAGAGAATTCGTCCCCAAAATATAACCCCCGGCCTTCCTCCAATTTTTTAAAATTTTAAAGTGGAGAATCGACTTTTATCCCCATCCCTTTCCTTAAGTGCCCCTATGGACCTTTTATAGTTCCCCCCACCCCACCCCCAGGATTTTTCTTGATTAGTATGAAACGAGGAACTAATTGATCACCTTTGTTTTAATGCCTCTAATTCTTGTTTTGACTGGTTCAATTTCTTTTCTGTACTTTCTACATTCAACAGTGGAGATACCTAAATATCAAAAAAGTTATTTCGACGTATAGAAAGGACGGACGGTCTAAATAAACTTTATATATTAAAGTATAAGACAATGGTTGATAAATTAATCACAAATAATTATTTTAAATCAAACTTTTATGTTAAACAATAAACATAATTGAAAACAAATTTAAATTTTTACTATTTTTTCAGTGATTCATATTTTTGGAACAGTTTTTTAAAACTTTGAAACCCCTACTTTTACCCCCCATCAATAAAAAGGTTGGTTAGTGGCGTGCACAGGGTTCTTCCAGGGAGGGGGGGGGGGGAAATGTGTTACCTTGACTAGAAGTCTCCACCACTGCCAGTCCCTGACCCCGATGAACTTCCTGACGTTCTTCTGAATGCATCTGATTGCGATATCTTGCGTCTGAAATAGTTATTATAGTCAGCCTTTCGCAAATATCAAAATGAAAAAATAAAAGATTAAAACCAGTTTTTTTAGCCCCGCGTTGTCGAAGGCCCAGGCTAAGAAAACTGGTTTTAATTTTATGATTTTTATTTTAATATTCGTGAAAATTTTGTATGTAAAGCGATGGTATACATAATTTTTCAGTATGGCTGAGAACCGGTTCTAATCCAGCGGATATTAATCGGTTTCGAAGCCATAATGAAACAAAGGATGACAAAACTCAACAGACTTATATGCAATAAATAATGAAATAACATGAAACTTTAATAAAAATATTCATGTTATTTTAAGCGTGATTGACAGACGACAACATAAGATTATTTCATATACAGGTGCTTATTGGTTATTCTTAGAATCTTCACCGACAATTTCAACTTTCTATCTTAAATAACAGCCGAGAAAATTACAATACACTTATATAACGTTAATTACGGTCGGACAGACATAAAAAATTAATAATAGAGTATCTTCGCCACTAAAAGATTCTTAAAGATTATATTATAATCACGAAACCTTTCCTTCTAGTCAAAAGAGCTCATATATAGTTTGTATGAAATGGGGGAGCTGCTTATATGTCGTGGAAGGTTTTAAAAAGACAGAGAGGTCTCTGATTATAGCACCCACCATTTATTTTTATTATCTTTACTTACATAAGCGGAGAAAAATGCAAATACTCCATGTGATATAGATTATAGAGTAGCTTTGCTTATAAAATATTTGTTTACCTTTAATTTTTGGAAGTATTTTCTTGCTAAAAATCCGCGACAAGCCGCCTATACAGTAAAGTATTACACATTAATGCTATTCTTATATAAAAGTAACAGGATGTATGTCTGAGTATAACTATAAGGATCTCGCTAACCGCTAAACATATATGGTTCTCCTTTACAGTAAAGATTTATAACTATTCTATTCGAATTCGAGGATTCGCATGCGACCTTCCAAGAGAAATCACCCATGGAAAAAATTTCAAGTATGTATAAAAAAGATTTTTCCAATAATTAAAATCTCTAAACCTCTTCTAAAACTTTGTTCTGTTTGATTACAAAATTGTTAATTCAAATGTTGCTGCGCTATTAATTTACAAAACTGTCCCTGTGTTATTCAAAATTACTTATCTGTAAATTTCAATTTACAAAAAATCAAATTGAAAAGGTAACGTCAAATGAATTCGAATTTTAGAAGGTTATTATATACTAGTGGCTTTACCTCTAGCCTCTAGGGGCTTTGGCCCAAGAGGTATAATTAAATCTTTTATTACCTGGAGAACCCCCACTCCACTACTATTTTAAATAATTAAAAGAAAAAATTGGTGGGGGGATTTTTTGTTTTTGGGGGGTTGGGGGTGTCCCCCCCCCCAAGGAAATAGCCTAAAACCACCACAGGACCAGTAGGTATATTCCCTGAAGAGTAGAATCCGATCGGTTAAGTAGTTATCGAGATCTTAAGGGACAGACAGACGGACAGACAGACAGACGGACGGACAGACATCATTCTACTTTGTATTATAGATGTATAAATTTAAATTGAAAGAAATCATATCAAAATGAAAATCTGCATATTCTCATATTAAAGTAAAAAGATGTCTTTTGGTTTTGTGTCTGTCTGTCTGAACGAACGAGGGATCTCGCTAACCGATGGAACGATATTGCCCTAGCAATAAGTTTAGTTCGTCATAACACCAGTGTATGACGGTTAGCATTATGTGTAAATGGATATAAAATACGTGGATATATTGACATAGGAAAATTTGTCGTCAATTTAGATAGCTAATATGTACGCCATTTATTGGTCAGTATGTTCATCCAGTAGAAGGGGAGGGGATGAAGTAAAGAGGGTGAATTGAGGGTGACAACTGCTAACACCACTTTATCAGAGTACATGAAAATCTGGTGCAACATCCAAGTTATAATATTTGTAATACTAAGTAGAATGATGTCTGTCTGTCTGTCACGTGGTGGTTTTAGGTTATTTATTAGGGGTGAGACACCCCCAACCCCCCCAAAACACAAAAAATCCCCCTAAACTTTTTTAAAACATCAGTTTGAAATTAGTAGTTGCATCTCCAATTTTTTTGGTTTTGTTTTAAATTACCTCTTGGGGCAAAGCCCTAGAGGCTAGGGGCGAAGATGCTAGTATCCAATAATGTGTAATATGTTCCTGTAGTCTTAAAATTTTATGTTTTAGCCTGTCCTCTCGTCCCTCCTCGAGGTACAGCAATACTCCACTTCGTAGGAATACCTGAAAATAAAAGAATACAAATTATTGGTGGCAATGTTTGCACACTCTTAGTTTGTACACTATGTGTACATCTTAATTACGATTTAATTAAAATAAATATAATTTTTTTAAATTAAAAAATATGCAATTGTTTTCTAGTGGAAGGGGGGGGGGGAGAATTAACCTTTTTTGTAGAATGAAACCATTGGTTGAAAAATTTGAACACTACTAGTTTGTACATTTTATTATAATACTCAATGAAGATTTGATAAAAATAATTTCGAAAAAGGTTTTAAGCAATCGAATATGTAGAAAGATTTTATAAGCTTAAAGTGCAATATAATTTACTGACCAAATTTTAAAAATAACGTACAATTTTTAAATACTAATGAATCCTTATATAATATTAACAGGATATGTTTCTGTCTTAACAGTGTAGATTCTTATAGGTCCTCGGAGGGTTTATGACTATTTAGGGGGAGGGTACTATCACCCTCCCAAGAAAAATAACCCCTAGAAAAAAATAAGCCTCCCACCCAATGTTTGTTTTACTCTTTCTTTTTAGAACTAGAATTAAAAATTAGGGAAGGGGTCTAATCTCCCCCCCCCCGCGTCCACCACAAGTGCCTCTAGAGACTTAACCACTGGTTAGTTTTAAAAAGTTTTAATGCATAAACAATTCATTGTTGCATTATTTTCTGTTTTCTTTGTTAACAAAATAAGAAACAATTATTTCATATTCACCAAATTAATTATATCAACAAGAATGACAACATCTACAAAGCGAAGCTTAACAAATCAATGATGAGAACAAAAAAATACTTCAGGTATTGGTAGCGTATATGATTATTACGGGGGAAGAAAGGGTAGTTGATTTATTAAAGCACTATTGTCTTTCTAAATTGTCTAATTTGGAGGAAGGGTGAGGGGGAGAGGAACATTGGGCTGTAAATCACACTGGTACCCAAAGTTTATAAAAAACAAAAGTTATTCGTGGGCTTTAAATTTTGGATAATCTTAGTTTATCTACACTGGGAATTTAAATAATTTATCGTCCCATGTCTTTTCCCCTCCCTGAATTTGCTGATTTGATTACCATAAACAGAACTTTTATTCAATGATTTAGTAGTTTCAAGGAAAAAGGAGTAATCTTTATATAAAAGAAACAGGATTTTTTGGAGTCTATCTGTATTTACCGAAGATTCTCGCTAACCGCTGAAATGATATGGTTCTCCTTTACAATGTAGCTGGAAAGGTTTATAATTATTTTGGAGCAGTAAGCAAAGTAGTAAAGTTTTTTTTGTTTATCCCTTGATTCGATGAGAGTTTAATTTTAGGGAAGGTTTATATTGATTTCAGGATAGATTTAGCCTATTTCTCATGTAAACCTTTGACTGGGTTTAAGCTATTTTTTGCGCCATTTCTTTGAGAGGAGGACAATGAATAATAAAAAACTTCCCAGGACGGAATTTTGTTGATCATAATTTGGGGAAATAAATAATCAATATTCCATTGTCCTATCCCTTTGTTCCTGGTAATAATTATGCAAAAACCACCCAATGTTAACAAACATAACAAGGATTACACAATCCATGGTAGTCAAGAAGCGAAGGTAATGTGTAACTTATTCTTGTCTGTATGTCTGTAAGTCTATAATTCTGTTTTACCTGTTTCTAAAGACATTATCATTTGACAATTATCATTAATAACAATTACTTCATGATGTACATGAAAAACAATAAGTTATTTAAAATACAAAATTAGAAATTAACAGCATAAAAACATCCCGGGACCTATGTGAGGCTTCTTAAAGATAGAGAACTGAAATAGTTTGGTAGTTAGCGAGATCTTAATGTACAGAAAATATCCTTACCACTTTATATGATAAGATATACATAGGTACTGTATTAAGGTAAATTATAATATAATTATTGTACATAGTATGTATAAATGTATTTTTTGTATGTACTAAAATACACAAACAGTAAATAAAATAAAAAATTGTATAGGTATAGAGTATTTATGATTATGAATATAAATAAAAAATCCTCAAATACTAAAAAGATTAAAAATACGCCAAACTAAAAAAACCTGTTTTTGTTCTTCATCATTATTTTCAGTATCATCACTTTGAGAATTTTCAAGATTATCATTGCTATCACTTTTAGCGTCCTTGTTATCATTATGAGCAGTTATAGATTCTTTAGTGGCACTTTTAGCGGCTGTAGCTTCTCTGAAAGCATCTTTAATAGCGTCTTTAAGAGCACTTTTTTCAGCTATAGATTCTGACAAGTCGTTGTCAATGTTTTTTCTTACTGATTGAGAATGATCAACGAGATCATTGATTAGATCATCTAATCCTATAAGTTGATTGTTACAGCTTTATTTTAACTAGTGGCTTTGAATCTACACCTACGGGGGTACAGAATCCCCACTTACATTTTTTTCTTTTTAAATGGAAAAAGAAAGAAGTAAGGATGACAACATCCATAATTAGCCAAGCACAAAAAAAATCTAAGAGAGGAATTCGGACAACGAGTTTCAAAGTTCATTTGTTAAAATTAAGAATGGAATTATCGGATAAAAAAATCGGGAAATCTTTCGTCATTCTGGATGCTAATTGGTATATGAAATCTTCACACAAGCTGAGAAAATCACATTCACATAGCAATACGGACTGACTGAGACTGACTGGTGGACAACATAAAGAGATAAGGATCAATTCCCGGACACAATTTATTATTCAATTTTATATATTTTTGCAATAAATCCATTGATGAAATTAATTTTAAAGTCAGACAGATTATCGTGCCTAATTTACCATTTAAGGTAATAAATCTTTGACTAAAAAAATGTACTTCCTATTTGGGGTAAAAGGTTTACCCCCTTCACCCAAAACGAAAAGCTAAAGCTGTAACATTCCTGAAATTGAAGTTTTAATGGATGAATCATGTGACTTTGCTCTTGACTCTTTAGTTCTATAAATTTCAGTGTTGTCTAAAATTTCAGATGGTGCTTTGTTTTCTTTCACAATACTGTCCAGAACTGTTTTTCCATACAATTTGTGCTGTTGTAATAATTGTTCCTTATAAAAAATAAGTTTTATTTAATTTATTACTAAGTTGAAGAGTAAAAAGCCTGGACGTCCAAGTTTTTTATTAAGGTGGGGGGGGGGGGGGGTAATGCTGGTTATTTTCTGTGGAGTAATTATATTTTTTTTTGATTGGGTCCCCCACCCTCTTGGAGGCCCTGGTCCTAATTGTTAAGACAATTGACGATAAATTGATATACATCCCCAATTATGAAAATTAAAATGATCTCTTCTGTAGATACAAATTATTGGCTGAATAGTTTAGACACTATGCAGGGACGTCCAAGATGCTAGGAGAATTGAATTCACCCCCCCCCCCCTTGAGTTTCCACCCCAACCTTAATAAAAAGCTTGGACGTCATTGACACTAGCAAAGAACCAAATATTTTAAAGTGGACTAATAAGAAAAGATGCTTATAAAACTTTGGTTGCCAGTGTTATTAACAGTCCATTATTAAACTATAATGAAATTATCAAATAGCAAAATGAAACATATTTTTGCCTTTCGAGCTTTTCGTTTCAGCCTTGGCGAGGGTTTTGGCGGTGAGCTGTTTGTCATATTATCATGACAGAATGTGGTCATATTATTGTTGTCATTTGCTGTCATAGTAGTTGATGATATGGAGTCATAGTCACTGTTGTTATCCTTCATGGAGGTCATTATTGAACTTCCTAAATAATTATATTGTTAAATTTTCTGTGTAGATTCCCATATCCAAGGTTTTATTTTAACTAAGTTTGTCTGTTTGTATGTCAGTTAAGCTATTTATCAATTAATATATTCTATAAATTAATCAAAAATTCTTTCAAATAATCTTTCAATCAACCCTTCTATCCATCAATTTAGCTAACAATCAATATTTCTATCAATCACACAATATAGATGTCAATCCATCCAAGAAATATTCAAATTATATCAATCAATATATAAATCTATGAATCAATGAATTCATTGATCTACCATTCTATCTATCTCTTAATCATCCAATCAATCCATAAATCAATTAATTAATTTTCAATCAATATTCAATATATCTTTAAATGAATCTATTTGCCTAATATATCAATCTATCTATCATTCAAGTTATCAATCAATCAATCAATCTATTATCAAATCAAATAATCACTTAATTCTCCAAAGACAAATAATCAACCAATAAAAGTATTCATACCTGGTATAGTAGTAGCTTCACTAACTTGAGTTAATGTTTCTGTAGAACCATTCAATTTATCTTCATCAATTCTAAGAGTAACAAGCTTGTTAGTTGCTTCAGCTAATCTCCTTTCTTCACTGGCCTTTACATTCTCATTGATAGCTTGAACTGGTATTTTCTTGGCTCTAACTGGCCTATCTAAAGTTTTGCTCATACCCTTGGGGTTATGTGATACATCTATTGTTTTGTTAATAGCCTCATTAGGCGTGTTTATTGATTTTTCCATAACCTCTATACATGATGTACTCACTGATTTATTAACTTGGGGCGAGCCCACTGATTTGTTTATGGCCTGAACTGGCTTAGTGTTGACTCCAATGTTTTTCTTGGAAGCCAGAAATTTTTGTATTTTAGCCCAGCCAGAAGCTATCTCGGCTTTGTTTACTGAAACCTACAAAAAAAGACGTAAGGTATATCAAAGATTGTTTGTCTGTTCAGCTATCAATCAATCAATCAATATATAGAACAAATCAATAAATGAATCTGACCTCATTAACAACAACAGAAGTAGGTTCTTTTATCCTATATTTGTCCTCTAATATCTCTCTAGCAAAAGTATCTTTGTGTCTATCTATCAATAGTATGATTGCTTGTCTGTCTATCTATCCACTAATAAATCTATGAATCTGACCTCTTTAATGACAACAGAAGTAGGTTCTTCAATCCTATGTTTGTCCTCTAATATCTCTCTGGCGAAAGTGCCAGAATAAGAAACTTCAGTAAAAGACCCTTCATCTACTGATTCTTTGATATTGAATTCATTTTAATTAATATTCATTTGGAAATATACAATAAATATAGAAATTCTAGATGATAAATCTCTTAATTGTACCAATGGTGGCACAGTGTAGGAACAATCTGACCACATCTGTCTTTAGGAAGTGTGCACATTTAATAAGATATCTATAAACAGTATAATTTCTTAAGATAAAGCTTTGAATCAGAAAATTATTAAATTACATGTGACTAAATAAAAAAAAAGTTTCTGCTAGAAAATATTTTATAAGTTGGAAGATTTTTGTGTATTAAGGACCATCTAAGGTTATCTATCTATTGAATATATGTACAAATAATAAAGGTACTAAGAAAGAGAGGGAATGTCTGATTGAGCCAATAGGAGAATCGCATCGGTACATACATTTAATTTCATTGGTTGAAATTTTGTACACATCTTGTTACGAATGCATGTTGTTTTTCATTTCATACATAGTTAAAAGTCAGCTGTAAACAGTATATTTTCTTAGTAGAAAGCTTTGCGGAATCAGAATTAATTGCACAAAAATTTCGTTTAAATTTGAAAGCTTCGAAACGAGGTGGATTCTTAAAAAACAAGTTAAGCTGGCTACTCGCTGGTGAGGCAAAATTATTTTTGTGAAAAATCCTCCAAAATCGAATAAAAAAATTTACAAAAATTAAATAAAATATTAAAGGGTTATTAACATATGATTTTGTTTAATTTTTGTAGATTTTTAATGTGCTTTTGGATGATTTTTCACTAAAAATAATTTTGCCTCACTATCGAGTAGCGAGTCTATATTTTTTTAAGAATACACATCAGCTTGAGTCGAAAGTAAACAATACTTTTGTCTGCTAGAAATGTTCCTTCTTAGATTTGACGAAAAAGGGGTTCAGAATATGCTTCTATTCTTATATTTCTATTGTACAAATATAAAATTCTATATGAAAAACAATTAAACTATAACTGCTAATATAGGGATGGAAAAAATTAATTCAGGAAAGAAAATGAATTATAATATGCCTTGTGAAACAGCATTAGCAAAGGTACCAGCAAATGAAACATCTAAAATTAGAAAAATTTTCCATTGTAGTTCATTAATATTATTAAATGCTGATTTTAGAAGTGAAGCTTCTTTATAAGTCTTTAAACGTGCTTTTATTTACTCAAGGATTACACGACATTTTAAAAATGACATGAAAATTTTTAATTTACTTCCCTCTTCCCCTTAGTGTTTGCTCCAATTTATGTTCATGCTCCTGTTTGAATTATCTTTTATTTAATTTCAATTGTCCTTTCCCTACACGAAACTCCATAAAAAAACTATAGAAAATTTTCCTGTGAAACATCCATCGTCCAAATCTTCATCCGAGGGTTGTTTCTTCACCATTAATCTTTTCAGGGAAGCATCTCTTTTCTCACTTGCCTTTCTCTCTTTTACAGATACGTCTTTAATATCAAATGCTTCTTTTTTACATTTTGGATTCACAGAATTTTGTGGATTTTTTGGTTCAAGTTTTGGAACAGAAATTTCAGTTTCTTTGCAATTGAAGGGTGTTTGACCGGAAAACCGGTTTCTGAGCGAGGTAACTGATGGAAGGCCAGATTTTTGGTCCTCAACAAAATCAATGATTGTCTAAAAATAAAATCATTTTTAAATAAATTGAAATAAAAGGATGTATTATTTTTCAGAGACCAAGTATAAATCTTCAGAACAAAATATAACAGAAGAGAATGAAATGAATACAAGAGAGTGAGACTAATGTTGTAGAGGTTTCTGGGGTCATAAAAAATTATCTTCGAGTTACAATCTAAGATTTCTTCTCTAAAATGCATAAAGAATGACCTGATATGAGGTTTTGAGGTCCTGCGATCTTGAATGGCGTCGGTGATGATCAAGAATAGTCACCAAGTCCTCGGGCTTCAAACTGGCCTGGAAAAAAGAGGTAATTATAGAGTATTGGGTACCAGCATTTAAGATGTTCAACCCCAATTATGAAAAATAAAATAACCCCTTCGGTAGATATTTGTCACAATCAATACAAAATTTTAAAGTGCCAAAAGTTTTAAGCTAACGTATGAGAGAATGGTATTTTAAAACTTTGGGTACCAGCATAATTTCCAGCCCAATGTCCCATCCCTTCATGGGCAAATTATACTTACATTTGTGTCTGTTGGCAAAGATTTAATATCTCTGGAACTGACAATCAGATCATACAAGCATTGATCCAATAAATCCATTTCTTTGGAATTCATCTCACTACAAATGAAAAAAAGGAAAAGATTAGTTTTTTTAAAAACTTATACTTTTTAAAATGCTAAAGACAAAATCTTATTCATGCTACTACTTAGAATTTATTTTATAATGCATTAAGCTTTAAAAAAATCAAAATGTGCTAAACATAAAAAATTAAAATATGCTAAACTTAAAAAAATAGGACAGACAGACAAACATTTATTTGAATTCATGGAAAAAAGTTAAAACTGTATCCCATTTTTTGGGCATTATAATCTATCTATCTATCTATCTTTACCTGGATAGTACTATCATTTCCAAAGGACTGGTCAACCAAGTTTCTAAACTTCTGTCAAGACTAAGTTGGCTTAACCGTCCAAGGCTTGGGTTAATACTAAACAAATTTATTAAAAATCACTTACAATTAATAAAATTATTACAATAACTTGAAAATTTTATTATTTTTCTTTTTCCTATCCTAATTTTCCTTTTAAATAAATGTACCTGGAACTGCCAGCGCTACTTTGGGTCCACTGGCTTGGAGAACAGGATATGGCATCATCAGCAAGAGTATCTAGAACAGCCGTACTTTTCTCTTTTGTACTTTTTGTACCCTCAATTAGGTATGTACTATAGCTTGGCTCTTGATTATTAAAGCATTTATCCTCAAGTGTTACCATATCCTTTAATCTCTTTTCTTCTTCAGCTCTTTTTTCATCCTCATAGAATTTGATCAGATCTCTAATTGGATTTATGGGGAAAATTCTTCCCTGATTTGGCTCATCTGTTAAGTTTTCCGCGTTTTCTTGGTTTGGTTTGGTTTCTGTACTAGAATTGGTTTGCACTAGATCATCTGTTTGTATTGATTTTGAAGCTGAATTTGTCTAAATCAAAATGAATATTTAAATGAATTTTAAAATTAAGAACCAATTACATAATTTGTTAAGTAGGTTATAATAAAAAAAACTTTTTAAAATTTACAATTGAGTAAACAGCATAATTACCTTCAAATTTGTTTTTTCAGAAATTCCAGGTTTTACAGCATCTCTTGTTGATTTGGTTGAAGAAGTAAGCTTTGATTTTATAGAGAACTTTGATTTTGCCGGTGAAAATCTTGATTTATTCTTTGCATTAGATAATCCATCACTTGATACTGACAAAGATGATGATCTACTCATTCTAGAGGATCTCACAGAATCCTGATCAGACTCAGAAGCAGTAGAAGTTATACTTGACTTTCTCTTACTGCCTGCTGAAGACTTCTGTTCCAGGGAAGTTGACCTGGTCATGTTTTTCCTAAATTTACTCAGCCGCTCTTCAGATGTCGTCTTTGCTCGTTGCGCCAAAGATTCTGCGGCAATTTTCCCGGATTTTTGTGTCATTGGAATTGTATTTCTTGCTGCTGTTGATCTCTTTGTATTATTTGATGTCAATGATGAGCTCCTTGTATTAATTACAGAGGTTGTACTCTTTGCACTTGCTATACTTGTAGTTGATGTTGACTTACTATTGGCCAAGCTTGTTGATAAAGATGAATTTCTTGAGTTTGTAGTTGATCCTTTTGAAACTCTAGAAGATATAGGTTGATTTACACTTGATTGTCTTAAAGAAGTTACTGAACTTGCTTTCCTTACTTGAGGCTCGGCCTTCATGGTGCTCTTAGTTTGTCTTGAATTTAGAGAAGCATTTTGCAAAGACAATCTTTTATAATTTCCAAAAGTTGGAGGAGAAATTCTTTCTAAATCTGGTGGCGAAGATGATTTTGATTCTCTTCCTGATCTGGAAATTGTTGTTGACCGTGTGGTGGATGTTGAACTGGTTGTTGAATTTGACAATGACTTGACAACTGATGATTTTGTTGGGGATAGAGATGGTGGTCGAGAGAACGAGGAAGGAGATCTTTTCCTTTGTGGCAATTTTGGCGGATTTTCTTTTTCTGGGGATTTTTTGGTGTTTTTGGCAATTGCAGCACTTTTAAGTGTTTCTTTCACTATTTGTTCAATTATTTCGGTTTCTTTTTCACTAAGTGTGTCCTTTCTCTCTCTCTTGTTTTCCTAAAAGTAAAATTTATATAGAACTGTTTAGTAGAAAAAGAGTTAATATATTAGCAAAAATGCAAAAAACAATATGATTTATGAAATTAAATCAATTTTAAAAGTTTTAGTTGCAACAAAAATTTTAAAAATCAACAGGAACTTACAGCTGATACTAATATTGATGTATGAATATATACTACTTATAGAGTAGCTATGCTTATAAAGATACTTACTTTTGTATCCAAATTATCATAAAAACTTTCCAAAGATCTCTCCTTGTCAGTGTTAGAAGATTCATTATCTGTAAGTTTGGAATTATCAGAAACTGTGTTTGTTTTATCATCACTTTGACTCGCAGATTTATTTTCATCAATACCATCTAAAATATGCAGATCATAAGGGATAAGACAATGGATAATAAATTGATATACATCCCCAATGAGGATAAACAAGATTACTCATTCTATAGAGTAAATCTATTGGTTGAAATGTTTAGACATTAAAAGTTTTTAGCTAACTAATCAAAATTCAGTAAAAGTAACCAAAGTATACACAAGTTAACATGGTTATAAAACTTTTGGTACCATTGTAATTAACAGCTCAATGTCTCCTCCGTCCCTGATATTACATCATAAATAAACAAGGATGACAGCATCCATAAGTAGCAAAGCACAAAAAAATCACAAATGGACAAACGGAAATTGAGCATATGTTAAGTGGCCATAAGAAAGAGAGAAGCAATAGTTAAAAATCACAAGACTTCTGACATATTTCTGCATTTATTATATTTTAACAAAAGACTGCAGTGATTAATGTAAAAATGGTAAATACAGGTTTCTTGTAGTAATGTTTTATCTTGGAGACACTATTAATTTAAAATTACCTTTATTATCTTTTTCTGTTGATTTGCTAGTTTTATCAGATCTGTATTAAATAATCTTTGATTATATTTAGATACTGGTTATTTCGGTGAAGAATAATCCTTTCCTAAGAGCATCACAAGTATACAACTTACTAGGTCCGTCAGCCTTGATTTTCACTTTGTACCCAATTAATCAAAATTAAACAAAGCATCCAATTTATTGAAGCCAATAAATAAGAGAAAGCGGTTACAAAACTTCAGGTACTAGTGTGATTTATAGTCCAATGTCCCACCCCTCCCTGCAAGAAATGAAAGATATTCTTTTAAAAACACAATTAGACTTCATAGAGAATCATTGACCTGAAAGTAATTTCTATTTTGTGAAAAAGCAATGGATTTATTATCTCTTGGATGTTACACCAGATTATCATGTAATTCTAATAAAGTGAAACTTGTACATGGCTAAATAAATATACCCCCATCCACCCTTTTTACCCCTTACCCCGCCCCCCCTTCCACTGGATAAACTGACCAATAAATGAGGTCAATATTAGCAAGGTAAATTGAGGACAAACTTTCCCCTGTTAATATATCCACTAAGATATATAAGTTTTCCGGAATTTTAATATCAGGGGGAGATTTGAAATCTGCATCAAATTTTAAGGATTTTTTATAAACTTCGTTTTTTGTATAATTCTTTATCTAAAAGCGGAAATGCATTTTAAGTTAATTAATTTTGACCAATAGGATAGGTGGATTTTAAACTACCTGCGCTCTAATTGGTTGAATGATGTACGCCATCCAATCAGAGCGCAGATTTTTTAAATACACCACCAATCACAGATGCCAAAATTAATTAACTTAAATTGCATTTCCGCTTTTAGATAAAGAATTATAGAAAAACGAATTTTATAAAAAAAATCCTCAAAATTTGATGCAGATTTCAAATCTCCCCCAAACTTTAAAATTCCGGAAAACTTATATATCTTAATATCCACGTATAATCCAATTAAAGTGCTATCTTTTCAATACATTTGTTCCCCACAAATACATGACAATAAATTCTGTTTACATAAAGTGTCACAGTGTACTAGGCAGTGGTCAAATTATTTAAGCTACTCTATAATTTCAACTGTACGTCTGTCATCTACGTTTAGGCTGTTTTAAAGATAAACATCTGAATTTTTAGGTGAAGATTCTGCTGACCAATTAGGAAATACTTTATATCTCACTTGCTCTGTCTGTCTGTCTGTAATGCTCTAATCAAATTTCCATATAAAAAATCTGATTTCTCTTCTGATTTTAGGCTGATTTTTTGTAATTTGCTAACCAATGTACTTTTTTTATGAACTTTGTTTTTTACGATTTTTTATTAACAATTTTAGTATCTTTAATATCCATGCATAAAGAATCAGGATGTGAAGATGATTAAAGTCCCTCAACAGATTATGACGTCATACGATAAAATAACCAATGAGAGGCAAGCATAAATTTTACCATTGGTCAATTACAGTTTTTACTGGCCACTCAATGGCTATTCTATCGTATGACGCCATAATCTGTTGAGGGACTTTAATCACCTTCTCAGGATGTCTGCATGTATCTGTCTATGTGTGAGAAGGTAGCCCCGGTTCTCTGAAGTTAGGATTCAAATGCAAAGGGAGATTCCGTATCTGTGTGTTGCAAACCGCCGCTGGACCAATATGGTTTTCCTTTCCAATGAAGTTTCATTTAGGTCCATGGAAGGTCTATATCTGGAGTTAGGTACGCTACCCTCCCAATTTAAAGCACCTTAAAAACTAAAATTGACAAAGAAGATTGACTTTACCCCCCAGCCTTCCTTCAAGTACCCCTACAGTTAGCTTTTTTTAGCCATTTTTAATTCATTGTGTTTGCAAGTTCTTTATCTGAGAATGTCTTAGTATTTTATCTAATTTGTTATTTCTTCCCTTAGCATCTTATTCTAATGAAACTTAAATTCTTTTACACCGCAAAATATGCTTTGTCAGGGATATAGATATGTATAAAAAAATTCCTCCATCTTTAATCCCCCCTTCCCTCATAAAGTTTTGAGTTTTTCATTTTCTGCTAGATAATAACCGGTTATATTTTCCTCTAAGCCAACAAAATAGGAATTTTTCCTTTAATTTTCATTTTCCTATCAGCGGACAACTGCCTATGGTATCTTTTAATATATTATTTGATATAACGGTTATAAATTGTAGTGTGGTAATACGACACCCATACGGACAGGCCGAATACAGAGTTGCTTCGCTGTGACTTATGATAACAAACCCCCCGCACTAATCCTATTATATCACTATCCATCTCATGACCGCTGTTAACCCCGCACCCGGCGGTCAAACTAAGCCTGCCTAAATGTGGGGAGGGGACTTGAACATGCAACTATCACGAGTCCATCATGCACTTATATAATCGGGAGGCATTGCCTCCCCTTTTACCACCGCTGCCCCCACAGCCTGTCTACCGTCGGGCGCTAAGCCCTAGCGCCCCACACCCCCTTCAAACCTAACTATTGTCATATTTTTGTTGTATATATATAGTAAACATAACTTGTAAATATTATTCAGTTTAAATATATAATTCTGTATGATTGAATCCTGCTTGTTTGTTTGGTAGAATACTTAAAGGCTAGGGCCCGTTGAATCCGAACTCGTTACCCCGTGGGCCGAGTACGCTCGGCTTACCAGAACTTGGTGTCAGCGTGTTTCAATCGAGCCTTACAGAAACTAGCCTATTCTACCTCTGATTGGACCCTTTGGCAAGTAAGGGGACAATCAGCCGCCAACTGACCCGTGAGACGGCCTTTTTAGGTCGAATTTCCATCATTTTGAACGCAATATGTGGGCCTCTGGCCTACGGCAAGCAGATTTAGCCTGCTAAAAGCGCCAGTTAAGACGCTTTTTCCGTGTCGTGTAGGAGTAGCGCTAGGTGCGCAGCCACGGCAACCGGATAATTTAGCTCAGACGGCTACAAAACTGAGTCTAAATTGGCAAGTGTAGCTGGGACAAGCCCCAGGACACCCAGGCCAAACCTACGAGACAGACAGCTGTGTGCTGGTCTCCCTAAGAAGGCAATGTGTGGCTGCGAAGCTGCAGCACACAAGTAAGCCCTACCACTGCGACGGATAGCAGATTTTGAGCCACAGGCACGGCAGGACGGGACATTCCCTGCCGCTGTCTCCCAGGATTCGAACCCGAGGCGCTGCAGGACGGGCCATTCCCTGCCGCCATTTGTCGGGATTCGAACCAGCGGCGCTGTAGGACGGGTCATTCCCTACCGCCGTCACCCCTCTGAACCTTGCAGGACGGACATTCCCTGCTGCCAGTGCTTCCAGAATCACACCTAGAGCTCCTAGTGATAACAACACATCATTGTGTATAAAATGTCAACCAAGTGATAAAAATAAATATAAAATTGTTGACCAAGTGATAATTAATAAGCTCTAGTGATTCGAAGCTACAGTCTAAGCCACCATGGTAAGCGATACCACCATAGCTGCGGTGCGGCCACCACCAAAGTTTCTGCCAACCCCAGCCGAACGAGAGGCCCCCTTGTCTCAAGGGCAGGACCTCCACTTCCCCTGCCATATCAGGGTGAGGTTTCCTACTCCTGACCCTGCCCAGCATGTACAGGTTGATGCCATGGTTGATTCTGGCAACCGTGTACCAGGGTCTGCTGTAATTTCTGAGCACCTCATGCACGCAATGGGCGTGCAACGCATGTTGATTCCGGACAACACCCAGATCCTGACTGCTAATGAGGAAGGCCAGCCCCTCCAGGTAATTGGAAAATTAAAAGAGTTATATATGGCAGTTTCACACACTCTTATACTCCATCTATACCACGTGACTGTGGTCCGAAATCTCTCCCACCCTCTGAACTTAGGAGGGTATTTTCTCAAGGAGTTCGGAACTAGGCTCTGTTTCGACATGCAACCACCTTGCTTGTGGGCGCGTGGGGAATTTATCCCACTCCGTGGCGTCCCCATTGACCGGGAGACAGCCGAGAGAGAGCTAAGCTATGAGGGGCCTCTGCCAGGCCCCCTGCCTGAGCAGCCGCGTGTGGTTGAGAAAGGCACACACTGGGTGGACGCTGAGCTCAACGCACACAAGGGAGCTAACCTGCTAGCCATGGGGTTGCCCCCAGTGCCCAAGGTGCCAAGGGAGAGCCTGCCAACAACGTTTCCTGAGATTGCCAGCCCTCCAGAACCAATCTTCTCCTCCGACATTTTTATCAACGGCCAGCCGTGTCCACCTGGCCCCCTCTACCTGGGACCTCCAGCCAGTCCACCAGCCAAGCCCGAGTCCAGACCCGTCAAGTCGCGGTCTGATGTCCCCGAAGCCACACTCAACTCTCAGGCCCCAGCCTCTCCCGGCGCCGTGCCCGTCAAGTCGCGGCCGGACGCCCACGGAGCCAAAGCTGGACCCAGCATTTTGGCCTCTCCCAGCGCCGAGCCCGTCAAATCGTGGCCGGACGCCCCCGGAGCCAAGCCTGGCTCCGACACGTCAGCCTCTCCAGAAGCCGAGCCCGTCAAGTCGCGGCCGGTGGGTCCCGGAGCCAAGGCTGACCCCTCACCAGCCACGTATAGGCTGAGCGCTGTCACTCCAACTGACGGTCAACCACCCCAGCTCCGCACAGTCAAGCGGGTGGTCCTGCCTGGCCGCGGGGTTATGGCAGTCCCTGTTGAGCTAGTAGGCCACCGCACCAAGGATGCCATTCAACTAGCTGCCCCAGAACAGAGGTTTGGGGAGGACCTTGTTATTCCAGAGGGCCTGTATGCCCACAGGCCTGGCTCTGCCACTGTGTTTAGAGTACTGGTGGTCAATGAGGGGGAGGTGCCCCTCTTGCTGGATGCTGGCCTCCCAGTGGCAGGGGAGCTGGTCAAACCTGACATCCTGGAGGTCTCTGATACGCCTCCCCCGCGTCTCCACTCGGTCCAAGAACCTGCTGAGCCTATAGACATGCAAGAGTTGTGGGAGGCCTTGGAGATGGAAGACAATGAGTTCCTACGCAAGGACCCCTTGCTCAAGAAGGAGGTCTGGACTACGTTGTCAGAGTACAGGGACGTCTTCTCCAATTCTACCCCCGGCTGCACAGATGTGGTTGAATTGCAGCTGCGCCTCAAGCCAGGGACCCAGCCGATCCGCCAGAGATTTAGGGATCTGAACCCGTGGCAAGAGGCTGAACTGGAGAAACAACTGGACACTTGGCTGCAGGAAGGAGTCATAGAGCCGTCGGACTCCGCCTGGAGCAGCCCCCTGGTGCCCATCAAGAAGAAGGACGGGAGCACCCGCTGGGCCGTCGACTACAGGGCCCTCAACAAGTGTCTGGAGCTGGACAGCTACCCCCTGCCCAGGATCCAGCAATTGGTGGAACGAGCTGGCGGGCACCGTGTCTACAGTGCTCTAGACGCGGTGGCCGCATATTACACCATCCGTGTGTCTGAGGATAGCCGGCCCTGCACCGCCTTCACCACCCCCAGGGGCTTGTATCAATGGAAAAGGATGCCCTTTGGCCTGGCTACGGCACCGTCTGTCTATTCCAGGTTTATTGCAGGGGTCCTAAACCCACTAGGCACAGCCAACCTCCAGTCATACCTTGACGACGTCCTGACCTTCCACCAGGATACCTGGGCCCACCTGGCCAGGCTCCGAGAGGTCTTGGAAGCCCACCGCAGGGGAGGGATCCGCCTCAAGCCAGCCAAGACCAAGTTGTTCCGGTCCAAGGTGGATTATCTGGGTCACACCCTCAGCCGAGAGGGGATAGCCATGCAAGAGGACTATATTGACCGCATCTTGGACTGGCCAGCCCCTAGCACCCCCAAGGATTTGCTGGCGTTGCTGGGCTTCTTTGGATACTACCGCCTGTTCATCCCAGAGTACGCAGACCTCACCTACGAGATGAATCGGCAGAAGACGGCCAAGGCCCTAACCTGGACACCTGAGATGGAAGCCCAGCTGCTGCAACTCAAGGACAAGTTCCGACAGGCCCCCATCCGAGCGCCGCCCAGGTTTGATTTACCAGCAGTGTTCCAGCTCACCACAGATTTCAGCAGCCGCGCCATCTCTGCCATACTGAGTCAATGCCAGGAGGGCAAGGAGAGGCTGATTGCCGCCGTGGGGCGCAAGACAACCGACCCTGAGACGCGCTACCCGTCCTGGAAGGGAGAGATGGCCGCCATTATCTATGGGATCCGAAAATTCCACGGCATCTTGTCCTACCGCAGCTTCCAGATCAACACTGATTCCTCTGCCCTGCTACAGATGAAATCACTGAACACATCCACAGGGATGGTGGCCCGCTGGCAGGAGGAGCTAGCGGCCTTAGACTTTACCGTCTGCCACAGGCCTGGCACCCAGAATACCAACGCCGACGCCCTCAGCCGCCGGGAAGATGCCAACATGCCAACGGCTAGCGCCGAAGAATTAGCAGAGCAGGCTGAGTATATCCACAACCTGGCCCAGCTAGGGGAGCCCGCAGCTAGCCGGCCTCCTGCCGCCCGACTGGATTCAGCTAGAGTATTGGAAGCCCAGACACAGGACCCCCTCCTGCTCCGTGTCCGCCAATGGGTGGCTGATGGCAAGGCTCCAACCAAGGCTGAGCTGCGTGGCAAGGAACGAGACGAGCAGCAGTACGCCAGCCGCTTCTCAGCCCTGGGGCTTGACGAGCATGGCTGCCTCACCACCACTGACCAGACTCTGACAGGAGAGAGGACAAGATACCTGCTGCCTTCGGCCCTCCAGCAGGATGCGTTCTTTCTAGCCCATGGGACCCCCATGGCTGGGCACTTTGGGATGGACGCAACTATCGCCCGCGTTGCCATGCACTTCTGGTGGCCCAACCTGGCCCGTGACGTCCGCCTGATGGTACAAACCTGCCCTGAGTGTGTCCAGAAAGTTACCAAGGAGAGGCTGAAGCAGGGGATCCACGTGCCCTCCCGCCAGGGGTATCCACAGCAAGTCCTATTCATCGACCTGGTGGGGCCACTGCCAGAGACCCCAGCTGGGAACCGCTACATCCTCACCTGCCAAGATGGATTTAGCCGGTTTGTCAGCCTCTACGCCATCCCCAACAAGCGCACCCTCACGGTGGCTGAAGCCCTGTTGCACCGCCACCTGGCCACGTTCGGATGCCCCCTGAAGATCCATTCCGACAATGGAATGGAATTTACCAGCCAGGTATTCCAGGAACTGGCCTCCCGGCTCGAGATTGGCCTGACACATCCACCACCCTACAATCCACAGTCCAACCGAGTGGAGAGGTTTCATAGGACGCTCAACACAGGCATGCGCCTGTTCCTAGACAGAGACGATAACAACTGGGAGCCCCACCTGCCTGCCATCGCCTTTGCCTACAACACCAAGGCCTGTAGATCCACTGGTGTGACCCCGTTCCTGGCCTTCTTTGGGAGAGAGGCCAAACTTCCGGTGGACATGGTGCTACGGCTGCCAGAGACCGAATATGCTTCAGTTCCAGCCAACGTCCAAGCTCTGTTGCAGCGCTACTATGCAGTTTATGATGCCATCCAGCAGAAGGAGGAGGGAGCCATCAGGAGGAGCGCGGCAGCTTACGAAGGCACGGCCAAGTATGAGGTTGGAGACTTGGTCTGGTACCTGGCCCCTCGCCTGGTGCCAGGAAAGGCAGCCAAGATTACCAAGAGATGGACTGGCCCCTGGAAAGTAGTGAGGAAAGCTACAGAAGTCCATTATGTCATCAAACCTGCCTCTCCAGTAGCCAGGATCTCAGAAGTTACCGCGCATGTAGGCCGACTGCGCAAATACACTGGAGATGTGACTGCCCACCAGATCCCAGAAGACATCCAAGTTGACGTGGACGGCGACGAGGATGCCACCGAGCTGCCAGTTGGAGCGGCGGCGCCCGCAGCTAGCAACCCAGGAGAGTTCCCAGTGCACCAGCCAGCCGCAGCCGCCCCACAGCCTAGCGGCCAAGATCGTGACCCAGTGGAGGAAAACCTGCAGGAGCAACCCAACGAACCACCGCCGCCGCCGCCCGCTCCAGAGCCACTCAGAGATGCCATCTGGAACCCTGACGCAGACATGGAGAACCTGCCAGCCAGCAGCGGACCTGTAGGAGAAGAGCCAGCCACTGCGATGGAAGAAGCCGCCCCAGAAGAAGAAGAAGAAGCCATGTGCCCCCTGCTGATGACAGCCATCCCCATCCGGGTAGGAGCTAGGAGGCCAAGCAACCTGAATCAAGCAGGCGCCCCCATGGAATTCTATGCGCCCTTTGCCATCACCATTCCACCCTTAGGAACCACCAGAATCTGCCTAGGCCTCCGTGTCCAGTTACCAGCCGAGACAGAACTGATCCTGCAGACGAGGCAAAATTTCCAGCGGCGAGGCCTGGCCGTGGCCAACCCACGCCTAGAAGCCAACCAGGAGCTGACAATGCTGATCACCAACCACAGTCAGACCGAGCAACGAGTGTCCCGAGGAGCCTGTGTAGCCCGAGCTGTCCTCCATCGAGCTGTGCCCCAGGAACTGCCTGTCCGGCGCATGAGCCGGCTGTCGTATCCCCAGGTTCAAGGCCTGGTGGCTCAGGAGCCACGCAACCCTTGAAGGGGAGGTTGTGGTAATACGACACCCATACGGACAGGCCGAATACAGAGTTGCTTCGCTGTGACTTATGATAACAAACCCCCCGCACTAATCCTATTATATCACTATCCATCTCATGACCGCTGTTAACCCCGCACCCGGCGGTCAAACTAAGCCTGCCTAAATGTGGGGAGGGGACTTGAACATGCAACTATCACGAGTCCATCATGCACTTATAT
The DNA here is from genome assembly GCF_053477335.1 of Acartia tonsa. Classification (NCBI taxonomy): domain Eukaryota; kingdom Metazoa; phylum Arthropoda; class Copepoda; order Calanoida; family Acartiidae; genus Acartia; species Acartia tonsa. Next base: position 30,863,027 of record NC_137273.1, read on the forward strand.
AATCGGGAGGCATTGCCTCCCCTTTTACCACCGCTGCCCCCACAGCCTGTCTACCGTCGGGCGCTAAGCCCTAGCGCCCCACACCCCCTTCAAACCTAACTATTGTCATATTTTTGTTGTATATATATAGTAAACATAACTTGTAAATATTATTCAGTTTAAATATATAATTCTGTATGATTGAATCCTGCTTGTTTGTTTGGTAGAATACTTAAAGGCTAGGGCCCGTTGAATCCGAACTCGTTACCCCGTGGGCCGAGTACGCTCGGCTTACCAGAGTAGCTCCTAAAAAGTTTAAAGCAAAATTTTCCCAATGTTATTTAATTTCATTAAAATCTTGCTAAAGCTATTGAAAGATTATTTTTCCTGAAGTTCAGAGCAGCAATCACTGATGGAGATTGAATCTAAAGTAACAAATTTTAATGACCAACTAAAAGAATGAGAAAATATTTAAAAGGTAATATAAACAAAATTATTTATGATGATATCAAATAATTATAAAAAATGACCTATATCGAATATATGTATATCCACAATACAAGCTCCCAAAACTGAAAATAGTTTTACCTGTAATGGTTGAGACTTCTGGAGGGGTTTTTGTTTGGGCACAACAGCTGTCCTCTTGGTGGCTGGCAGGGTTTTAGAATTATACTTTGTTGGTGTGGTCATTTTCCCGCCCATTTTCTTTGGCACAGGTGGTGGTAGCGTTGATGTGTATAGAACAGGAGGTGGTGGCCGTGGTGGGGTGTCATCTAGTAGAAAGTCGTCTTTGCTGTAGCTGTTACGCTTTTTGGCGCCAAATTTTGGTGGGCTTTGTCGAGGAGGACTAGGACGTGGTGGGGTTGGTGGAGTAGATGATTTTCTAAGGACATAATCACGTGGTGGGCTGGGGCGCAAGGGTGGTGGGGAGTTAGATTTTGCCTTTTGCTTAATTTTATCACTTGTTGGTCTTGTATTGCTTTTAATGTTATTGTTGTTGCTTGTTAGAAGAGTGGTTCTTGTGGCAGGTTTCCCATTTACTCTGACTATCCTGTACATTGATTTAGATGGTGTACCTGGACTCAGAGAGGTGGCAGAGCCTGTAGGACATAAAGGTCAATATATAATTATTTTAAAGAATATTTTTGAAAGAAAAAAATCCTGCTTAGTAGTACTTGGGATTGAGATAGTCTTAAAACATCCTTTGTTATAAAAAACCTTTCTAATTTGTATAAAAATCTTTCTAATTTGTATAATAGGTTATAGAAAATATTAAGTTCTTTAAAATAAAATATATACACCCCTGTATTAGATATTTTATCATCTTCATCATGTGAGGGGGAGTCTGCACCCCCAGCACCATCACTGTCTGATAGGGTGAAGTAGCCCCCACCCCCAGAGTCGGGGGAATCTGATCTCACCTGAGAAATTAGAGATAGAAATTGATATAGAATAGGTAGATATTGTGACAGGGGAATTTATGTCATCATTTTAGGTTGCTAATATAGTCCTCAGATATTGGTCAATACGTCAGGGGAGTAGATTATGGTATTGTTATATCAATCACCCTGAAGAAACATTTAATCAGGGTATGCTAAAATCCATATTCTATATCCATTTAGATAGATATTTTGTGAAAAAATAATGATCACCCAGACATCATATTTTTGCATTACTTGTACAAATGACAAAAAGTAACTATCCCTTTTATTTAATGTTGCATGACTCATCATTAACCCACACACACAATATTTATATTAAAATTTGTTTACCTTATCCATTGACAGAATAGGAAACTGCTGACCCATCAAAGCAGCTTTTTCAGGCGCCATATTGATCACAGCAGCTTTTTCAGCTGTCACAATACTGTTCAACAATGCGGAAGATTCTGTGGACAGCTGACGGCCTAGCAAAACAGCTGACTGTTGTTCTTGTAACCTTTGCATAACTGGTTTATCCTCATTCAATAAAACGTCGTTGTAATTATGGTAATCAGCTGTTGGATTTGGTGTGGCAGAAGCATTTTTGTTTGGGGCATTTTTTGATGGTTGAATTTCACTTTTGCTTGATGTTATTGAAGGGTTGTCCTGTTTAGGGGTGGGTCTAACCCCCGAAACCCCAAATAGAACTATTCCGGACATTTTTTAATGTAAAAGTCTACATATTGATCTTAAAATAAATGTAAAATCAATCTTAATAACTACATAAATGACAAGTACATATACAGTAATTAAAAAAAATTGTATAAATTATTGGAGATACATTGTACAGGTAAATTATATATCTTATATTGATAAAAATAATCTACAATATAATACCATATTTTTGAATCATACATTTAAAAATTTAAAAAATTATTTTTATACTTTCTTATTCAGATCAGAGGCAAAACATACCTAAAATTAAAACAAATTTTGATTGATTATTTTAAATCTAATATCAAAGTATTAGAGTTTATTCAATTTGTGGGAATGTCCTAGATCTCTTAAATGGCTGTTGTTTCTCTGCTATTGACATATCCCTGTATGAAAATAGTAGGAGTAACAAGAAACAAAGATAGAAATTTTGTTGTTTGCAAATGTTATAGAAATTTTTGACAGTTGTTTCCATAATTTTACAATGGATATATCTTATGTGGATAAAGTTTTTGATCATTGTTTAAAATCATATTCGCAGCTAATCTATAGTTACGTAATGTCAGTATGTCACTCCATGAAAGTATCTTAGGTACAATATAGAAAAAATAATTATTAGAGTGGTCATAAGCAGGTTATTGCCTAGTTCGTTAAATTGAAATATTCATCATAATCAATTTAAAATGTTTTATCCATAAATGATAGGACACAATTTTATACTAGCTAATATTCAGAAAAAGAGGGAGGATTTATTTGGTGTATAAATATTTGTCCTCAGGGGAAAGAGGGGATTTCTTTTCTCAGGACAAATTTTCACTTTTTTTCGCCCTATTTGTCACCCTAATATTTTGCAGTTGTGAAGCATCTCTATCAAATTCTTCCAATTTGTTTAACATCTATTATAAAAGTAACCGGATGTGTGTCTGTCCGTATGCTTGTACCATACATCTCGCTAACCGTTAAAATGATTTGGCTCTGATTTTCATTGTGTAGTTAAAATTAGATATCTTATAGTAATGTTAACTCTTTACTTTTTACATAGAAGCAGGGTCGTCCAAGCTTTTTATTATGAGGTTTTTTTTGGGAGGAGGGGGGGGGGGAGTAATAATTTTAAATTAAAAAAAAAATTTGAGTATGTAAAATAGGGGTTTCAGAATTTGAGAGGGTCAAAAACCCCTTTACCATCACCCTTAAACTACTATGCATAGAAGTCCAATTTTTGCTAGTGCCCTGCCCCTACAAGCCAAGACGCATAAATCTCGTATTATGATTATTATTTTATGCAATGGTGTGCATTCCCTTCCGCATAACACAATAATTAGGACCGCATATTATTACAACACAGGGATCTAAAGGGATAAGACAATGGTCGATAAATCTATTAACATCCCCTTTAATGACGTAATTACCCCTTCTATAGATAATAATTATTGCTTGAAAATTTGGACACTAAACTTAATAAACCAACCAATCAAAATTCATGAAAGGGCCAAAAGTTGTTAAGCCAACGACTATTAAAACGTTATCATAAAACTTTGAGGACTAGAATAGCAACTTTGGGGGAGTGAATGGACACTAGTTTATGCATTTTCCCAAGGAACAGTGAAATTTCACTAATTTTAGCACATTAAAATCTATTCTAATTGGAGAAATTTGATGGTTATAAATCTATTAGATCTTGCAAAATTAATAAATCTTACTTCTGATTCATAACTATGTATTTGTAAACTGTCTAACTGTCCACCTGTCTATCTGTTTGCCTGTCAATCTGTCCATTTATTCATCTGTCTATCTGTTCCTTGTTTATCTGTCTGTCTGTCTATCTATATATCTGTCTATCTTTATATCAATCTATCTGTCTGTATATCTATCTATCTATCTGTCCATCTTTTTATCTTTCTATTTGTTTATATGTCTTACTGTCAATCTATCTATCTGTCTATCTTTTAGTCTGTCTATCTATCAATCTGCCTATCTATCTATCTATAAATTTTATTAAAAGACTGTCTGCCTGCCTATCTTTTGTTGTCTATCTGTTCAGTCATCTATCTGTCTGTCTGCCAGTCTGTCTTTCTGTCTATCTGTCTATCTATTTCTTTGTCTGTAAATCTGTCCATTAGTCATTCTGTCCATCGGTCTATATGCTGATCTGTTTACCTATCTATCTGTCTAGCTGTCTATCTATCTATCTGTCTATATAACTTTCTGTCTATATGTCTAATATCTATCTATCTATTTTTCTGTCTATCTATCAATCTGTATTTAAGTAACCTTACATAAGGAAATTGTTATCTTATCATTTAATTAATCTATTGACAAAAATTTGCCCTTTTACCAAATTTAAACAGTAGTTTATTCAGGGATCTAAAGGGATAAGACAAAGGCCAATAAATTTATATACTTCCCCATTGACGATACACAAAAGTACTCCTTTAGTAGATTACAATTAGTGGTTTGGACACTCAAATTGATTAACCAACAAATAAAAATTCAATAAAAGTCCCCCAAGTTGTTGGGCCAGATAATATTGAAACGTTATTATAAAACTTTGGGGACTAGTCTAACAAACAGCCCAATGTCCCCCCCTCCTTGAGTTTATTACAGGCAGGGGAGATAGTTCAACTAAAGTAAAAGCAATAGTAGCCTCAAGGGGTTAGAAGGCCTGGCTAACAAATTTTATATTAATATTTAAGATTTTCATTTTAATATTCGTGGAAAATTGTCTGGATTACAATGCATTACATGATTATTTAGTATGGCTTAGAACCGGTTCTAATCCAGCAGATATTAATCGGTTTCGAAGCAATACTGGAAAACTATTTACTTTTTTTCTAGACATATATCTTAAAATTTCTTTTCAACAACCATTTTTAAAACACTAGCGGTTGTGCCCTTAACATTGAGGGAGGGGGCAGGACTTTAAAAAAACATAGTATGTTATATAATAGGATAGCATAATACAATACAATTTATCTCATTTATGAATTATAGAAGGGCGAATAGAATAAGCCAAAATATTTTTTAAAAAATATAAAGTTCACTAAATAAAGCTATAGGGTCAATGAATTAAGAATAAATAAAACAAATGCGCCCAATCTAAAAATGTCTAAACAGCCATTAAAAAGGATTATGAAAAAGCATTTAAATCTTTTATTGTCATCATAAAAGTCAACATTAAAATGTTGCTTTAATTGTTAACTCCATAACTTAATTTGTCTGTCTGTTCGTCTGCCTTTCTGTAACGCTAAATTAAAACCTTTTTTTCTTTGCTGCTATATGCAATAGGGTTCCAAAATTTTTTGTGAAGATTCTCCACCATCTTCTATACAATTAATGTGATTTATTAGGCTGCTAATCAAAGAGCACCTACTCTATAATTCACTTTGTCTGCCATTCTACAAATGTAATTCGCTGTTTGTTGATTTTGTCATACTTGTTTTCTATATAATATACTCATAACATCAAACGAAGAAAATAGTATAAAATCACTCCTAAGACTCATAAAAGAAAGTCTAAAACCATTTTGAGACTAATGTAAAGATTCCATGAAATACAGAACTCAATCGATACAATAGCCTTGTTAATCTTAAGCTACAGACAAAAAAACCTACTGCTTTACATAATAGATGATATTTCTTTACTTTTTTTTACGTTTATAATTTTTTAATATGTAAATATTTAGGTAAATTTCGTATCAAAGTAAAAAATAGGTAATTTAGGTGTTGATAGATAAAAGATTAAAATATTCCCCCAGAGTTTGAGGTTAAAATTCCTAGACTAAAAGAGGTAAAATAAAAAGATGTTTATTCAAAAACTGCTAAACTTTTGGAATAATAACTTCTATGACAACAAGGTACAATATTCTAAGCGAAGCATCTGTATAATCAAGTCCTTAAAATGTTAGTATATCCTTCATGAGAATCATGTTTTCAAGCAATTTTGTAACAAGTTGGGGGTGGGGGTGGGGTGGGGTAAAAGGTGGTATTTCAGTATTAGCCAGCTGGGAGAAACATTTTATCAGGATATACAAGAATCTCTCATTCTACATAATAAAACACTGTACAGAAATCTATACATCATTACTTGGATGTTGACCCAGATTTTCATGTACTCTGATAAAGTGTTGCTCGCTGCTGGCTAAACTAAGGATACCTCCCATCCACCCACTTTACCCTTTCCCCTCCCCTTCTAATAAGTGAACAAACTAACCAATAAATAAGGTCCATATTAGCAACCCAAATTGACGACAAATTTTTCCTTGTCAATATATCAACGTATATCCTATATCCATTTATGAAGATGTAAAAATAAAAATATGCGGAATTCTATGCACACCAAATAGTTTTCATAATGGATGAAATTAATTCTCAGATCGTAAATTCATTCTTTTTTCCCCCCACAAAAAAATAAACATTACTGTCCCCTTTTTTGTCGCTTTAAAGACGGGGAAAAGACAGAAGAATCTTTTTATCTATTTTTTTTTTTGGGGGGGGGGGAATATGGAATTTTCAAAGGTTTGAGGAGGAGAATGACATGTTAGAATTGTTCGATAGGTTTCAAACCGCGAATTATTATTTTTGTATCAATATGCTATTATCTATAAAAGCGTTTCAACTCTGCAGTCTTTACCAGATAGTATATCCTTTATAATCAAAAATACACTAAGAGAGGGGACATTTGACTGTAAATTACACCAAAATTTTAACCTATTCGTTAGTACAATAACTTTGGGTACTTTTATTGATAAGATTATGTTCAATTGTCCTATCCCTTATATATTTTACATATTTATTATCTCTTTTGAGGACAGCTATCAACAAAATTCCTTAAAAATTCATAAAAATTCTTACGAAAATCTGAAACTTTAGAAGATGCAAAAACATTTTTAAGAATAGTCAAATTATTATTTTTAGTAGCAAAGCTATTCTATAATTCACTTTTTCTTTCTGTCTGTACGTCATTCAGTCTTTTAGCCCTCAAAGCAGTTCGCTGCTGTTTCAAATAGACTGCTGAATTTTTTTCAACTTACTTAGTCCGTCGGTCATAATTTACTACTTATGGATGTTGTCATCCTTGTTTAGAGTGTTAATGTTTAATACTATAGTAGAAAACTACTCTATAACTGTCCGTCCGTCTTGTCTTACGGCACGTTGTTTAATATTGCCTAATGTTCCTTATTAATTATGCTAGAGGCTTCGTTTCTAGGATATATTCAAAGGGCTAGGAAGGCTGTTGAAAACAAGGCCTAAATCTAACCCATGACTACAATTTAAAATTTTAAATAGCTTAAAAATATTTGCTATGTAATGCTTCCCCAAAAGAGAGGTTTCATTTTGTTTAGTAGTTGGCGAGATCTAAATGGAAAAACTAGAAATCTTAGTATGATTTTAAATTTAATAATATTAATCTAAATTAAAAATTGTATTATCATCTATTCACCGGAAATAACAAGAAACAGTTGATTTCATAGTATGCTGAAAACAAAAGTAAAATTTGGCAATCGATATACTAATTACTTGGATGTTGCACCAGATTTTCATGAACTTTGATAAAGTGAAACTTGTTGTTGTCTAAAATAACAATACCCCCATCCATCTTCCCTCCTATTAGATAAATGAACTGATCAACTGATTAGCAACCAAAATTGACGACAAGTTTACCTCTGTTAATATATCCACGTAATATATATCCATTAATTTGGCATAAAAGCACTTTACTATGTTAAGACACACACATATACACACACACGCACACACACACGTACACACACACACACACACAAATACACACACACAAGCATATTACATAGTGAGTTTAAAATTATCTAGCGTGACAATTTCCCCCCTTTAAACTTGCGCTTCCTTAAATACTTTTATTTCGAATTTTAAGGAGAAATATAGACATGTATAAGCATTTAAAGATAGAGAGAGGGAGGGGACATTGTACTGTAAACTATTCTGGTACCCAAAGCTTAAAACACATATTCTCTAAAAACTTTGGTTACATTTATCAAAACGTGATTGGTAGGTTCAAGGTACCAGTGTCCAAACTTTTCAACCAATGATTTCAATCTACAATATAGGTTGTTTAGTTCATCATCATTGGGATTATACTTTAATTAATCGTCCATTGTCTTATCCCTTTAGATACCTTGAACTACCAAATGTCCCATTCGAAAGTTAATTTCTAGGCCTGCAGTGCTTTTCCCCCCTTTATAAGGCAACTTTCAAGAATTTCATCAAAAAGATGCATCTTGATAAATCAATATTTTGTACATTTCTTTCATTTGGAATCGTTCTTCTATTTGAAACCTTATAAAAACAGTCCTGCAATATTTAGGTATAATTTGGAAAGCGTAGAAACTCTATTATGATACTAGAAGGACTGTACTACTTTTGACTGAGACTTAAACTAAAGTACATCCCTAATTATGATAAACAAAATCCATAGATTAAAATTATTTAAAAGTTTAAACACTTTAAGGAATTACTAAAAGTACCCAAACTTTTAAAATCAACAAATAAGAATACAGGCTTATAAAACTTTGGATACCATGACAATTTACCGTCCCCTCCCACCCTGAATACCCAAGGTAAAATTTTCGTTTTTTAACTATTATTTTTTTTTTTACAAAATATTGTTTATAAAATTTGCCCCCTTGTTTTACATGAATGACATTATAGGACTGATAGTTGTGCATTCACTTTTGCATGTAAATCACAAATAATCACAACCACGTATTATTAAAACAGCACAATTTTTCCTCACTTCTTTTATCATTATACCTCCTGCATTTTTTTTGCTATTGAGTCTTTTTTTTGCAAAAAAGAAAGATTTCGCGGATTTGAAAATACGCGAATGTGAAGACCCACCCCTAGCCTGACTTATATCCCTTGATTTATGTCTTGTGGTCATACACAGGTGTACACATAGGTAGATAGATAGATAGATAGATAGATAGCTAGATAGATAGATAGATAGATAGATAGATATATAGATAGATAGATAGATAGATAGATAGATAGATAGATAGATAGATAGATAGATAGATAGATAGATAGATAGATAGATAGATAGATAGATAGATAGATAGATAGATAGATAGATAGAAAGATAGATAGATAGTTAGATAGATAGATAGATAGATAGATAGATCGATATTATTGTCCATTGTTTACTTTTCTGAGTAAAAATTTCTCGCCATCTTAATTTAATCTCCTAAATAGTGTTTTACTAGGCCTAACTATTAAAGTAACATGCTAGAATAAAAATTTAAATTTCAAATCTAAAATCAAGTATAGAAATGTAAGTATGTCAATATTAAGTATATTCTGTATATACAAGGACGTCCAAGCTTTTTTATTTTTAGGCTGGGAGGTTAAATGAGAGTTTTCAAAGATTTGAGACGGAGAAACAACCCTTTACCCTTCTTTACCCCCTACCTTGGACATCTATGTGTAAAAAAATAATTTTACGATAGATTTATACAAAATTTTCGTTCACACCTTAATACATAATATAATGTTGAATGATAATGCATTGTTACTCTATATTTGTTAATGTTCGTTTGTATGTTCATCTGATTTATTTGGCTTCGATTTTATAGATATTATCATCTTTGTTTTTTGTGTCCTAACACTGTAATTTTAAGGCCCATATATTTTTGTTTGCATTTACTAAATGTTAAATAAACTTAGACTGAAATTATAGCGAAGGTTATTTTGTATTTTTAGACGCGTAGCATCTTACCAAGGACGTCCAAGCTTTTATAAGGGAGAGGGATATCTCAATAGGAATAATATTACAGTTTGGGGGGAGTGAATACCCATTTACTGCCTTAGACGTCCTTAAACATAATTATATGCTTAGGTGTGTGTACATGGATGGAGATGGGGAAGGTTGTATTGTTAGCTTTACTCAATAAACCTCCCCCCCCCCAAAAAAAAAAAAATATATATATTAATTTTTAAGGTGAAATAGGACATTTTTTTTAGAAGTTGTAGTTATTTTTAATAAGTTTTGATTAAACTAAAACTGTGTTATCATAACTAAAGTTTAAAATAGTAGAGGAAATATTAAATTATCTTCCTATTACCTCTCCCTGATGTCTGAACAATTCTAAATGTATTTTCACACATAAAGCTATTCTAAAAATACCTCGCAATGTCATAAACGGCTCAAAAAAGCCTCATAAAATACTTCACATTGTTTTGAGGGGAATTTTTAAATGTAATTTTAGGGTTTATTAACAAAGGGGTCAGCAAAAAATTGCAAATCTTTTAAATTATTTATAGGGCAAAAACCCCTTTAAATGATTTGTTAAAAGTTTTATTACTGTTTTGTAACTTTTAAATCATATTAAAAAAGATTTGCTATTTCTAAAAGCAATAAAAATTGTTAATTTAAAAATATGTTTTATGAATGAAAAAAATTAAAATAAGATATTTTTTCTTTTAGCAGCGCAACAAAGACAAGTTTTCAATAAGGATGTGTAAAGGTTGTTAAGCTTATAACATTTTGCCTAAACGTTCTAAGAATCAAAATAACAAAAATTACAGTTTTCTAGAAATTATCATAGAACTACTACGATCTTAAATTATATCTTATTGTTACAAAAATCACCATAAAAAGTTTCACATCACCATGACGTTTTAAACATTTAAGTTTAGCAATCAGAGATAACTATACGGACGTACGGACCTACCCTAAATGAAGAGTAGCTTCGCTACTAAAAAACTTACCAAAACAAAAGTAATAAAACTAACCACATTTTAAAATTTTCTATATGAGAAAAAAGGCAAATTACAGTTAAGATTTAAGAAAGCATTAAAAAATTTGATGTCTTTTAAAGATTAATAGAAAGCCGACAGTTTTAATGATCAATACATTTAGATATGAAAGTAACATGATGTCTTTTTGTCTGTGTATAGTGAAGGATCTTGATAACCAATCAACCGATATGGTTCTCCTTTACAATGAAGCTTCCATATTTAAATTACTCCCCTCCCCCATAAAAAAAGAGAGAAATAGAGACAGAAAAAGAGAGAGAGAGAGAGAGAGAGTGAGGTAGAGAAAGAGAGAGAGAGAGAGAGAGAGAGAGAGAGAGAGAGAGAGAGAGAGAGAGAAAGAGAGGGAGATGAAATAGTGAAAGAGATAACTTTCTGGATAAAAAAAGAAACAGAAAAAATAACATATAGAAACATAAAGGATATAAAAAAGACATAAATTATAGAAAAAAGGAGGGAGAAATTAAATCAATGAAGAGTAAAAAAGTAAGGCATTACTCCATGACTTTGGTGTTCTTTGGAAAACTGATAAATTAAAAACTGACAATAGCAGCGTAATATTTTGAAACCACTACATATTTGCTATAGTACCCAAAGTTTTATAACAACGTTGTTAAAAACTTTAGATACCATTAACAAATCTTCAATTGTTGGTTTAAAAATTGTAGTACCCAGACTTTTCAACCAATAATTTGAATCAACAGAAGGGGTAATTTTGTTTATAATCAATCGGAGTGTATATTAATTTATCGACCATTGTCTTGTCCCATAAAACATGATCAATTACAAAGTAGTTCCATTGATAAAAAGAGCAAATTTTTTTTCCTGTGATATAGTTTACTGCCTTTTTTTTTAAATCCAAATTTTTATAATTATTCCTAAAAGATCACTTATTATATGCATATTAATAAATTTTATAATTAAATAATAAAGTTTCGCTACATTTTGACGTTATTTTCTTGGTGTTTTGTCTGAGCACTTTGGTGATCATGGTGGGAAAAAATTACATCTCAGATCATTTTTTTTCAGCCAGTGAAAGCGATTATTACATTTCATCCTTGTTGTATGTGGACATTAGGAGCGCAGCTATTCTACGTGCTTACATGAATGACAGACGGATGGACGAACACAGTTAATTAAAGCATAGAAGGTATGTTTATAAGAAATCTTTACAAAAAATTGCAAAAGACTGTTTAAAATATCAACTAATTAAATGGCATGTACTTTTTAATGAGCAAATTTTAAGATATTGACAGACAGACAGACTGACAAAGCCAGTGGGAGGGTAAGAGGTAAAGGGGGTAGAAGGAAAATCGTTATTCTAGCCTACTACGTGTTACACTTTCTTAGAGAACATGAAAATATGGTGTAAGATTTAAGCAATAATAAATCCATTATCGTTAGATGAATTAATCAATTAGATAACACTACGCAAGTGCAAAATTATTATAAATCATACAAAATTACATAAATTTTATAATAAAAGAAATATATTATTTTAAAATTAAATAACAGTTATATAGATAATCTTAGAATTGAAATAAAAAATTCACATGTCAAAATATTTATAATTTCTTTTACTTTCTTTTTCCTTAAATATCTGAGTAAACTTGAAATAATATTAATCCTTACATAAAAGTAACAGAATGCATTTGTCTATCTGTCTATCTGTCTATTTGTCTGTCTGTCTGTGTACGGAAGGATCGTACTGACCGCTGAACCGATACGGTTCTCAACAGTAAAGCTTCTCATTTCGTCCTGGGAAGGTTAATAACTATTTTGGGGGAGGTTACCCCACCCTGCAAAGAGAAATCGTCCCTAAAATAAATTTATATCCCATTGTCCTATCATCCATATTGATTACTAAATCAAAGCATTTATAAATCTTTGCACATAGTGAAGCCTTATGTTAAAATATACTATTTAGTCATAATATCATTTTAGTAGCGCAGCTTCTCTACAACTAAGACATGTCTGTACGTCACAAAGATAGTCCTATTACATATAGTAGTGACGTATTTTTGTCTGTAACAATTTAAACAGTTGAGTTCTCCATTTGTGGAAGATTCACATAATGATTTTGGGGTATTTGATTTTTAAATTTAAGTCTGTTTTCAGGCAATTTTTGTGCTTCCCTTAGCCCTTTAGGGCAGAGCTCCTAGATGCTAGGGGCTCTAAGCTAGTAATATTAATTAAAAGTGTAATATTTCGAATCATTTATTAAATGTTATTCAATGTAATATTTAGTGATTAATTTACAATACCTGCAAAAAAATATTTTTCAATTGTTTGTGCATGATACAATACAAGTGACCAATGTTAGGCCAATATAAATTGTAATTGACGAATGGTAAAATGCGTATTTGATTGCGATAATTATGATCATAATTAACCTTGTTCTAAAAATATACTATTAAGTTATAACACTTTTTACTTTATATAATTTAATATACAGTGGCCAGGGAGGAAGGGGACATTGGACTGTAAATTATACAAGTGCCCAAAGGATTATAAACAGGTTCTTTCATTTGTTGCCTTAAAAACGTTGGGTACTTTTATTGATTCTCGATTGGTTGGTTCAAATTTTCGAGAAGTTTCTAAATGATTTGAGATGTAAAATAATCTATCGTACATTACCTTATCCCTACAGATCCCTGAGGAGAAATATAATATGTATTACATAAATAGTTTTTGTACTGCAACCTTTTTGCAAACATTTAGCAACAGGGGTATGACAATTGGAGAAAAATATTTGTTTTATATTTTCCGCCAGTGAAAAATATCATTTCTTCTACAAGCGGATACGCCCCTATAGTCCTCTAGGAACTTTTTTTCTTTCTAGGGGTAATTTCTCTTTGAAGGGTCGATGAATCCTCCCCCAAAAGGTATCCTTCAATGGGCATATAATAAGCTTTACTGTAAAGGAGAACCATATCGGTTCAGTGGTTAGTCAATCAATCATCAGATTACTTAAATACATGATGCTTTATTTGGACATACTTACATTTTTACTTAGTTTTAGAGATGCTTCGCTTATAAAATCGAAGATGATTAAAGTCCCTCAACAGATTATGACGTCATACGATAGAATAGCCAATGAGAGGCTAGTATACACTGTAATTGACCAATGGTAAAATTTATGCTGGCCTCTCATTGGTTATTTTATCGTATGACGTCATAATCTGTTGAAGGACTTTAATCATCTTCATAAAATCATGTCTATTCTTCCTATGAATCAATTTTACCAATTTCAATAATAAAAATCTTCATTTACAACCTAGTAGAAAACGTGAAGAACGAAAGGACACAAAATAATTATAGTGTAGCCTCGGAACTAATATAAGAGACATTAAAAATTATTAAGTAAATTTTTTGACAGTAAATATTTGTGACATAATTGATTAGAGGCATGTTTATGGAAAATTAAAATAGGGACATATTCAGAGATATTAAGGGATATGACAATGACTGTCTTCCTTTAATAGCAGCTGAGTAAATCTCAATTCCTCTAAAGCGGTATACTGGCGTAATGACAGACAGTCAAAGTGAATTATAGAGTAGCTCCTCTACTAAAAAGTGATATTTGATTGCTTTGCTTAAAAGTGGCCATGACTGACAAAATATCGCCAAATAAAATTTTGAGTGGGGAATAATTCATTTTTAATTTATCCATTCCTATATCCCTAAGTACTTTTGCTTTCACTATTAGAAATATAGAAGCGAATCTACACGTTAACTCTTAAGATTGGTCAAACATACTTTATTTAGTATTATTTTCCTCAACAATGTATTGTACATAATATGATTGATAATTTGAAGTGGTTATTCTCTTGATTTAAACCTGTTCACAGGCCAAAGCATTTAATTTTAATGTCAGCCGTCTAACATAGGAGCAGTAGGTGAAAACCATGAGCTAAAGTTCTGCGCTAATTTTGTTTTAACTTATCCTTGTTTAATCCTTACATTTAAATGAAAGGGCAAGCATGAATTTTTCAGGAATCTCAAGGAATAAGACAATAAACGATAAATTGATATACATTCCCAATAACCTTACACAAAATTACCTCTTTAGTAGATTGTAAATTTTTGACACTACTCAAACTAAATAATCAAAAGTACCCAAAGTTTTGGGTTATAAAACTTTGGGTACCATTGAAATTTCTAGTCCAATATATACCCTTCCTTCCTAGAAGTTCTGCTCTATTTAGAACATATTATGTACAATGTGTGCTATACTTTCCGCATTATTATTTCATCAGAACCGTATTTTATTAAAACAGTATATTCTGTTTTCTTTCCATCACTGAACAATAAATACTCTTGATAGGAAAGTTTTAAAAAGGAAAATGATTTTTTAGGAGGATGGAAATCCCCTAAAATAGTTAAAACATCTCTCTGTTTTACTTTTGAAAAGATAATTTAAGTCCAGTGGTAATCGAGATCCTTCGAAACAGACAAACAGCAGGGAGTAAGGGAGGGGACAATGGGCAATTAATTCAATTTAAGAGGGTTCGCTGAAAAGCAATGAAAACCAGACTTATCAAGAAAATTTTACCAAAATTGTAAAGGGATCATGGTAACCTAATTTAGAACAAAATTAGTTCTAAGAAAAAAATCATTTACTTGAAAATTAAATTATCAACACATCACAATGTAGTAAACATTCTGTAATTAATCACTAGAAAAATCTTGTTTAGAACTACCTCAACCCTTCTGATATATTTATAACTGACCCCTAAATTCAAGCGGTTCTTAGATTATTTAATACATAAATATCACAGTAGAGTTTCTATACATGAAAAGACATTTTCTTAGGAAAAATATTTGTTAAAACCAGCGATAAATAACAAACTTTTCTGTCTGCATATTCAAAACTAGCTCAGCTAGTTAGCGGGGCATTGATGCACAAGTACCCAAAATCAGTAAGAATCTGCTGTATTCGTGCACATTCCCTTTAAGCCAATCCCCAAAGTCTGAGATTCCTTAAAAATTGAATATTCGATCCATTGTCCCCTCCCTTACTCCCTGGACAAACAGACATGCAGATATTCTTAACCTGTACGTATCAAAATTGTAAGATATGATAATTTACGGAAGTATATGCACACCATTAAGCTGTACAGATAATCATAAAATTAGCATTTCATATTAGGACATCATTAGAAAAATATTTCTAAGTAGCGAAGCTACTCTATAATTTAGTTTGTCTGTTAGTTCGTCCGTCAGTCTGTACGTAACGCAATGGGTGAGTGTAATTTATCTACTGCTAGAAAGACTGACGGTCTTTTAAGTAAATCCATGTTTTTTTTAGGATAGATGGTTGTTTGATTTTCTCGACTGCTATTATTGATAGAATACCCAAATTTCATATTATACGTCAAAGAATAAAAATATTTTTTTTGCAAGAATTTAATGATTCTTGTTTTGGCAACACAAAATTGCTCTAGATCTATCAGGAAGAGAGGGAACATTGAATTGTAAATTATACTGGGAACCAAATTTTACAACAAAAAAAACAATTCTTTTACTTTGAAACATTTGATACGTTTATTGAATCTTGATTAGTTGGTTAAATTGTCCAAACTTTTTAACCAATAAAATCAATATAAGATGTAATTTTATTATAATCTCTGGTGATTTGCGTTAATTTAGCATCCATTGTCTTATCCCTAATGTTCCTTGCAATCTAATATTTAAAAAAAAATTTCATGTTGTTTGTCGAGAGAGAAAGGCCTATGGGAAAAAGTTATGCAATTAAAACCTTTGAAATTTTGGCTTTCTAAAGTAATAACTTTTACATAAAAATTGAAATTTAAGCAAATTTTTCCTTTTTATTAAAACCAAGAACACAGAGTTTGTGTGTGTGTTTGTACCGAAGGATCTCGATAACCGATATTGTTGTCCAACTCCAATGTAGCTTTTCATAGGAAGGGTACTAACAATCCCCCCCCCCCCCCCCCAACAGAAATCGCCCTAGAAACGAATATTTTGTGTAAAACTACAATTTTAATTGGGGGAGGGGGGGAGTTCGACACCCCCTTCCCTCCCCCACCTCAAGGGCCCCTAGAGGCCTGTACGGGGTCAGGCTGCTGGTTAATAATATAAGGCTTATGGTTATGGAGAAGCTAGCTCCTTTAATATTTGCATTTAAAAAATTTCAGAGAGGGAGGGGACATTTGGGCAAAGTTTCATAACACGTTTTCTTATTAGTTTGTAAGATTAGGACTTTATTAAATGTTGTTGGTAGTTTTTTTAACGTTTCCACCAAAGATTTCAAACTAAAATAGGGTAATTTTGATCATCATCATTCATTGGGCGTGTACAACATTTTAACGTTGATTGTGGAATTGCTGCGTATGTCAGATCATAACAAAGCATCTTGAATAGTATGAATTTGAATAATGGATATAGAATACGTGGATATATTCACAGAGAAAAATTTGTCGTCATTTGCTAATTTGGAGATTATTTATTGGTCAATTCGTTCATCCAATAGGAAGGGCAAAGGGGAAGGGGTAAGGGGGTTATTGTTATCTTAACCAGCTGCGAACTTCACCTTTTTCAGAGTACATAAAAATCTGATGTAACATCCAAGTAATAATATATCGATTATGATTTGAAATTCAATAAAGGATTAGGGGAAAGCGTGAAAATTATTGAGTATTAGGATTTCAATTGTCAAAATTATACAAAGGAAGGATTATATATTATAATATTCTTGAGAGAGAGAGAGAGAGAGAGAGAGAGAGAGAGAGAGAGAGAGAGAGAGAGAGAGAGAGAGAGAGAGAGAGAGAGAGAGAGAGAGAGAAGAGAGAGAGAGATAGAGAAAGAGAGAGAGATAGAGAAAGAGAGAGAGATTGAGAAAGAGAGAGAGAGAGAGGGAGAGAGAGAGAGAGGGAGAGAGAGAGAGAGAGAGAGAGAGAGAGAGAGAGAGAGAGAGAGAGAGAGAGAGAGAGAGAGAGAAAGAGAGAGAGAGAGTGAGAGAGAGTGAAAATATTTGATATCTACATATAAGATTTAATAAAACATGGATCTTAAGGGATAAGACAATTACATCCAAAATGACGATGAACAAAATAATTCCTTCAGTAGAGTAAAATTATAAGTAAAACTTTGATCTAACCTTAAAAAATACCCAAAGTTTTTAAGCTAACGAATAAGAGAAATCGTATAAAACTTTGGTTACCAGTAAAAATTACTGAAAAAAAGTTTATTTAAAATTTAAAAATAAATTAAATCTAAAAATAGAAAGTAGAATAAATATGCAAAAACGCCCGTGTCAAAATTTTCAAAAATAGCATAATTTAAAAATCTAAATAGGCAAAAATTTGAAATTAATCCGCTAACCAAAATATGGAAAGCAACTACATATGTTTTTAACTTGTTACATATGGAAATTCTATATATTTGGTATTTATGTAATGTAACTAATATTGTTTAGGTTTTTGTTAGTGACGAAGATACTCTATGATTTACTTTGTCTGTCCGTCCGTCAGTTTAATTATCTCGGCTGCTCTTCAAAAATAGACGGTTGAAATTTTGGGTGTTGATACCCTGTACCAATGAGCAGGGGCGTCCAAGCTTTTTTATTTGTGGGGGGGTAATTTTTTTTTTTTTTTTGGGGGGGGGGGGTAAAATGGCGCAAATTTTTTTACCCCCCCAAAAAATTTTTACCCCGGGGGTAAAATTTGCTTGTGGGGGGGGGGGGGGTAATTACGCCCTGTGAAATCTGTTGGCTGGGGTAAATTTTGTTTATCCCCCCAAAAATTTACCCCAGGGGTAAAATTTTTGGGGGATAATTTGATAATGTATTAATATTTAGTAGGAAAAATGCGCGCGAAGCCAGCCAAAATTTTTTTTTTTAGGGATGTTTTATTTTTGGGGGGGTATTTCCCCCCCTAAAATTGTTTTGGGGGGGGGGTAAATTCCCACCTCCTAAATGGTTGGGGTAAATTTTAAATGGGAGGGGTAAAATGAAATATATTTTGGGGGTGCCTACGGCACCCCCAAATTCGTTTAGGGGGGGGGGGTAATCACCCCATTACCCCCCCCCCCCTTGGACGTCTATGCCAATGAGCATCAAGTATATAGCTTACTTGTTCCGTTTGTCTGTCGGTCATGCTTAAAAAGACACTTATTTTTAATTGATCAAATATTCTTTTTTTTAAGAACATCTATTACTTTTTTGCCGTTTGTCGATCGATGATTTTTGTGTGCTGTAGTAAGTAGTAAGTTTCTTTTTGACTGAAGCTTAAGATTTCAAGGACTCCTGAACCGATTGAGTTCTCCAATTTAAGGAAGCTTCACATAGGTCCTAACGTGGTTTTAGGCTATTTCATTTTAAGATTTAATTGTTGGGATGATTTTAGGCTATTTTCGAAGAGCGTGACCCTAGATTCTAGGGGTGCAGTAACTAAAATAATTTGATAGAGTATGGATTTTGTTTCCTTGAAGAAAAACATCTCGGAAATGTCTGAACCAAATAGTTTTTATTTTCAGTAATGAAAGCGCACCCTTATACCATACTGTGCATGCTAACTGTATGTAGGGTCTAAAGACCTTTAGCTAAAGTAAAATAACACTAAAATACACATCTTTAAATGATCTGTGCCTTAAGGTGATTTTTTAAGAAATCCTACTCTAGAATTAGCTTTGTATGTATGTATGTTTTCCGTGTCTTTACTGTTTTCTGTGGTTAATTAATATCTACACCAACATAGTGAAATCTGGAAGAACTTTTTTTTATTATTGTAGCTATTCTACATGTCTAAATATATGTCTTACCATAGGGGGCAGCTCTAATTGTGGATTTATCTCTAATATAATCATTTGAATATGAAACCTGCCACAAAGATTCCTTAAGCAATTAGGTACAATTTTAAAAGATCAGCAACCTTGAAGACGTTGTGTTTTTTCATAGATATCTTGAATAAAAAAAATATTTATATGATATATTTTGAAATAATGATTCCTAAGGCAACGGATGAAATGTTAATAGTGCTTTTTATTTTAAAATATATTGCATTCCATTTTTTAATCATAACTGAAAGTATTATTTCTTAACCTCAAATTTTTATTAAAGCTTCTCTTATGGACGCTATCACCCTTTCTTATTGTAAAAAGTGCATAAATTAATCATCATTTAATTAAAAGGTTGGTTTTAATTTATTACTTTTTTACCCCTAGTAATATACTTTCTAAATTTCATAAGATGAATTAAACAATAATCCCCTAAGGCATTATTAGATTTGACCAATAGGTATACAAGGCTTCCCTAGAAAGTTTAGACCTACAATGGACAATGGACATGGGATTTTAAAGGAAGCTTTAATTTACTTTTTTACCCCTAGTTCTTAACTTTCTAAATTTTGTTATAATTTCATAAAATGTACTAAATAGTACTCCCCTAAGTTATTATTAGATTTGACCAATAGAAATTCAAGGCTTCCCTAGAAAGTGTAGACCTACAATTGTATTTTAATGGTTAAATTTGACACATCCAACTAGTAGCTTCGACCTAGCCTCAAAGAGGGATTGGGAGATTTTTTCTTCGGGTCATATCTTAAATGGGGCATGTGAATTAATTCTGCAAAATAGCCTAAAACTTGCTGTAGACCAATACTAAACTTCAATAAAATTAATGTAAAAATCGGTCCAGTCGTTTACGAGATCTTAGACTACTTTATGATACAGGATAATTAAGGATGTTCAATTTATAGATTTTCAAGCCATTCATGTTATAAACACATTAAGATTAATTCAGGGATAAGAGGGATAGGTAAATCAAAAATAAATTTATCTTTTCACAAAATTCTTAAAACCTTTACAAAAATCTGCATTCTGTAAGAATATAATAGAAAATTCTATCATCTACCAATGACCTATCCCTAATTCAGTATTAAGATTATTCATGAATTAAGAAGAAGTTTCATTTATCTTTCACCTGTCCCTATATGCTGCTAATAGCAGTGATCTAAAGGGATAAAACAATGTCCAATAAATTGATGTACATCCCCAATGATGACACACAAAATTACCCCTTCTTTAGGTTACAATGAGTAGTTGAAATGTATGGACACTTAACTTCATGAACCAACCAATCAAAATTCAATAAAAGTCCCCAAAGTTGATAAGCCAACGAATAAAAATTTTTTTTTTAAACTTTGGGGACTAGCTGTTTTAAAATTCTAATGTCCCCTCCCTCCCTCCCTGGCTAATTATAGGTTGTTAGAATCTTTGTTTGACCAGAGACAATAAAACCTCAGATGATGACCAATAATAGGTCCTAAATATATAGGAGCAGGCCAGGTGGTGTATTCCTACAAAAATTCCTACATAGTTATTTTTTTTGTTATTGTCGCGTGTTTGTAATGGGGCGGTTTTGTAACTGTCGCGGTTTTGTATCCACTCCAAAATATAGATGTTTAATATATTCCTAGCCCTTCAATACATTGACCCTTATCATAGCAGACAATAGAATATCATTATATAAAGTAACAGTAATGTCTGTATGTTTGTACCGAAAGATCTCGCTAACCACTTAACCGATATGGTTTTCTATTGCAATGTAGCTTATCTTAGGTCCTGGGAAGGTTTCAAACTATTTTTGGGAGAGGGTACCACCCCCTTCCCAAGAGTAATCGCCCCTTAAAATTGCTTTTACTTTAGCTTCTTGAAATCAATATTGAAAGTTGTGGGCGAGGGGTTACTTTCCACCCCCCAAACCTTAAGTTCCACTTTTTTTATTTGATAAAACTGTAAATTTATCCTCTAAACAATAAAACCTCTAATACAGAAAGAACCAAGAAGTAGCTTACCTAAAACAATTAAGTGTGATTAATTAATAAGATTTTATTTGATAAACTCATATCTGTATTTGAAAACAATTTCTAGAAAATGGCCTGGGTGGACATAAGGACATACAAAGATAGATATAGACACACTATTAATAAATAAATTAAGTATCAAAGAAAATATACAAAACTTTAAGTCCCAATGTTGGTCATTAAACCTCAAGGAAGCCGATGATTGTCGTTTATGTCGTTAACTTAATACGACACTAGAATCGATATATTATTACTTGGATGTTGCACCAGATTTTCATGTACTCTGTTTAAGTAAGACACACAGCGGGCTAAAATAACTATACTTCCCAACTCACTTCTTACCAGATCGCCTTCCCTCCTACTAGATAAACGAACTGACCAATAAATGAGGTC